>NC_057685.1:16582422-16647708 GCF_014466175.1 Vespula pensylvanica
TAAGTAAACGCGTTCGCGAACATGCTCGTGCGCGCAGGAATACGCGAATGCGCGTTCATGTTCGTACGACCCTGGCCGAAATTGCTTTTTCTTCTCATCGTAGAACGAGAAGAGCGTTCTTCCATTCGATTCTTTTGTAGACGACAACAACTTCGAATTAACTCACGCGAGATACGTAGGATCCATTCGCAAGACTCAACCCCGTTTCCTTTTTACTTTCTCGAATGCGCTTAATCTGCCGGGAAAGAGATTTTCTTTCTACTCGACGTTAATAGATTCCTTTAGGATCGCCAATTTCTTTAAGTGTTTTTCTTTTTTTATTTTTTTACTTTTCTTCTTCCTTTTTTTTTTTTTTTATTGTCGTACGTAATTCGTTATATTATTCGAACATATCGGTCGAAAGAAAAAATTTTTTAAAAGTTGCATATTTGATAATAAACAAGTTGACAAGAGATAATCGTTGTTAATTAGTATCTTAATATCCTAGATTAAACTTTTTTCTAGAAAGATCAAAGTCAAACAAAGAAAAAAAGTAATTCCTTAATTACTTTCATGAAACGTGCATCCTTTAGTTGAACGTAACTTTTGATTTTTATAGTTCTTTCAATGAAAGAAAAAGAAAACTTCTTCAACGCAATTCGGTTGCCCTGGGAATCGAAACAGTCCCGATATCGGATAGCTCGTAGATTCGAAAGAGTATTAGTTTAATGGAGAAGGGACTCACCGTTGTTGTTGCGCAGGATGGAACCAGGACTCGTGGCCTCGAGAGGGCTGCTCGGTTCTTCCGTGCTCGGCTCCCTCTTCACGCTGAAATAGAAACATGCATTATGTATTCAACGGTAAAGTAGAAGAACGTCGCTCGAAAGTGGTCCAAGTCTAAGGGAACGATAGTTGTCGAGTCAGGACTCTGAAACTATATACAAGGACATTGTAACACATCGGCATCGCAGATGTCCTCCTCGATTTTCATTGGTCACGGTCTTGGCTAAGAAGCTGTAAAAAGATAATAAGAAACGAATTCGACCTACTTTTCGTGTTCTTTTCGATTCGAATCGCACGTAACGAAATTCGAGATAAAATAGTATTCGGTATATGTATTTAATGATTGATCATATACGAGACGTGTATATTTTCGAAAGAGATAATGAATTAACGTGTTAAACTAACATCCATGCAAGCCAGTGCGCTATCGATCAGCTTATGAACCCCTGAAATGCATGCTAGGTATATAACATCGGACGTCTTTGAATGAACGAACGAGTTATATCGGGCGTGCTTTACTCGCGGTCGCTTCTATACGCGCGATTCAATTACCGCGCTTTCACAATTACCTACTCTTCGTGCCAATTTAACCACCGAGAATGGTTTTCAGTTTTGAGCCTTTTTCATCGTTGAGATTTAACGTTTAAATACGGGCTACGCTTTCAAAAAGGAAAAAATATACTTCTCTGAATTTTCTTTAACTCTCTCTCTCTCTCTCTCTCTCTCTTTCTTTTTTTCTCTCTCTTTTTATATCTATTTATTTATGTATCTCAACGATCCCTATAAATACTACGTACGAAATATATTGAATAAATAATAATTCATATGAGATACAAACTTCGAGAGTTCTTTCGAAGAGAAAAAGAGAAAAAAAGAAAAGAGAAAAAATTGTTGATTATAAAACGAGTTTTATTCGATTGCAAGATTTTTCTTGAAAAGATAAAATATCGGATAAACGTTAGAACCACTTTCCTCCGACCAACGATGGCAGAAGACATCGATTACTCTGCGAATCGTCCGCGCTATTCCGAGTACCATCGATAATTATTACCTTCGAATAGGTGGAACGAATTGGGTCGCCCGAAAATATCCTCCTCTAAAGGTCCAATCACTCGCAATACCTTCTTACCCGTTCTGGAAATCTCTTCGCAATTTCTATTTACTTAAAGGTCGTACAAATTTATCGATTGCATATTTCATACGTGTAATGATAATATCGATAATGACAGCTTACGTTCGAATGAAATTTAAATAGGAAAGATAATAAATTGTAAAATTGTCGTGATCATCGGAAATCGATCATCAAAATTTTAAAGAATAATTTTCTGAATAAATGCATAAAAAGGAAACGCTCTAAAGAGAAAGAAATAAATCGATATATCGAGCTATCAACGAATATCTTTAATATCTCAAATATCTACTCTATCGCATAGAAACTACTTCATTTTTATTAAATCGACACAAACGAAAATTACTAAATATTTAACTTTCTCGTACCTTATACTCGATAAAATGGACTCGTTCATCTAATAAAAACAAAACAGGAACTGAAAATTATTTAGGATTTGTCCAGATATTTATGAGAATTCTTAACTTCTACAAACGTCGATCTTCGATCGAAGATATTGATTAATTAATTCTAATTACGATGAAGAGTACATGTGAATGAATAAAAATTTCATTGACCTTTCTATTTTTACAGTTTGTTAAGGAAAAGAGAAAAAAAAAAGGCGAAATTCAATCTTTCTCCCGGAAAAATCGTTTCCAACGATGCTTCCGGTGAAGCCATATTCGTAGCTTACATTTTTAAATTGTTGGAATGGAAAACGTGGTCGGAGGTTGGCGTAAGGCACGATGCTCTTAAAGTTTACATTATTAAATGTGTCGATGCAGGTACGCTTGTCTTTACAAACGGCCAGAGACTCTACGACGAGGCTGACTATTCGCGACAACGTCCCGGTAAGGGTGACTTTTGAAGGCCGTATGCGCATACCCAAGCAAGCAAAAGTTACAAAGTTTCGCGAGTCTATCACATTCGCGTTAATAATGAGGAAGTATCGGCTACATAATAAAATTTTCAACTATAGATAGGAGTATTTTCTCGACCTTCTAGATAAAGTAGTACAACGATGCTAATTTGCTATCATTACTTGTACAAGATACAGCATCTCATCGGACAATGGAACGTTAGTATCGATAGAATACGTAGGTATATACATATTCTTCTTATTAGTAAACTTTTCTTATAACTTTCAGGAACTTATACAAAACATAAAACTTCTTTCAAATATATACATATACATATTATTTATATTTCGATGAAAGATCAAATAACGATATATTATATTATAGGTAATCCATAGTGTTAGCTGGAAAAGAATACGATGACAACTTTTTATTATATTTTCCAAACTATTCGACCGTTTACATTCTCACCTGATAAAAGTGGAATCTGCCGAAGGACTGGAAGGTCTCGGTGAGGAACTCGCGGTGGAGGCGGTATTGGTCTCCTCCACGTCCATCATTGTTCATACCGACGATCGCGCTCGATACAATTCCAATGGAACTAAGGAACCTGAAGAAGGACGGTTGCGACGACGAGGACGACGACAACGACGACGATGACGACGACGACGACGACGACGACGACGACGACGACGACGACGACGACGACGACGACGATGATGATGATGAGCCGAGGATCGCCAATCCGTCAAGCTCGTCGATCGCTCGACGTACGATTCCGTGGAGAACAGAAACCATAAAGTTGTGGGGGATTTCGATGAGAGGGGGTTGGGGGTTGGTTTCACGCCCGTCCGCGAGCGCGGGCTTACGGGAAACAACTGACAAATGATGTTACCCCCACCGTTTTGGTTTACTACCGAGCGCCTGCAAACCTGCGCCTCACACACCTGCCATGCAGGAAACATTCGCAACGCGCAGGCGTCCTTTCTTCGAGAATCCTCTTCTACCCTTTTTCTGAAATTAGAGAGTACGTTAATAACAAAGTTATAATATCGTATTACGAAATTAAGAAAATAAGATGTGTCATAAAAACAATTAAACGAGAGGCAAAAAAGTTTATAGGCTTCTTTGTAATAAGGACAAGGAACGTAGAAACTGGCATGATTAAGTAATCATTTTCCTTTTTCAACGCGATTTCGTGATTTTATTTGAAAGTTATTCGATCACGTAATAATGAGATCGCGTATTAATAAATAACAATGATATGTAAGATTACATTGTGTATTAGAGGAGGAGAAGGACATCATTTATTCATTAAACATCGGATACAGTTTTCTCTTTGGAAGAGTGATAATGCCTTGCAAAAGTTTCACCAACTAAGAGTGGAAATACCAAAGTTGCCTCGGCGTAAATCTGAAAGAAAAAAAAAAAAAAAACGTAAATATGTGATCGAATCATTTGTTTGTTGTTTTCTTTTTTTTTTTTTTGTATTAGATGATATTTTCTTACTTTTACCGGGGCCGCATCTTTTCGAATTTTACCCCAAGATATTGCCTCGTCTGGACGAGCTCCGCTATCACTACCATCGAATTCTGAAGACGTGTTTATAAAAACAGCATAGTCAGCACCATTCCTCTGGAATAGAATATAATTACATAATATTCTGCTGTGAATAATTTCCTTCTACTCACCATTAAATTTGCATTACAAATATGATGTTTTACAACACCACCTCCTACTATGATCATTCCACTGTTCACTGCTTTCATAGCCATTGTATTTAATCGTTTCAAATCTAAACATGTAATACAAATAATATGAATTATTTTGAAAACTTATTCGTGTCTTATAAAAAGGAAGAACATTTACCTGAAATTATATCTACTACTAATCCTGGATTTCTAAAAGAATGAAAATACATCATGTCACCTAAACTGCCATCTGTTAAAGCTGGACTAAAAACTGGAATTTTATTCTTTGCTGCCCAGTAATATATCGATTCTTCGTTATTAATTTCTTCACCTAATCTTGTTATTATTTTAGATGGTGTCCATAGAGTACCCTATAAAATAAATTACAACAAGAATTGCAAAATAATGCAATGAAATAACATAATTAAGTATTGTAGAATAAATCTTTTACTTGTTCCTTCTGTTCGGTCAACATAGCATCTAATATTGGCATTACCCAATCTTCAAAAATACAATAATTGTCATTAGGAACTAACAGATTTCCTATTCGATTAATTCCAATCTCTCTAAGATGTTTTCCATCTAAGTGGAAATCACCAATATAAGTTGGTGCTAAACACTTAATAAAATCTTCTTCTATTCCACCTGCTGTTGTAACTATACAATCAACCTAAACAAATAAATTGGCTGAACTCAATTGATAAAATATAAGACATAATTATAATACATATATATCATAAATGTTCGACAACTAACCATTTTATGCTGTACAAGAAATCTTATTGTTTCTCTAACACCACAAGAAGACATGTTAGATGTATATCCTAAGAATATAGTACACGGTGATTTTCTTTTAATAAATTCGTCATCTTCCAACTCATCAATCTGATCCTCTTTAAGAGGTATATTTCTTGCAAGCAACATACGTTTAATTTCATTTACAGCCAACCCAAAATTCGTTGCTTGAAAACCAGAATGTTTATATGACTCAAAAAGAGCATGATAATTAATTCCACGATTCCAATCATACCCTGAAGGATATAGACACGATATAATATTTTTGAAATTTTTCGTATACATTCTTATTTACAAAAATGTAATATATATGACAACATACCTTTTACTGTAGGTGTACCACTTGGAAGAGGAGAACTGTGAACCAGCACAGCATCTTTAACAAGTTGTGGTACTTTATCTTTAGTATCATTTTCGTTTACGTTATTCATTCTTACAACAATTTGTACTTATAAATGAAATAGAACAAGAATACCTCACAGTTGCATACACAACATATAAAATAACCTTACTTAATAAGCGTCATTATTTCTTTTCGTCATATTTTAATTATATTTACGGAATGATAAAAATGTATGTGTATATACACATGCATACATACATATATATGTAATTAATAGTTTTACAATAGTTAATTATTGTAAATTAAAAATTAAATAACCACATAAATATATAAGTACATTGCCCATGTACAAAATAGTATGTTTTCTATGATCAAAGATATCGATTGACCAATCAGCTAACACCAAAAGTAATTCATTTAAAATAATAAAATTTTATTTTGCATCATCGATTTTTTGTACTTGTTGAAAAATTAAAAACCTAGAAATTATATTTTATTTTTTATTATTATTCACGAATATTAAAATATTAACGAAAAATATTTTTTATTATGAAACGATATTAAGTCACGAGATGGCGCTTCGTGTAATCCAACTGCGACGCATTTACTTGTTATACCGTCTCTTCAAAGTTATACGTCCTAGGTAATTTTATTGATGTAAAATTTGCTAAGCGAGAAACAGTAATTTGATAATATAATAGCTCAATAATACTTTTTATCTACTTTCATTAAGAAAAAACGTAAAAAACATATACAGTAATGGGTGATATAAAATCCTTTTTTCACCAGTGGTGTGGAAAAAACGGGAAAGATCCACAATTTGATGTAAGACCAACAGGTAAGTACTACCATTTTTGCGCATATTGCTGATTACTGCAGTTAGCAAAGATTTCGTCAATCAATCTTTTATAGGCCCGAAACATAGACAACGTTTCCTGTGCGAATTACGTGTACCAGGCTTTGATTACGTTGGTGCAGGAAATTCTACTAATAAAAAAGATGCTCAAGGAAATGCAGCTAGAGATTATGTTAATTATTTAGTTCGTGCAGGACATGTCAATCAAAATGATGTTCCTAAAGATACATCTAATTTAATACCACCAGTATTAGGGCCAGATCATATCAAATTGGAACCGTTACCTCCAATAAAATCAGTTTTTCAAGATGGAATGGGTCCTAATGATATAGGCCAAGCATATCGACCATATAACGAACATGGTCAAAGTAACTATACGTATATAGATAGGTTGGCCGATCAAAAGAAGGTAGAAGACGCAGAGGATGTTGATGTCAATTCTGGAATTCATGGAAATTGGACTATAGAAAATGCTAAATCAAAACTGCATCAGTTTATGCAAACTAACAAAATTAATGCAGATTATAAATATACCCCAGTGGGTCCAGATCATACGAGGTATGAAACATCCCATCAGAGCCCTTTAGTTTCAAGTTGGATTGGACCTCTGGTGCTCTGATAATATCCAAAATCCTGCTTAGAAACCAAGTTTAATTACATCCCAATATGGATTTAATGTATTTTATACCATTTGAACATGATCAAGGCCATTTTGGATTACATAATTAAAGTTATCTCTAAAGCTGGTACAAGAGGAAAATATAAAACTCTCTTGTGCACAGATGGCAGGTGATGGTATAACCAAAACTTTTATTGAAACGATTCAATAATGGTTTTGGTGCAAATACTTCATAAAATGTGATCCATCGTATTCCAAAGTGGTCTTGGGTAATTTCAAATGGTAAGTTCTCAATAATTTGCATAACAACCTTTCTCAAATTTATTGCTTGTAATAAAAATATGTAGAATACTTTTTATTTAGATATGTATTATGTATTTTACATAAAGAATATCTTTTCAAGGAGTTTCATGGCAGAAATGACATTTTATGTAAAACAACTTGGACGAAGTAAGTTATATATCTTAGTTAATTTGAATTGCTTATATTCATAATCAAATGTGAAATAAATTTTCATTACGTATAATTACGAAAATTTTAGATGTTACTGGCCGTGAAACAGGATCTAACAAACAAACTGCATCAAAAAGCTGTGCCTTGTCTATTGTTCGACAATTATATCATCTTGGTGTCATTGAAGCATTTAGTGGTACTTTAAAAAAAAATAAAGATGCAGAACAAATAAAACCTTATCCAGTTAAAATCTCACCAGAACTGGAATCTCAAATTCACGATCTATTAAGAAGCTTGGAAATAAAACCTATTGAAGTTAAGCACACAGAGGTATAATATAAATGATCATTTTTGACTATATCAATTAGTAATAAATTTATACTGATTTAATTTATTTGTTACTATAGAATTTAAAAAAAAATCCAACGCAACATACTTCTTCACATTCTCATCCAAGCGTAGGAGTTTCACTGTTAACAAATCAAATTCTAGATGATTTCATATCATCTGTGCCACAACCTGCAGGTGTAGTTAGTTGGTCTCCTCCACAACAAAATTGGAATCCATGGACTGGATGTAACATTGACGAAGGCCCCATGGCAACAATGTCTTTGGATAGATTATCAGAGGAATTAATGCATGAGCAACGAGAAAGACTGCAACAAGATTCTAAATTACTAAGTAGTATAAAAGAGAGATCAACTTTACCAGTCTTTCTAAAGAAAAACGAAATTATGAATGCTATTAATGATAATCCGGTCATTATTATTCGTGGAAACACAGGCTGCGGAAAGACGACTCAAGTTTGTCAGTTCATTTTGGACGATTATATTGCATCTGGTCAAGGTGCATTATGCAGCATTGCTATTACTCAACCTAGACGAATTTCAGCAGTATCTGTGGCAGATCGTGTCGCAGCCGAAAGATGCGAAAGTTTGGGACAATCGGTTGGTTATTCCGTACGTTTTGAATCATGCTTGCCTAGACCCTACGGAGCTATAATGTTCTGTACTGTTGGTGTACTCTTAAGAAAATTAGAAGGAGGGCTTCGAGGAGTGTCGCACGTAATTGTAGACGAAATTCATGAAAGAGATGTTAATTCTGACTTCATCATGGTTGTTCTGCGCGATATGATACACATGTATCCCGATCTAAGAATTATTCTTATGTCGGCTACAATTGACACGACGCTGTTTAGTGAATATTTCAATAATTGTCCAGTAATTGAAATCCCTGGAAGATCATTTCCCGTTCAACAATATTTCTTGGAAGATTGCATACAATTGACTAATTTCGTTCCACCCATGGATTTAAAGAAACGTAAGAATCGTGATTCGGATGATCTACCTTCGGACGGAGAACCCGAAGAAAATTTAAATAAAGTTATCAGTCCTGATTATTCCATTCAAACAAAAAATGCCATGGCACAACTTACCGAGAAAGAAATAAGTTTCGAATTGATAGAAGCTTTATTACAATATATTAAGGGACAAGGTATTCTTGGTGCAGTTCTGATCTTTTTACCTGGCTGGAATTTGATATTTGCATTGATGAAACACTTGCAACAACATCCTATTTTCGGTGGGATGAGTTATATCGTTATTCCGTTGCATTCGCAATTACCAAGAGAAGATCAAAGAAAAGTATTCGACCCTGTACCTTCTGGCGTGACAAAAATAATATTGGCTACAAATATTGCAGAAACTTCTATTACTATCAATGATGTAGTATATGTAATAGACTCGTGTAAAGCTAAAATGAAATTATTTACTTCTCATAATAATATGACTAACTACGCTACTGTATGGGCAAGCAAAACAAATTTAGAACAACGTAAAGGACGTGCAGGTCGTGTCAGACCTGGATTTTGTTTTCATCTTTGCTCAAGGGCAAGATATAATAGAATGGACGAACATATGACTCCGGAGATGTTTAGAACACCTTTGCATGAATTAGCATTGAGTATCAAATTATTAAGATTGGGCAGTATTGGTAAATTTTTATCAAAAGCTATCGAACCACCGCCCATAGATGCTGTAATCGAAGCTGAAGTTGTACTGAGAGGTAATGAAAAATTTGATCACTTTGTTTATACTTTATTACATTCATATTTGTAAAATCTATATTTGCTTATTTTAGAAATGAAATGTTTGGACAAGAATGATGAATTGACACCTCTCGGTAAGATTTTAGCTCGCTTGCCGATAGAGCCAAGATTAGGAAAAATGATGATTTTGGGATGTATGTTTCGAGTTGGAGATGCACTTTCCACGATGGCTGCAAATAGTACTACATTCCCTGAGGTGTATAATATGGCTCCTGACGTACGCCGACTGACCACGCAACAAAAATGGTTTGCAGGCGCAAGATATAGCGATCACGTCGCTATGTTACATGCTTTCCAAGCATGGGAAGATGTTAGAGCTTCGGGTGAATACGCAGAACAAGCGTTTTGCGACTCGAAGAATTTAAGCTTACCTACTTTAAGGGTGACATGGGAAGCAAAAGTATGTCGAACAAAAATGTGCTTTATTAATACATACAATTTAAAAGTTTCTTTTTCTTTTTTAATTTAAAAAGTTTTAATTTTCTTTATTATGCAGAATCAGTTACAAGCTCTTTTGCAAAGTGCTGGATTCCCAGAAGAAACGCTTTGTCCAAATCTATTAAATTATCAATCGGGTGCTGATGTTGAACTCGATACGATAACTGCTTTGTTATGTATGGGACTTTATCCGAACGTTTGTTATCACAAAGAAAAACGCAAAGTTCTTACAACCGAATCAAAAGCTGCTCTTATTCATAAGACATCCGTTAATTGTAGTAACTTCGAACAAAACTTTCCATTCCCATTTTTTGTATTTGGAGAAAAGGTAAATTAATCGTGTTTAATTTTATCAAGTTAAATAGGCTGTTCTAATAAAATACAAATTTCTAGATTCGTACAAGAGCCGTGTCTTGTAAACAAATGACCATGGTATCACCGATTCATTTGCTATTATTTGGATCTCGAAAGGTGGAATATGTGGATGGTTTGGTAAAATTGGACAATTGGATTAATTTAGATATGAATCCACAGCATGCTGCTGCTATCGTTGCATTAAGACCTGCTTTGGAAAGTCTCGTTATAAGAGCTGCGAAAGATCCAGAAACGATTTTAGATCTGAGCACGGTAGAGCAAAAGGTTAGCTAATTTTAATACATTAGAGAAATACGATATAGAAAGAATAATATTATTTAATGAAATAATTTCTTTGTGATTTGTAGGTTTTAAATGTTATCAAATCGCTCTGCGGTATGAACGCTTGTAGATACGAGTTAGATCAAATCAGTAGCAGTGGATTTCAATCGCGTAGATCTCCGAGAGGTCATCCTACTCCCGGTTTTGCTAGAGATGAAGCAACTCCATTGAAAATGATGCGAGGAAATGGCGGATTTCGTAGACCTTCGGGAAGTTACAGAGGAAATAATTTTGGTGGAAATTCTAGTGGATTTAGTAGCGGATTTGGAATGGGTAGTCGATTTGGAAGAGGTGGAAATTGGGGTGGTGGTAGAGGAAGATTTCGTGGAAGATATTAATTATTATACTAGTAGACTTGATGTAATTTAATGTTTCATGTAATTTCATTTTTCACGTATACACGAGTGTTAAAGAACAAAACGACAAGTAAGCGATACTTGTCTATTGCATTCAGTATAATAGATTAATTAATGATAATTGAGTTATGTATGCACTATATATTTCTTTTATTGCTGTCACTATTCTGATGTTGAATATACTACTTTAATTAACATCATAATAAAACTTTAAATAAAATAAAATTTGCACGAAAAACAAAAACAGTCATTTTAAATATGTCTTATGCATGTGTTGATCATAACAAAGGACGATAATACATAAAATATTCAGAGATATTGTAAAGCTGTGCAAAGTGCAGTATTTACAAAAAGAAGAAAATATTGACGTTAAAAATACTTTTAATTAATAGATTAAATAAAAAGACAAAGTTCATGATATATTTACCTCGACTAATCGTGACTCGAAATATTTCAACTCGATTTTTTACGATTAAGAGTGTGGTAACCATGATCAGAAACAATATGGCCTCCTTGTAGATATAGGTGTTTACGTACGACGTGCCGAACGAAATAGATAATTATTAATGTAAGTAATTAAAATATTTATCTAAATTTTCTAACTATCATTTATCGGATCTTTTAATGTTGAAAAATTATCGAATTAACTTTTCTTTACAAATTTATTCTTTCTTTTCTTTCATGACAAGTTAATCGATCCGTTTTTTTCTCGATTTACGTGTCACGTGTTCGGAATGAAAAGCGCGCGAAAACTTTTAAACGCTTAAAATATCTAACGTGATTTATACAAAAAGCGAAAGAATTAATCGTGATCTTTTTTTTTTCTTTTTAGAATGGCCAAGCCGATCGTTTTCGTGACCGGAAATGTTAAAAAATTGGAAGAATTTATCGCCATATTGGGAAAAAATTTTCCTCGTGAGATAACGAGCAAAAAAATAGATCTTCCAGAATATCAAGGCGAGATCGATGATATTTGTCGAAATAAATGTCGCGAAGCAGCGAAGATCATTAAGGGTCCGGTGATCATTGAAGATACTTGTCTCTGTTTTAATGCGATGAAAGGACTTCCAGGACCATATATAAAATGGTTTCTGGAAAAATTAGGACCGGAAGGATTATATAGAATGCTTCATGGTTGGGAAGACAAAAGTGCTGAGGCTGTTTGTACGTTCGCTTATTGCGAAGATGAAGATGACAGTCCAGTACTTCTTTTTCAAGGTCGAGTTTCAGGTACCATCGTCAATCCACGAGGTCCAAGAGATTTTGGCTGGGATCCTTGTTTCCAACCTTTAAATTATGATAAAACATACGCCGAATTACCTAAGGAAGTTAAAAATAATATCTCGCATCGTAGCAAGGCTTTAGAAAAATTAAAAACTTATTTTGTAAATCAATCTTAAATTCATCAATAAACGAAATATATAAGATATTTATAAATCATCTCCTATTTATAAAAAAATCGCATAGCAATAACAATGATGAAAAAATAAAGTTATATGTACGTATACGCTATATGATACGTATATATGATCGTATCTTAGATATTTAATTTCCTACAATATAGTTTGTATAATGTATTCATTTTTATATTAAAACATCGAATGATGCAATGAAATTAAGAATTTAATCATATTTTTAAAATGTAAATACCCGTTATAAATAAGATATCATATATCGTGGATAGAAAACAAAACTGATTTTTTGGGAAAAGTATATCTAAGGTTTAATTTGATTTTTATATCTAAAAGAATAAAGTAAGAGGTATATATATATATATATATATATATATATATATATATATATACGAGTCTATATATACAGGTAAATGAAAAAATAATCAGTTTCATTCATTTTAAACCAATTATCAAATTTATGCGAAATTTATAATACTTACATTATTGTTTATGAACAAAAAATGAATTATCGATCATTATTAAATTGGTAAACACGTAATCTCGTTTTTGTCAATCCGTTATATGTAAATAATATCAAGAAATGTTCCAAGTTAATTGGTATTAATCACAGGTCTTTAAATTTTGTAAATATTGTATCTAAATATAAATTAAAAATCCCACAAAATGATTAAAGATTTTTAATTAATAATCTCTATGTGAAATAATTTATTAAATGTAGTAGACATTTACTAGAAGAAATCAATAATTGTTTCATCCTAAGGTTATCGGTAAGTCTCGTATAATAATCAGTATTTTGTACATATATATATATATATATATATATATATATATATATATATATATATATATGTATATATATAAGAACCGAATATTATAGCGTAAACTGACTAAGTATTAAACTTTCCATATTGTTATTCCTTCTATCTCGATAAGTC
This sequence comes from Vespula pensylvanica, assembly GCF_014466175.1. Lineage (NCBI taxonomy): Eukaryota > Metazoa > Arthropoda > Insecta > Hymenoptera > Vespidae > Vespula > Vespula pensylvanica. The sequence goes on from NC_057685.1 coordinate 16,595,854, forward strand.
GATGTAATTCTTAACACATATTCTTTGTTCATATTCTTTGTGCCATATAACGAAGAAATTAAATTTGATATCACCTGATCACATATATACTTGATCACATATCACACCTGATCACATATATTCGGCATAACACATGTCATATATATTCTAAATTTAATCATATTATTTATGATTTCGTTTTTGTAATCGCTAAAATATTAATAAATTATTAATAAAAGCATTTAAAAGTATAAGAACTTCCTTTCTGCGACCTTGATCTCTAGAAAACATAAATCATTATCGATAATAATTTTTATTACTTTTTTATCCGTTGTATTGAACATAAAAGATAAAATCAATCGTTATTTGCGATTACTATTTTTATAATTACTATATTTAAGATAAGTTTATTGCACTAACTTTATAGTTCTACAGGAACTCTATAACTGTATCCTGAAAATTTACGTAATTTTTATATTCTAAATATTACAAGAAAATTTTTTTTATATATTCCATGTCAAATCTGATCCTATATATTTCTTTACCTATTTCATATGTGTGTGTGTGTGTGTGTGTGTGTGTGTGTGTGTGTGTGTGTGTGTGTGTGTGTGTGTGTGTGTGTGTGTGTGTGTGTATAGACAATAAAGAATAAAAGTTTCAGATGATTATCTTTTCGATAGATTATATGTATAAGAATATATAAAATGTATATATTTATTGTATATTATATAGGTATAATATTTATATATTATTTATTTATTATTATATATATAATGATGATGATTCATTAATTATTCCATACCACGATTATTCATTTTTCCAAGTATTAATTTTACTAATGGTATTACCAGTGCTGCATTCATATATCTTTCCTCATACATATATATATATATATATATATATATATATATATATATTTAATCTATATTTTATAGACGTTGGTAATCCGGAAAAACCGCAAAATTGTAAACATACTGTCATATATATTTAGAAACCGGGAAATACTAATACTTATTTTTTTCTGAGGAAGTGTGCATGATTCTTTGACATTATAAATATGAATTGATGATTTTTCATTGTTATCAGTCTTTTACGTATGCAAAAAGCAAACAGATAAAACGATACGTATAAACGAGGGTTATCTTTAATACGTTGATTACAAACGGCATGGTTTGCGTGTAACACCCTTTGGTGTGGGGTTATCGAGTGCATTTTACCGGCAGAACTTGTTGTTTTTCGCCTTATAAAAGAGAGAATGCGTTGATATATTTTACCAGTCTGGAGCAATGGGTCTTGCTACGAATGTGCTCACCGGTAAGTCGATTTTAGGAATTGGAAAAAATATGGAAAGTTATTACGAAAAAAACGGAAATTTTTCAAATGCGAGAAATAATAATCAAATACCAAAAATTCGATCAGTGCATTGAATGTAATATGAATTGATTTATTGGAGTTTAAAATGAACGGAGTTAAATTTGAATGATGGAATTAAAAATCGACGTAGAATATTTTCCTCCTTCTATACATAAATTTTGTTAATATGATTTAATTGAGGTTTTATCGTGATGTAATATCTGTTCATTATGGCGAAATAAAAAATGATAGATATTTATCAAATATTTCATTTCCACAGCCTTGCTGGTGTTCATCGCTGCAGCAAGTGCGATACCAGGTATATTTTATTTTATACACATTTTTAATTTTTAATAATTCTTTTAGTTTTTAAAATATATATAAGACGTGTAAGATATTTTAATACGATCGTCGTGTTCTTTAATCAGTTTCTATTGCATTTCGTAGCACATTTTCCTCGTGGAAAAACCTTGGTTTATAAATATTATGGTGACATAAAGGCAGGAACTATAGAACTGGCACCATACGCATCTCAATTTGGCCTAGAAAGTATCCTTTATATAAAACATGACATTAGTGATCCAACACTGAAAAATGCTTACTATGTAACACTACGTAACTCTAAAATTGGTCTGCATAATGGCATGTCAATTCATTATCAGAAGGTTGTTAATTTCCATCCGATCGTTGAATCTGCTAAGGCGCTTGAAAAACCATTTTTGGTGGTGTACGATGAGAACGGCAAGGTATTGTTAAATTGCAAAATAAATTTCGTAAAAATTAATTTTTTTTTGTGTTTGTTATATTAAGATTAAAGCTTTATTTTTTAGTTCCAAGGAGTGAAGTTCCAAGATGAAGAACCAAGATGGTCGAAAAATATAAAGCAATCTATAGCTTCGATACTTCAACTAGACCTTTCATCTTTACAACTACAGACGCAACCCGTGAAGTCACACACTTTCGTAACACCTGAGGTAGGTAACGACTGACGGGGACATCCCGTATAGCGATTAATGTTCTCTTTGGTTGTTACCACTAGAATACCATTCATGGTAACTGTGAAGTTGTTTACAATGTCAATCCGAAAGATCAGCAGAATCCTCAATCCAATAATGTTTTCGTCGTCACAAAGTTTTACGAGCCAATGAATTGTACCAACTTCGTTCAAAAAGTTGTCGATCAAGTAGAATGCGATAAATGTTACGTCGAATCAGAGGTAAATTAGAGTCGTTATAACGATACATCTTTATTCCTCTTCATTCAAAATTTTATTTTGCTCTAAATTCAATATTATTTACAACAGAACGCTATGACTACAGCAAGCCGAAGAGTTTTCGAGATAATAAATCAAGGACAGGAAATAATTATAACTAAATTAATTGGCCATGGTGTCATAAACTATTTCCCTTGGCAAGCTAGATCTGAAGCTCATTACCTATTGAACAAGTAATTATCCTGCGATGTTCGTTCTTTCAATGATCTATTTTCTAACGCGAAATGATTTTTTTTTTTCTTCTTGCAGTCAAACTTTAATTCTGGAGAATGTCGTGCCTATAACACAAATAGTTTTGCCTGTTGTTGATTTCCAAAAAATTTCTCTTGTACGCGACGTTACCTTCAAGCTTTCAGACAATTCGGATATAATTACTAACCAAGATCTTATTCAAGAAAGGCGTAAATTTAATTCTGAATCACTCATTGCAAAATTGAAGAAAATGTTGATCGAAGCATCAGATTATCTCGAAGAAAATCATATAGAGACGAAAGAACCTGATTGGAAACATGGTCAAACGATCAACAGAATTCATCATACGATGGCGAGTATGGATCTTAAATCGCTCGAAGAAGTATTTCATACGATACAATATCCAAAGACTCCAAAAGATGTTACCGTCAGGTGCGCATTTGATTTTGATGTTTCTACAAATGATCTTTGTCTTTAACAATTATTAAAACGTTTCTTTTTTATTTAGAAACATCTTCCTCCAAATTGTTCCAACCGTTGGTACAGCCGACAGTTGCATTTTCGCAAAAAATATTATCTACCAACAAAAAGTATCTGATCTCGATGCTATTATGATGCTCCATAAATTGCCAATGTACGTGAAATCACCAAACGAACAACTTCTTGCGGATATGGAAGATCTCATCGAAGTTAAGCCCGATATAAATATGGATGTTAGAGTCGCTGGCATATTATGTTTCTCCAGATTGATTCACAAAACTTTCAAGGACAAAACAATAATCTACAATTCGCAAATAGATAAATATCTTAAAAATAACTTTTACGAACATATTAAGAGTAAGAAGATACTTTCAAAATACATTTCTTCGTTATATTTTAGAGATATAAATATTATATTAATGAATACGCGAATTTTATAGACGAAACAACGTATTACATGAAAATGGTTTACTTGATGGCCATGAGAAACGTACAACTTAAATATATTCATCCAATTCTGGAACCCATAATCCGTGGTGATGAAGTCATCTCCGAGAAACCTTATCACATACGCACAGCAGCTATTTGGGCTATTGAGAAAACGATCCTGAATGATCTCCATTATGGTTACAACTTACTTTGGCCTATTCTCGCGGACACCAACTTACCGTTGACCATCAGAATTGCTGCTTATAATATTTTAATTAATCAATTGCCACATATGGGACGTATCATGAATATTTATTGGTTTATGGTTTACGAGAAAAACGAACATCTCTACAATTACCATGTGACGACCATCAAAGGTTTATCAAATTCCGTCGATCCTTGTCTTCGTCCAGTTCGAGAAATGGCTAGAAAGATTCTACGCTTTACTAGAATGAGATTAGTTCATGCTCCTCTTTCTGCTAATTATCTCGTGGATTATGTTGATCCCAAGTATGAATTTGGCGAAACCGTAAAAACTTCTCTTATCCTCAACGAAATTACAGGAGTACCACATGTTGGTTCCGTCCAATATACTTATATGACCGCACGCAAACGTGTCCCTATTCTGGGAGTAAGTATTATGTTTAAACTCTACAAATAACATTTAATATTTCATCATTGTTATCAACAATTTAATTTATTATATATGTGAATTTTGTTTGTATAGATTTATTGGAGCGTCAATGGTATGGATGAAATCATAAACATGATTAAGAAACAATTGGTAGGCAACATTATGGAAATCATTAAGGATGAAAATGTTGTGAAGATTTTTAAGAAGATAGTCCAGGACATGCCAGTTAATGAAAATATTTACGTGGATCTTGCCATAACAGTAAACGATCAAGTAGTCCAGACTATTCACTTGGATAAAAATAATTGGATGACAATCTTGGATAAAGTCAAAGATTGGAAGAATATTATTTCCAATGCTAATATCAATGTACAGGGTGTCGTATACGACACGTTTTACGAAATGTATGTACCTACCGACATGGGTCTTCAAGCTGTACTTACTACGAAAATACCAGTTCTGGCATCTGCAAAATTGAATACTGTTCCTACCGAAGATAAAGTACCTCTAAATATGGATCTCAAACTTGATACTCGTTTGTGGAAACACGGTGAATACGCTATGTCGATCTATAATCCGATCGTTGATGTTTGGCATTCCATTCGCAGAGTTACCTCTGCTGATGTCGCTTTACCCACTGACATGAATATTGTTTACAATCACAAAACGTCCAATCTCAAACTTACCTTCCAAAGACTACCAGTGAGCAAATATTCGAATTCTGGAATAGTAAGTTACGCGAAGAATTATGTTACTATTACCGAAGATGAAACAGATGAATTGAAGAAAAGTTGTGCAACTTGCCAGCATTACGAAGTAGTCACTTTAGGTGAAAAATATCAAAAAAGTTATAAGAGTTCTTACAATTCTGAGGACTCTGGTCTTCAATTCTTCATGTCTATTTTTGATTGCGAGAGTAGTGTTACACCTACTACTAATAAGATCGAATGGATGCAAGCATTCTCATCGGAAAACAAAAATACTTGGTTGGTAAACTTATCAGAGAATATTTTTATGAATAGAAACCTTTCTTTAATAAATATTCAATAATTATTATCGATAATTTAGGAATAGCAAGCTTGTTCAATTCGTCATGGGAGTTCGCCAACAATCATGGCTTAATTTCATTTCTCCTGAAATAGGAAGCTGTGGATCTCTGATCAGAATTGAACCTAGTATCGTATATCCAACTTCGAGCGTAAGTAGACGCAAATTGTAACTTTACATTTTCTTTCGATTAGCTTACATGCTTATTATTCATCTTCATTACAGGTTGTTGTTAACTTGCGCGTTAACGTTAAAGATTTAGATCACGTGGTTGATAAAATGAGTTTTCTTAGCAGCAAAAGAATAAACGTTCATGGTACCCTCGATGTAATAGCAGCTTCCACGAATACGACTACTCGTTCGTGGGACCTTAACGTTAACGTTGAATCTAGTCCGGCTCATATTAATAACAATCTTAAAGTACAGATTACTCGAACTATACCAGGGGAGAAGAAGCTCAAAGTAATTGATTTTATATTACGTTTATATTACGATAAATATGTGTATACAGATATTTTAAATAAGAAATATTTGACTCATTAGATTTGCATAGATGGACAGAAAAATTATCCGGTGTTCACTGCCGATTATTTGAAATTGAACACAGTGAAAGAAGAAACCAATACTAAGGTTTCCTTTACCATGGGTATGACTGATGACGACAAATGCGTTCGCGACGATATGGTAATAACGATGATGGTAAAGGGTGAAATGAGCGAGGAACAGAAGAAACAGATGTCTCACGATAGCGTACATGGTCTTTGCGTTAAAGACATACAAAACCAACTCTTCACCACTCAGCAAGGATACATTCCTAAGACGTTGAACTGTTTACATGAAACTATTCTTTACTCGACTATGAGAAAATATACCACGAATATTGTTTATAAAAAGGTAAATTGCTATATTTATTTTTTAAGTTATTATTCGGAATGAATAAAATTGTCCATTTCAGGTCCCTCAAAGTATAGCATCCAAAGTAGTCATGCTTGAGGATATAATTCGAGCTGCTTTCTTACCTCAAATAAGTTATACCACAAATGTCGAACCTAACAGCGTAAAAGTAATCGTCGAATATCCGGTAGGAACTGAGAATATGGATGTATCTGTTGTTACACCAAATCACAGTTACGACATTACCGAAGTACCATTTGGTAATAAATTCTGGAACATATTGATGGACAATACTCACTTCTCATTGGATTTCTTGCAAAAATTATATAACGAACAATTAAGTACGATTATTTTTAATATATATATATATATATTATTTTATATTTAATTATATCTTTAAAAGACAGTATATGGAGCTGTATTCACACGAAATTTTTTCTTTTTTACAGAAATATGCACTGTATATCCTCAAGTCTTGCTTACGGCCGATAATAACTTCATACCTTACACGTTACCTGATCAATGGGTTTTGGTATCTGGCGATTCTGTACATAAAACTTTCGCAGTTTTCGTAAAGGTTGTTCAAAACAATATGATTACTAAAATCATTGTTGGAGAACACATACTTGAGGTTGTTCCAAATGAAAACGAACCATTGATCATGATTAATGGTACTGTAGTGGTCAAGCCATTTGAAAAGGGTGTAGTAGAGCCTCCTAATGAGTACAGTAATTATGTCTTCAAGTAAGTTTTTCTATATATTACAAATAATTTTATCGGAATATTTATTTGTGTTTTAATTATAATTTTAATTTATTTCTTTCTGTCATAGGATCACCAACAATAACGAACATGTAATCGTACATTCTGAGCATGTACCAATTACAATATTGTGCACTCCCAACAGCATGACTATTGTTTTGGATACTTCGCTTCAGGGTCATTTCACCGGCATGTGTGGACACCTAGATAATACGCATAAAGAGAAACTTCCTAAAGTCTATAGTACCGCTGTTCTTTGAACAGTAAAACATAATGTATCTTGATTAGCGATAATGTATGTTCTATAAAATTTGCTTTGCCTGTTTACTTACGAATGAATTTAAAGAAAAAATATTAGAATAATAAGAAGTTAATAGAAGAGAATAAATTAAGTTTTTATTTCGTTAATATAATGTTTAATTTCCAATTTAATTAATACATTTCTGAATATCAATTAAATAGAACGTAGATGTATGATATAACTAAAAAATTATTGAACCTTCTTTCTAAAATTCGAGAATTAACATAGAATAAAAAATAATAATAAATATATAATATATCTTAGTTATAATATAAATTAATAAAAGCGCGCATCGTAACTGCCTCCGTGGCGCAATTGGCTAGCGCGTTCGGCTGTTAACCGAGAGGTTGGTGGTTCGAGCCCACCCGGGGGCGGTTAATTCTTTTTTTGTTTTGTTTTTTTTATACGCTTTATTATATTTATCCAAAAAATATAAAATTATATTAATTATTTTACATAAAATTATATTATATAAAACAAGAAAGAAGATTTGTGCAAATTTTAGATATTTTTCATTGACTGGTTATATTGTAATGTATTTAATTTCCGCCACGATGAAGAATGGCGCTGTAGTCGGTTTCTCGTTTTCCCTTCTCGTATAGGATCCATTTTTCTTTATCAGCGCATGTACGCCGCACGAGGAGAAAAGTGATTAATTCGAACTAGAAAGACATCGTTTATTACGTAAGTACTACCAACACCGGTATAAGATTTCTTTAATATTATTTATATTAAAAACTTTGTCAATTTTGAAACGATCAATGTATTATATATGTAAAATTTTTAGTTGCATAAACCGGTAGGTTAAACATTCGTTGTAGTTTTTTTTTATATGTACATTTATATATGTACATGTGTTATATAGGATATAAATTGAATGTGAATATAAATTATATGAGAGAAATCTTTTTTATTGTCGTTTACATCTTTTTAATAAATATTTTATTGGTACTTGAAATCAATCCGATAAGAATTATTTTAGGTTAGATTCAATAATATAGAGTTCGTTGCGGTCGATACTTTTAGTATTACATCAGAACATTGTACAGTAATAAAGTAAAGTTACTTTAAGGTTATAATGTTTGATTTCAGATATTTTGTATAAAAAATGGCATCACAGTTCTTCAACCGATTAGGTCAATTAGGATTAGGAATGAGTCTTGTTGGTACCGCTGTTAGCACTGCACTGTATAATGGTTAGTAAACATTTTCTTTTTTATTGTTAATTATACTTTTTAATAAACAATATTATAAAGATGGTATTTGTATTTGGTTTTTCAGTCGATGGAGGACATAGAGCAGTTATTTTCGACAGATTTGCTGGTATCAAAAGTCTTGTGGTAGGAGAAGGAACACATTTTTTAATTCCTTGGGTACAAAAACCTATTGTCTTTGATATACGTTCAAGACCAAGAAACGTTCCTGTTGTTACCGGGAGCAAGGATTTACAAAATGTGAACATTACACTTCGTATTCTCTTTAGACCAGTACCTGATTCGTTACCTAAAATATACACTGTTCTGGGTTTTGATTATGATGAAAGAGTACTTCCATCTATTACAACTGAAGTATTGAAAGCTGTTGTTGCACAGTTTGATGCTGGAGAATTGATTACTCAACGTGAATTAGTCTCTCAAAAAGTTAGCGAAGATTTAACTGAAAGAGCTTCTCAATTTGGTCTTATTTTAGACGATATATCCATCGTAAGTAATTTATCATGTGTTTGTCATCAGAATAAATAAAAGAATAGTTTTACATTTGTTAAACTTTCATAAACTTGTAATTTTTCCAGACGCATTTAACTTTTGGAAAAGAATTTACGCATGCTGTAGAATTGAAGCAAGTCGCCCAACAAGAAGCAGAGAAAGCTCGTTTCTTAGTAGAAAGAGCTGAACAACAAAAGAAGGCAGCTATTATTACGGCTGAAGGTGATGCTCAAGCTGCTAGTTTAATAGCAGAATCTCTTGGAAATGCTGGCGATGGTCTTGTTGAACTTAGAAGAATCGAAGCTGCCGAAGATATCGCATTTAATTTAGCAAACTCTCGGCAAATAACGTATTTACCATCTGGACAAAATGTACTGCTGAACTTACCACAGTAAAGAGAAAGTATGAAATGAGCAGTACATATATATATATATATCTATACATATATATGTATAAGTTAAGCATTTACATCGTAAAGAAAGGCATTTTGGTGTTGATAACGTATTTGAATGTGGCAAAAAATTCCTTGCAAGTGTTGCATAGCAGGAATATATAGAATTTCATAATACTTTAGTTATTTTGCAAATTTGTATTGTTTCTTTTTTTTTATAATTATATATACTCCTATTCCTTTTATCGAATATTGTAAATATCTTCCGAAAAAATCTTTCTGTATCGAATTAATAATCTGGCCTATCATATTTGAATAACTATTACTTTATTTTAAATAATAGGAAATAGTACAAAAAAAATTGTTCGTAGCAAAGAAATATTTTTTCGTTATTTAGAAAATACTAATCACATTAGAATTACAAGAATGATATTATCTTGAATCGACTATTTTTTCATAGTTTTGATATTCATCGATTATTTAAAGATAACTCTTGGATACTGATAGTATCTTTACATAAATAATTTTCATAGTTTTAGCAATTCTCGAATTTTGTCGTATTTGTATATTCAAAAGTATTGTGAATAATGAATGAAACAAGACTAATAACACAGCAATATGCACACTGTTAAAAACTAATTTGGCATAAGATCTACGTAAACAAAAGTCATTTTCAATTTGCCACTTTTGAATAAAACTTAAGAGCATGTTGATAAAATAATAATTGCGTATAGAAAATTATACACTTGTTAATGAATATCACGCTCTTATATTATTGTTATAATACTGAAATATTCCTTTGAGATAATTTTGATATTTATTATATAGTTTTCATACGAAGCGTTCATTCTCAAAAATCTTATTGCCTTTTTCACATTCAATATGATATCTCTTTAATTACAAGGTTCATCGAATGCTTCATCTCCAATTAAATATTTCTTCTCTTAAGATCATAAAGTTAGAATTCTTTTACACGTCGAGAAGGTCGTGCACCGTTGTTCTTTGATCGCTTATTGCGACCGGTCGTGCAGCGAATCACGATGATCAATCAAGCAGCCGAAATTGATGAGAGATTATCTCAGTCGGTGTGCTTTCGTCTCGCGTCTGTCGGCAGAACCTGTTAACAGAGAAAACAATCCATCACAATTTGCCGATCACCGCGGGGTACCTTACACAGGTGGTCTTCGGTAAAAATTCGAGTCATATCCAAGGAAATTTACCGTATATCGTAACGTACATAAGCTTCTGTATATAAAATATTCAACAAATATGAGAAAAGATATGAAATTTACGTGGGAATTTTTTTCTTAATTGTTATCGACAAAGTAGTATGATGAAAAATATTATATCATAACTCTCGTATAGTCATTACAATTATTTCTTCGTCGTATTTAAAAGCATCCTCGTGAAATTTAATAATAGCCTTTCGAATTGAAACATCTTATGTTCGAATACGATCGATATCTCAAGCCCATAGAATTCGAAAGACAAGAGGACGAGGACGGAGGTTGCGTAGCGTCGTAGTAAGAACGAGAATGTTGTTGAAAATCTCGCTTGCCTTTGATCCTTTGCCTCGGTGAAATTGTTACCTGATTTTCATGAGTCAATAGGAAAGGAGAAAGATGGAGAAGGAGAGATCGGTGTGGTAGCGGCACAAGACGAAAGCAGATTAGCGTGAATAATGAAGACACGACACCGTGAAAGCCTAAGCGGTCCTCCTTAAGTCTACTCCTTCGAGTAGAAACCGGAAAGGAAGGATGCTGGGAGCGGGTGGAACCGGCAGAAAGGAGGTAGAAGCAGTTAATTACTCCTCCCATCCACGGGATAACGACTTCCCCTTATTTGTCGAGAGGCGCAAACAGCCGACCCCTCTGCGCGAAATCCCTTGCCAAGACGCTTTTCTGGAGATATATATGCATATATATATATATATATATATATATATATATATATATTTCACAAGGCACAAAACGTCGTTTCGTTCGAAAGCTGCCCTAGATCGCGTCCTGGTTTCGCGTATTAAGAGAGTTGGATGCAACACTCCGATTATAATCTCGACGTTGCGACGAAAGAAAAATTCTTACCGTCAACGATATTTATATATAAATCCGAATAGAGATGATCGGTCAAAGGGAAGTAGGGCACAGTTTTGTTTATTTTCAATTGCTAATTATTCTGACGTACGATCAAGGACCATCACATTTAATAATATCTCATTTGTTATAAATGTCATACAGTACAACTATTGATTAATACGTCGATTCTAATCGAACAGTTTTAGTCTTCGAAATAAAAATGATTTCATATGAAAAAAAAAAAAAAAAAGAAAAAAGGAGGAGAAACAAATGAGATTTAAGACGTCATATTTTATTAAAAGTTCCTGCAGTTCTCGCGATGCGATAAACAACTTGAGTCGTTGGGTCATGCGTGCTAGGAAAGAAAGAAAAGAACGATAGGTATATTCGAGATCGAGTAGAGAGAGAGAAAGCCGGGGGCGCTCTTAAATGGAGGGGAGGAAGGACTAATTACGAAAGGAATCATAATAGGCGCTGTGCACATACATATACCGCGTGCCGTGGACTGCTGGGCTAACGATCATTTCCTCCGCATCTGCACCTGTTACATTCGTTCCTCCTGGTTCATGGCGAAGCACGCGAGCTGCATATGCCGATGGCCTTCCTCAGGGACAAAATCGCCTAAGGCGAACGTGTTCCGTTCGTCGTAGCCCTTCGGCAACCCCTCCAAGCACAGCTTCTTTCTTTATACATGTACGTTGTGTGTGTGTGTGTGTGTGTGTGTGTGTATGTATGTATGTATGTATGTATATATAAAATTGATACGATCAGGATTCACATTACCAGCACAACTTCACTATCCGTAATTATTCGAGAGAACAAACGAATAAAATATCTAATACAATCTTAGTTCGGTACGAACTAGAAAAAATGAAAGTAAAAAAGGATGGAATTTTAATTAAAAAATGTACGAATAAAATATTCGAGTTGCGTAAATACGAAATAAAATTCGTTCGTATTCCGACTGGAACGATCGATTCGAGATAAATAATCTTAATTAATATCTCCGTTATGTGCCGCTTTATTCTGTTAGTCGATGAAAGTCGTCGAGTCATACGCGATGAGTCGACGTAACGATCGCTTTGAGGCCGTCAAAGCTTTTCCTCGAGATAGATAGAGAGGGTTGAATGTTCGGAGAGAGAGGGAGAGAGAGTAATAAACGTAACCGGTCATGCGATAGCTCGTTACGGAAACGTTGGTAATTAATGTGGAAAAGCGTGCAAACGAAAGAGCACTCGCTCGTCTCTACTGTCGCGCCTAAGGGTTTGCTCCAAAAGTTCGCTTCTATCCTCTTTCTCTTGAACCACAACGATCTCTGTATCGACAACAAGCACGAGAGGGTTGGTCGAGATGGTTGCCTATATTGTGGGATACGCTCGAGGCCACGAAACGAATCGTACGCTGACCAACGCTCGCGTTAAAGTCTGGAAAATTGGATGAAGCAGGATTTTAAATGCGCGTGCACGGCCACATCTCCTTTTGTTTCGGAATGACCAACGACGATTTCAGAGGGACAAACCGTGCGTGGTATTGCTACTTTTGTCCCTTGTTCTCGGATAATCGTGTTGTTAACTGCTAGTACGAATTTTCTGACGTATCGAATATTATTCCATTACACGTACTTTCGTTCAGAACAGAGAGAAATACAAATGAAAGGACGTTAGAGAGATTTTCAATTTTTAATTTCCGTTCGGATTTCGCACTGTGCGATGTTTTCGATTAACTTTTTAGATTTTATTCTTTTGTTTCGAACGTTTCAATAATAATCGATTGTATTTGAAATATTTTTTATAAATGACTGCGTCCTAAGAGTACGAAGAAATCACACCTTCGGTTATCCGATTCCATTTTAATTCACCTTCGAAATAAGCTCCATGTATTCGCAATTTCGAACACGCTGATGCGACTCGTCGTACTACTTTTCTTCTCTCTTTTATCTTTTTTCGGTTGCCCGTCCGAAAAGTTGCACGCGATGGTGTAATTTTCAATAAGTGCAACCCTGTCGATTTCATCGCTGACTTATTATCTTCTAGCTGGTTCATGGACCGAGAGCGATACAGCTCTCCACCTTCTTCGTACTTTCATATCTTATTTTCCCGTCTTGCTGACAGAACATATAACACGAGTTGCAAATAATTGTAATAAAAATATACAAAGGGATATTTTATCAATATAATATTATTTATATCTACAAATTGGGATTATCGAATTAAAACCATACTTTTCGCTTTTTTATATTACTCAAAAGATAATGATAAGAATTTTTGAATGAAGAGTTTATTGAATTGAATTATTGAATTTTATTATCACTTGAAATTTCAGTGTCTGACAACGGTAAAAGTAGAAATGAAAATCATTTATATCATATCGTATCGTGACAAGAAATAGATACATTTCTTCGAAAGGATGGAAAAAGCAAAGCTTCGTCTTTCGAGCATATTTCGCTACCGTTAGAGTAGACTTCCTCTTGTCGAGTGCCCTCAGGAAAGCGGAGGTCATCGCGTGCGGACCTCCGCGAGACTATCGTGAATTTCTATTGTCAAAGACAGCGCGAGAAAAGAAGATTCGTGGTTACGTCGTGCGTGGGGTCATTCGAGCTTGTTTCAGGGTCACCGTTATCCGCCATCGATCAAGGCGGAAACCGCGCGTGCGAGCTCTCTGCGCTGATGCCGCGAGTCTTTGCGATCCATTGATAACGATAATAAAAAGACGAGATTTAGAAATGTTTATAAATGATATACATTTTTGTTTAGAAAATGTTTCACGGTTTTTATTGGCTTGCAAAAATTGTCCTTCGATCATGCGAGAAATGTTATCCTAATACATATGTAAATTTCGTGCTTCTCCAAACGAGATTTAATAATTATCCACCGATTTATTTTATTCTTGCTTTTCTGCCGCGGGTAGAAAGAGAAAGAGAGAAAGAGAGACAGACAGAGAGAGAAAGAGACAAGTAGTTACACAGAAGCGCTCTTTCGACCCTTCGATTTACATTTAAGCAAGTAATTTCTCTACAAAGTCACGCGAGTCCGTAGCTGTTCAGTGACATTTCGAAGAATTTTTCGGACGCCAGTTTTGAGGAGAGCATCAGTACGAAGGATTTCAAGGACTCGGGTGCAAGGACACGATGTACCATCTGTTAAAATTTCATTCAAATCTATCGAATATATTTGAAATTAAAACGTAATTTTATGACACGAACGTCGTTCTCGTCTTCGATCACGAAATTATGGAAAAATATGAAAAGAAAAAAATGAAAAAAAGAGAAAGAAGAAGAAGAAGAAGAAGAAGAAGATGATGATGATGATGATGATGATGATGATCAACCAAAGAGTTCTCGTTCTCGCGGTCATCGCGAGTTTTTGATCGACGACGTGTTCTGGAAGGTAGGAGCTCGTGTAGACAAAGGCAACGTTCGCATTTCCCAGAGAAACGTCTTCCGTGCCTTTCGTATGGACATTAATTCGGAAAGGGGTAGGGTACGGGTAGAGGAGGGAGGTGAAAGAAGAAGGAAGGAGGAAAGAAGAGAGAAGGGAAAGAGTAACATATGTGTAACGCAAAGGGCGTTCCGTGCTTGCGGTTCGTCCGTCTGTGCCAAGGAGTCCAGACGTAATTGCTACATCCTCAGATGCTGCTACCATACCTGACTTTTAGCAGGTTTCTTATATATGATGTCGATACTGACACCGACTAGATTCATCAAAATCATCTCGAACTAACACTTTTCCTTCGATCTGACTGAAATATTTCTTTAATCGTTAACACGATCGAAAAAATTAAATTAAAATACTAAATTTAAAATAGAAAATCGTTATAAAATTAAATATGATGATTATTATGTTTATATGAAATTTTTTTTGTAATATGTTGAAACACCATCGAGGTAACACGCACATACATACGTACGTACATACATACATACATACATACATATACATATACATATATATATTATCGTTCAAAAGTACGGGTACACGCGTGCGAGCGTAAGAGGTCTATCTCAAGACACAGGTACACACTGGCAGGATGCAAATAAGTGCATTCACGAAGATGTGTGCGTTCCCCGATCCGTGGTGCTTCCGTCACGCGACCTCTTGTGGTCACCGGGCCTTCCCGTTCTCTCTCTTTCTCTCTTTCTCTCTCTCTCTCTTACTCTCTCTCTCTCTCCCTCTCTTTTTTCCTCTCACCATATTTCTTTTATCTGCGAACGTGTTTTCGTCGACGATCGTACGAGACGTTCTAAATTTTTCTAATTTTATGGAACAGTCGTGGCTTTAGAAAAAGAAGAAGCTAGTGGTTCTTAATATAATATTTTATTTCTCCTGACGTTTCTTTTCTTTGCGGAAGGAAGTATTTATTTATAAAAATAAAAAAAAAATTAAAGAATAAAAGAAAACTAAGGGGTTGAATCTTAAGAAAAGAACAATGCTTCTAAAATTAGTTTTTATACCTCACTCTCTCTCTCTCTCTCTCTCTCTCTCTTTCTCTCTTCCTGTCTTTTTCTATAATATCTCGCAAAGTAAAATTTGACCGAGCGTACGTCCTTTTTACATTTTTTATGGCGCATAACGATAACAGCAAGATTAACCGTAACGTCAAATAAAGGCGGCAGAGAGATGATAACGTAATAAATCTTCATTAGAAGGTAAAAAGCAGGGCACGCACGTACATATATACAAGCAGGCGCAGGATACGACGATAAACGAGCTTTCCTCCTCCGTTTTCTTCTCTCCTCCTTTCAACGCAAAGAAGATCTTGACGGAAAAGTTTCAAGAAAATGAAAAGAAAAAGTAGACAAAGAAAAAAAAAGAAGAAGAAAAATCGATTCGAAGGATCTTTCGCTTAATCCATGACGAATCGAGTACGAAGACGATCGGGTTTCACTTGTCAATCATTTCTGAATCGATCCTTGAGAATCGGGTCGTCTCATCGATCGCACTTCCGTTCTATACAGGAAGTGGAGTATGTAATTTTTGACAGCTCGATGCGACTTTCGCCAAATCTATTTCACGCTATATAGAAATCCAACCATGTTGACTTCCTCTTGAACAATATACAATAGTATATCAATTTGTCCAATTTTATATAAAGTTTCTCCACATAATTTAATTATTTAAAATATTTATGTATTGTTACGAGCGGCGCCTAAGGAATATTTTAATCAAGTAGAGTATTTCCAGGATTTGTTCACGAATTATGGTATTTTAAGATTTGTTCACGAATTACGGGAACCTCTTGTCTTTAGTAATATCCCGATTAAGAAGAAAGATATGTCAACGCGAACGTTCCGACTGATTGAATAAATCACTAATAAGTCGAATTTTATATAATCATAAATTGTTCCTCAATAAAATTCTGTTCAAGTTTTTACGCGAGTAAGCAACGATATAATCCTCAAAAATAGTATTCAGAAAAAATACAACGTTACTCCTACGTATTTTATTCTGAGTTTTTTAATATGAAAATAATCGAGTTCGTAATAAAGAAATCCGTAATAAAGACGATCGAAAATATTTCCTATCTTATAAATGAACTCAACTGCCATACTATACCGGTGTTATATGCCATACTATACTAAGTTTCTTGGTACAGAAGCAGTAGCGAGAAAATTTACAGTAGTGCTTGTAGGTAATAAGTCATGTCCAAGGAACGTGTCGTCTACCATAGTGTCTTCACACGTGTCCCTAATGCATACCATACCCACATACACACAGATAAAGACGATAAGGTTTGAAACGTGATATATACATACCTATCTATATGAAAGAGTCACTCTTTCTCGATAGCATCGCATCAATGTTATCGTGCATGTTTATGCGTGAATGCGTGATGTTGTTATCAACGATAAGTTCGAATAGACGAAGAAGAAGAGAATCGAAAATCTTCGTTCGTTCATCCTTCAATATCCAGTAACATTGGTCCATGGTTTCTCGACTGACAATATTGAGTAGAAGATTGCTCGGTTCTCTGGACATAATGATGATTGTTCGAGAATAATTTCGGTGGCGCGCGGCTCCTTTGACTGTCACGCCATTCGTGGCTACTTGGATCAGGACACAACCGCATATCGCCATCATGTACATGTATCATACATCGTTTTCTCTTCGCTTCGAATGTTGTGAAATTTTTATCTCGAGCTTCTTTCTCATCTTACCCATCCTACGAGCGAGCTAATGAAACGAGCTTCTTCCTTGGTTTCACGTCCGGTTTTCAGTTTACCGTTGATTTCGAGATTTCTCTCAATCTTTTTTTCCATCTCTCTCTCTCTCTCTCTCTCTCTCTCTCTCTCTCTCTCTCTCTCTCTCTGTCTGTCTGTCTGTCTCTATTTCTTTTTCTCTCTTCGTTTTTTCTGCTTCTATGAAAAGTCTTCTCGAGTTTAGAGTAGCGATTAGAGACACTAGTTCGCGCGACACGAACCGAAGGGATCCACTCTTAATGAAATTCGAATCGATTGTGATCCTTTTAGAATCCTTTTACCTTTTTCATCTCATCCTCGATCTCTGTTTTTCATACGAGCTTGAATATCATTGTACTTTTCTATCTTCTTCACGTTCCACAAGCCCACAGTATCCCGATATATCTTATCGACTTCTCACGTGATTTTTACCCAGCTAGAAGTCGTATGGAAGATGTGTGTGTATAAGTATCTATCGATATATGTATTCATTTATGTATTCGTGAACGGATAACTTGAGACACATTTTCTTTTCTCTCTCTCTCTCTCTCTCTCTCTCTCTCTCTCTCTCTCTCTCTCTCTCTCATCACCACTGGTCTCCGTTCGTTCGGTCTCTCTTTTCTCTCGCTTACCATCTCAATAACGCGAATGACTGAACGATCCGAGTCTCGAAATCCCGCTGAAGATAACCTTCATTGTAATTACAATGAAGCATTATGCGCGGCCGGGATCTACGGTGAGGTCGAAGGTCATCCTCTGACCGAGGTCTTCACTCGTCGCTTCGAGGACCTCTCGAGTTCTTCTTCTTCTCTTCTTCTTGCTTTCACCATCGCGTAAGCGAGTGAACGACGGAGATGTAATAAAAAAATAAAAAAAGCCGAAGAAACGGATAAAGAAGGAGAAGCAGAAGGAAAAGAAGAAGAAAAAGAGGAAGAAGGTGAAAAGAAAAGAAAAATACAACATCGACTTCATTCCCATCGATGAAGTAGAAAAAGGACCATCGCCTGGTTCGTGGCTTTCAATTAAATCGTTTGCACGTAAACGCCTCTCTCGGTCGATGATTTACGGATCTTCGATCTTCCGAGGATGAGATGGTCGTGGTGGTGGAAGATCGTTCGGATATTCCGCGTGTCTCGCTCGACGTTTAAGAACTCGGGCCGCACGCGTGTGGGCGTATAGAGTCGAGTTCTCCTCGCTCGGAGGTCTTACGGAGGAATGAATTACGAAGGAGAAACAACCACGAACGAATTGAGTTTCTCTCCTCCTTTTTACCAAAACGGTATAATTAGCGGATTATTAATAATTTAATAACCTTCCCTTGTGAGAGAGATCAACAGGTGCGTATCTATTGGCCTTCCTTTTTCCTTTTCTTTTTCCTTTTTCTCTTTACCTTTTTCGGTTTTGTCTTGAAAAAATTTTGGAGAAACGAGTATTAAGAAAAGGAACAAAGCGATATATTGAGATGGTAGCTACGAGGGAAAAAAGAAAAGATAAAAGAAAGAAAGAAAGGAAAAAAAGAATCTTCTCTCGAGGAAATAATTAGCATCGATCACTTGAGTTTAGTACGCGACGCAAAGGTCCTTTCGAGTGGATCGAAGCACCACCAGCCGTGCTGGTACCGCCGGAGGAGAGTCCGTTAGTAGGTACGAAGGGTGTGATTTACACGTCCCCTGATTTACACTGATTACAGGACGTAGAAGAGGAGGATTCGAGGGAGGCCTGCCAAGCGAATACAGCAAATACCACCCTCTCCTACCTCGATCTCTTCCACTTCTCGCTCGACTGCCTAACTCGTACGACTAGCTATGTAACATTTGCTTCGTCGATTGGTTTTAGGTGTTTAAAAAGGATACACGTTTATTAAGACTTTTCTCGTAGTTTCGTAGCACAGATAAATTCGTTCCAACCTCTTTAAACTCTACCTCTCCCTCCTCCCCCGCACCATCTTCCATGTAATTTATATCTCGAGAGAAATAAAAAATTTGAATTATGAAGGGTCAAGGGTCGATATCTTTCGTCCTTATGAATGTTACTACGAGTTCAGTGTTTATATCCAAATTCATCCAATTATTTATCACCTCGTGGACACGCCGTAGCAAATTGGTTCGCGAGGCGTTTAAAAGTCGGGCCCGTGCACGAGCCGTTCCCTCCGTTCTCCTTAATGTCTACCGTTTCCATTTAACCCTCCTTCGACTTCTTCGAGCTAACGATTCCCTCCCTCTTCTTTCTGTCTCTCTTTTTCTCATACATACGCACACAATCACATATATATATATATATATATATATATATATATATATACTCATTTCATCGTGCTTAGTCGAGCTCATCACTCGTTCACGATATTTGGCTAGAACGATCTCGACTCGTTTGTTGTTTCCAACACGGAGAACGGCTGTTTTTGAACCCTCCTCCTATTCTCTAATTTCTCTTCCTTAGCCAGGTGATACACGTCGAGAATTCGAGTCGTTCGTGTCTCGTTAGTGTTATAGTTAAGTATCTTTCGCATTTACATCGATATTCACCCTTTAATATTCCACCTAATATTTATCTCGATCGTATCGGCGATCATTTCGTACATTCAGAGATCACCAAGTTGCACGCGATTCCAATCACTTATCATACCATATTTATGTAGAAATGACCGCATAACGAGCGAATAGCTGCGTAGAACGATTTACAATTTGTTTCTCGAACGTACAGACATTTACAAAAATATAAAGAAAAAAAAAAGAAAAAGAAATTAAGAGAAAGGAAAAAAAAATAAGAGAAAAATGAAATTCCATAGATCGAAATTGTCGAGACTTCATAAATTCGATACGATTTATATACATATATATATATATATATATATATATATATATATATATATATATGTATGTATATCGACGAACAGTTTCAACTCGCATTCGTTTTCCAGAAAGGCGAGAGAAACCAGAAGATATGTACCCAACAAGACGATACGTTTTACCTTATAAATTACGAGACCAATTGATATTTATCACCTAACCGACATGCCGCGGCAAATTGGTTGCCGAGGCGTTTAAAAGCCCCCGTGCACGACATTACCCCTTTCGTCCACTAACTTTTTTATCGTCTTCCTCTTACTTTCCCTCTTCCCTTTCTCTTTCTCTCTTCATCGTTGGTCCTTCTTTTTCTTTTTTCTTCCGGATAGTCTTCGAGTATAGTGGAGGAGCCCTCCGGCAAACGTGACCGGACGAGGACCCGAATCATAAATTCCGTTGGGTAATGTAACGTCCGACGCGATTATTTACCGATACTTATTCGATGGGCACGATCTACCAGTGTGAATATATCTACTCGGTGTACCAAAGAGATTTTTCCAGCTTCGCCTGATGATCGCCTTGAACGCTGAATGACAAGAGGTTTTAGAGTTGAGTGGATGAACGACAAGAAAGTAAGAGAGAGAGAGAGAGAGAGAGAGAGAGAGAGAGAGAGAAGGTTCATTGACCTTATCTCGTCTACCTCTCGTGTGTCTCATTTGTGTCTAGAAAGATGAGAAGAAAAAAAGAAGGAAATAAGGAAGGAAGCAAGAAAGAAAGAAAGAAAGAAAGAAAGAAAGAAAGAAAGAAAGAAAAAAGGAGAGGAGGAAGGAAATAAGGAGAAAAGTAAAGAAAAAGCGAGGAGGACGGGTAAAATGCATTATCAGAAGCAAAGCTTCTCCGTTCCTCCCTGCAATTTCTTCCCACGCGAAGTAATGCGATAATTAGTCGGTCGGAAGTAATAAAATTAATCTCCCGTGGCCGGGCAGGGCGTTTTAGCACCCTCGCATCTTCTTCCAAGGCGGAGCAGGCTCCGTGGCGCTCTCTTCCTGCTTGAAACCGGAGCTCGGTGTAACGGGCTCTTATAAATCAAAGCCAGTTTAGCTTTTAATAATTCGAAGAGGGCTCCGGTGAACCGGATAATATACGCCGAAACTTTGTCCTTTGTGATTCCCAGGGGAGCATGACCTCGCGAACGAGACACCCGTTAGTTACAATCTTTTTTTATATTTTTCTTTTTTCCTTTTCCTCTCTTTAGCTTTATATTTTAAGTGTATACTATTGTTTCCTTTTTTCTCTTCCATAAAATTTTTTTCCCCGCAATAAATCGTAAATAATTTGCGATACCTCGGGACACTTCATTCTTCGCACATATTTTCGAATTTAAATAAATATTATCGGTTTACTTGCCAGGAATATGCCTTCGGAGGTAGGTCTTTCCTTCGGAAGCTAATAATTTCCTGATAAGCTGTATGATCAATAAAAAGCAGAGAATATAGAAATAATAATATTCATATTTCTTCTCAAGACAACCTCTACTATTTCCAACCAACCAACCAAAAAAGATAAAAGGAAAGGAAGAGGAAAGGAAAAGAGAAGAAAAGAGCATAAGTAAATCTTTCTGAAAGAAAGAAAGAAAAGCTTGGTCGACCGAGACGAGGACGAAACTTTTTACATTTTTCCGTACGATCTTATGCGTTTGCAACCAGTTAAATGCACACACACACACGCGCGCGCGCGCGCGCATACACACATTCACACGCTCACATACATATATACATACATATATACGTATACAGTCAGCAACATGTACCACGTAGAAATATTTTCGAGCACGAGGGTGAAAACGGTACGCTGCAACAGCAGCGTCATCAGCGTCACCGCCACCGAGGGGCAGTTCGTAGTCCTCGGCGACGATAGAGGAGAAGCACAGAAGGAGAAGCAGAAGCGGTAGCAGTGGCAGCACCCCGGCGATGCAAGCCCCGGGCCCACTCGTGGCGCGCAAATGAGGTGGAAAAGATAAAGGCCGTGGCGGGCGATCATTAACATGCGCGCTCGCTCCGCTTTCGAGGAGCCGCTGTAGGGTCGCAAGCTCGACGGGTGGATCTTTCTATGTGCGTGTATGCGAAAGAGAAAGAGAGAGAGAGAGAGAGAGTGTGTATGTGAGTGTGCTACAAGTTCGTAGGTACGAAGCGAAAAGACAGAAGGAAGGAGCAAGATGGAAGAAGGGAGAGAGAGAGAGAAAGAGAGAGAGAGGAGATGCCAACCTAATGGCGGCAGCAATTAACAACAAACACCGCTCATTAATCGCGAGAGAGTCCTCGCTTTCGCTGTTTCTCTCTCTCTCTCTCTCTCTCTCTCTCTTTCTCTCTCTCTCTCTCTCTCTCTCTCTCTCTCTCGTTTCTCGAGCTTCGCGTCCACCACCCTTTTCCCTTCCAACTCGTCTTCTCTCTTTGTCTCCATTTTTCTCTCGGGCATCTCTCTCTCTTTCTCTTTCTTTTTCTTTCACTCTATCTCTTTTTCTTTCTCTCTTTCCCGAGTTCTTCTCCTCCCTTCACATCGCGTTTTCTTTCCGCGGTAGCATCGCTTACCCCTTTCATCCTCGAGCGACCCTTCGAACGACGATCCGTGAAGCGACGGAAAGTTTCGTATTAAAACAAAAAGGAGGAAAGAGAGAGAGAGAGATAGATGGAAAAGAGGAAAAAGGTGGTATGATAATAACACCGCGACTCTCGACGCGGTCTTTTCACTCGAACGAGGAGAAACTGAAGCGTATGAGCAGATCGTACGCGATCCGGTATACTCTCCGCACCGAGAGCAAAGCATCAGCTTACCAACGTTATGTATTACCAGGGTCCTTCGCAAAGCGAGTCTACGATTTACGCTAGTTCGAATACCGAATGAACAAGATATATATGTATGTATGTAGGTATGTATATCTACCTACGTATTACATGAGTATCCACGTAATGATCGAAAACCACGATTTCCAAAGGTTGCCTTGAAAACTTCTTGAAAAAAGACATGCTCTTTTCAGAATCTTACTAACAATCTACTTTGAATTCTCGATGACGTTTCCTTATTTTGAAAACGATCTACTCGATGAACGAATACACCGAATGTTCGTATAATTTATTCACACTTCTCTCTTTCCAAGCTACTATGTTTTTCTATCGTTCTCTTTGATCTTCTAGAGTCACGGAAAGAAAGAAAGAAAGAAAGAAAGAAAGAAAGAAAGAGAAAGAGAGAGAAAGGAAGAAAGAGAGAAAAAACAGAAAAAAAAATAATAATTTTTTGTCGACCCGTTTTCTTCACGGTTTGCTTTAAGTATTCGTGGGGGGTGTGGTTTACGCGTGAGTCTCGCCGAGACTCGGAAAAGAAAGCTGAAGAATGAGAAGGAAAAGAAGATGAAGAAGATGAGTGAGGTGGAGAGGGAAAGAAAAAGAGAGAGAGAGAGAGAGAGAGAAGAAACTATCGGACAGAGGCGCGTAGGAAGAAGGAAAGGCGAGACTGCAAACTGCGACAGGACATGCGAGCTCAAAGATGAATCCTGATCACGCACGGCTCGCCTCGTCCTTGTCCGCGCGCTCTACCGTCGCGTCCGATGCTCGCCTTCGTTCGTACCTTCGATAATTGGAAATTGGCAAGGTGGAATATAAGTAAACTCGCACACGTTCGCACGAGACCGTTCGCGTTATTCGCCTTTTTCCCCTGTAATCCCTGATTTCATATTTCTACGCTCGAAACTTGAGATTCTTTGCTCTCTTTTCTTTGACCTTCTTTTTTCTCCTTCTCTTTCTCTCTCTTTTTCTTTCTCTCTCATTCTCTGCTTCTTCTTCTTCTTTTTTTTCTCCTTCTTTTATCTCGTCTCCTCTCCTTCCCCCTCCCCCCTTCTTTTTTCTTGATCAGTGGGATCATTTGCATAATTATCTTTTCGCAAAAGCGGAGTACAAGGAGAGAGCACACGATGACGATGGTAATATATTCTAGCCTCGTGACTCCTTCTAAAACGAGAAACTTTTGGGCAAGGAAGTTACTTTTCCTTCAGATAAATTTCACCTTTTTAAAAATGTATCATTAAACATGGATATTACGAGTCCTGAAGAACGATCGATTTCAATATCACCTTTACGTATTACTTATTAGATTTATATTTGATATTGTTGTTATGTTACATCGTACTTGGATCATTCAAGTCCCTGAAACGTCGTGCTAACATTCTTTTTCTTTTTCTTTTTATTCTTTTCCTTCACTACCCCTATCATCGTATCTTTCCTCTTTCCTCTTTGAATATACATTCTTTAAGATGGCACTCATTACGCGCGTATTACTTTCATGGAATGCAGAACGAGACGAGATGGACCTTGCCATTACCCACGACTAAATGCAGTTGCATAAGAAGAAAAACGTTCTCCACCCTCTTACGAGTGCCATAAGAGAAGGATAAGTGAAAAGGGAAGTGGACGAGGGGTTGGAATAGGACAACGAGAGGAGTCGTCGACAAGCTGAACTCGATGAAGCGTTTTTTAATCGTCATCATCGTCGTCGTTGTCGTCGTTATCGTGGTCGTATTCGTTGTCTTCGTCGTCGTCGTCGTCGTCGTCGTCGTCGTCGTCGTCGTCGTACTCTCAAGATAGTCTTCTTGTTTTTAACGATGTTCACGAAGAAAACAACGTGCAACTTCTTCGTGGTATCCCTTTGTTCTTAGGATCAAGAAAAAGATGTCTCGAAAAACGACGCGTCTATATGACCGCGATACGTTTTACTTCCTTAATTATACTTTCTCTAATGCTTGTCAATTTTCTCTCTCTCTCTCTCTCTCTCTTTCTCTCATAAGAATTACTTTAATACAAACATTTTTTTTCTAAATACGTAGATATAGTAAATATAACTTCAGAAGATACATATTTGGAAACGTTAGTCGAGGAAATTGCAAGCTCATAAGATTAAATCTAATTAGAATAAAAATCTTGCCAATTAAAAAAAAAAAAAAAAAAAAGAAAGAAAGGAAAGAAAGAAAGATATTCATCAAAGAGAAAGAAAGAAGAAAAGATAGAAAATTTATCTAGCGGCACCTGTATTACCGCAACCCGTTCTACCTTGAAGATTCCTACAAACTCGCAAATCGTTTTGTTAAGTTCTTCTTCCTTCGAAGTTCTATCGTATAAAGTCACGCAACGATGAAAGGAAAGGAGTAAGAAAGTATGAATATCCGTATAGTATGTGTGTGTGCGTGCATGTGTGTGTGTGTGTCTAGTCGACGAGCTCCTATCGTCTTTTTGTCGCACGCAGCTCGGAGATGGATCGTCGGATAGGAGACGGGGGTGGGGGCGGGGGCGAGGGGATTTCCAGCAGCTGGTCCAGGGCTTGCCAGGCGGGAACGTAACATTGTAATTTCAGATAAGCGTCTCCCAGGAGACACGCATTGTGCGCGAACCACTAGCACTGGTACCACTACCACCATCACCATCACTACCACCTTCTCTTCCTTCTGGTCCTTCTCTTTCCCCTCTACGTCCCTTTAAGTCCCCTTCCTAACGTTTCTGGAAGCTCGTCGTAGTCCTTCGAAGATTTCCTTCGACGAACACGTGCCATTCGGGCTTTTCATCCTTTCTTAATAACAATATTTATCATAGAATATTCTCTAACGCAACGTTTTTGTCTTCTTTTTATTGTACTTTGTTCTTTTTTGTTTTGTCGTAGAACTAAACGACACGAACGAACATCGGAGACATCTTTATCGTGATTTATCCATAAATATTCGAGCTTCTCTCCCTGACGATCTGAGTAGAAAAAATGAATACCTTCTCTGATCGAACGTTGTATCTTCTTCTTTCTTTTTCTTTTTTTTATATACCACGATATCGATGAATTCTCTTTTCTCTTCGTATTTCTCCCGCATTTCTCATTAACGCTCCTACGTACTTACCCCGCTTGTACCCCGCTTGACTACGATCGAGAGGGGTAAGGAAGGGAAGCCAAGTAAAGGAGGGACAGAGAGTAGAAAGTGAAAGCGATAATAACGAGCCGATGATCATCCCCAGGGACGCCTACTCCGTCGAGAGTACGGACGCCCACGTGGGGACAGCCACCGAATGGGATTCTTAATTAATCTTTGCATTTCCATTAGGATTTACGATATTGCTTTGGCTACCCACCAAATAGATTCTTAAACGGCCGAGAGATAAAGTGTCCCGCGCGTGGAACCGCTTCTGATTCGATTCGTTTCACGTGTTGCCGCTTGTGTATGTCCCTGTGCTTACCCGATCAGAATTTGTTCTTTTCCTAATCTCTCCAGTCTGACTTTCTTATCTAGCGTGTCATTGTAAAGTCGATATCATTAAATCTTTCGTATCCAGAAATAAATAGTAATATTCTTTTATGATGGAAACATCTTTCCAATTGGAACATCGACGGCCGAATATTCGAATTATATCTGTTATAGATAGACGCACACTACAGGCAGTCATATAACTATATGTACTTATATTATATATGTATATCCATTTAAAATGATAATGAGGGAAGATTAAATAGAAAATTATTTTTCTACGTAAAGTAAACGTTTTATCTCTTGTATTGGTATTGATATACGAATTATGTCTACTCAAAGTACCAGTTCATAAGCTATCCTAAGACCAGTAACGCGTAAAGCACTCTCCGGTAGACCGATCGACGGACCACTTAACGTGAGAGTTTTCTGTTTGACTTCCTTCTGCATTTTGGTGGGCGGTGGTAGAGACGCGTGGGCGAATCCCATAAGCTTATTCTTCTTCTTCTTCTTCTTCTTCTTCTCCTTCTTCTTCTTCTTTTTCTTCTTCTTGTATACTCTCATCTTCGCTACGTGGAAAGAAAATTAATGTTTGGATTATGCTTTCATTACGTTAGATATTCGAACCATCGACTAGGCTAACTTTAATTTCTTATTCGTAAATATAGACATCATTTTCAGATATAAAATGTATAATAATAAAATTTGCCTTTCGCATACACATTGACGAGTCGATTCATACAGCTCTAACGAGATTAATCGACGATTTATTATTTAACGTTGAAATATTACTTCGTTATTGTATGTATTTTGTCGGTCGGTAAATTTGCAGTGTGTTGTTGCCATCGAATGGATCGAACGTCAACAATCCAAAAGCTACGATGTTAAATTATAATTATTAATATCGTTCGATACTATAATAACATTATTAGAGAGTATTCGAGTAATTGGCAGTTTACTGTTTAAAAGGTTGTTACATGTACGTGTTACTTCATTATAATATTCTATTTATATTTCTCAGTTATGTACAATGTTAATTAGTTTTCGAAGAAAATATGATGCCCAATTGATAATCAATCTTACAAATATTCTTCCTTTCGATAAGAATTAATTGCAAAAATAGAAAGAAAAAAGAGAACATCCCTTACGTGTTTCCCAAATTTTATTTATCCTTGAAAAAAATATAAAAAAGAAAAAAAAGTTGTACGAAATTCGGATTGCCCGATATATTTTCTCCTCGTCGAAACGAAATACGAACGGATCTTTACTTAAAAAGTCCTCAGGGCAAACGCGACTCGAATTCGTTGAACTCTCGGTTAACTGCAAGTCAAACTTTTAAGATCCATCGACTTGAGAAACGCTCTAAGCAAATCACCCGTCGTACCCGTTCTCTTCGTTCGCTTGCTCGTTCGTTCGCTCGCTCGTTTCTTCGTTCGACTTCGCGGGATATTTCGAAGAGGGGCGTGTCCCGGTCGGTCATTTAACCAGGAAAATAATTAAGAGGACCTTCTCGTCTTTTTTATTCTTCTCCTGCTTCCTCTCGGTTACTGTACGTGAGAGATGGAGAGAGAGAAACAGAGAGAGAGAGAGAGACCACCACGGAATGTGCCACGTGAATTACATTGGAATATTGCTCGATAAATTTCACCTTGCTGATTACTCGAAAGGCCTCCACCGCTCTGTCTCTCTTTCTCTCTTTCTCTCTTCTTTCGCCGTATCTCGATTTCATGTCACCATGAAAAAGATATCGCATGCAACAGTGTCACACGAAACATTTGTCCGATGAATTATACATTACGAATCGATTCTGATCGTTAATTTCATTTTATATATTTTGAAGGGATTATAACGCACTTGTACAGGTTTGCAAAGTTGTAGGCGAGAAAGAGAGAGAGAGAGAGAGAGAGAGAGAGAGAGAGAGAGAGAGAGAGATACAGAGAAAAAGAAAGAAAGAGGGGCCAGTGTGGACCATCGGAGGCCACCTATGAGGGTCCTCTCCTTTCGTACTTTTTCTTTATCCAACTCACACCAGGCGCCCAGGAATGCGGTCGAAAGGACCTTACTTTCTATTTTACCGTGACATTTATCGATAGTTATTTAAGAATACTGTCGCTTATCGAAGATAACGTCTTCGACCCCCGTTTACCTGGCTCCGACCTGCTCGTAATTGCATGCTATTTAATAACGCAAGTACGTTTTATATACATACGCATGTATATGTAGTCGACTAATTTTTAAGATAGTCGAGGTATCCATTGAAAAATATAAAATAAAAAAGTAAAAATGCGAAAGAGAAACGAGAAATTAAAAATATAAATACGTAAATGAGTATCACTTTCGTGTAATAAATAATTTTTCATATCTTTTTACGTTAAACATGGGTCGATCAATTTATTCGCAATTGTTATTAATTAAATATTTTTATACTTTCTTATTTGATATTAAATATCGTGGTTAGTAATGGTCAGTTACTTCGTATTTGTCAACACGATTCGATCTCTTTTCGTAGAAGGCAAGCTGCGTCGAGTGGACAAGATCGAAAGCACCGTGACTGGTGGAGAAAGAACTCCCCATAAACAGGGGTGTTTTAGAATCCGAACTAGAGAGGGTGGGAGAGGGTAGCAAACAAGCGGCAGACGTGCTACCCTTCTTGCAATACGACCACTCTTCGTGGCTCCCCGCATTTCATCCTCGAGAGGAATTTGGCCTCAAATTAAAAGATCTCAGGGCGAGCCACGAATGAAATCTCGTCGCAGGAGGGGTGGATACGTTCTCGAACTACGACCTACTATCATCCATACACAGGGTGTCTAAAAACGATGATACTTTTTTTCTGTTGCATACTTATTGACGTCCTTTTTATCTCGGAGATACGAACGATTAATATTCAAAAGTCAATCTCTCGACAGAATTTTTTTTCATTTTCACTTGAAAATTGACGGAAAGTATTATAACAAAAGGAAAAAAAAAAGAAAGAAAAAAATGAATAATAGAATATATTATTATATGTAAAGATACATAGAAAATATGTAACAAAATATTGTACGATGTGGAACGATATCGTTACTATATTTTTATAACCATCGATAAAAATCATTTTTTCTGAAAATCGTGTAGAAAATAAAGATAATATGTAAAAATTAATGAAATCGTACGAAGAAAACGTGAATAGTGCCTGTAGAAAGATCTTGGTTTTGAACACCCTTTGGATGAAAGACGCAGCTAAGGGTAGACACGACTATCGGCCTTGCTCACCGGGCTTAATGCTACCAATATCCCAAAATTAAAACGCGCCGTCGTCCTCGCAAATCATTCGCGCAACGACCGTACGCTGCGAACAAAAGTAACGAAGCTTGGTGGATGAAAGGGAGACGAGAAAGAAGGAGGAAAGGTAGGGGCAGAGAGCTGAGGGCCGATCGTCCTCTTACTCCCCGTACGATCCTCCTCGCGACGCGATATTGCGTGCGCTATCACGTAAGATCACTGGACGCGTATCGCTTCTCTTCTCTTCTCTTCTCTTCTCTTCTCTTCTCTTCTCTTCTCTTCTCTTCTCTTCTCTTCTCTTTTCTTTTCTTTTTTTTTCTTTTCTTCTCTTCAAGCTTTCCTTTCACCACTGCTTTGCCATTCTCTTCCGTTCCTAGAGCTGATAATAATTCGCAACCAAGGACAAACTCCAAAATGATGAAATGTGTCTACCCCTATAGATAAATCTCTATATTTATTATATCATTATTAATTAAAAATAATCAAATCAAACGTAATAAAATACTCGTGCAAAATAATTCTATCTTATAGATTTAAAAAGTATTACAAATAATTCATGAAAAAGTCCTGAAATATATCAGCTACTTCACTTTTGTTCTGACGGATAAAATTATTATTATTACTATTATTATTGTTATTGTTATTGTTATTATCGTTATTATTGGTCACCATAAAAAAGAAGATATAAAAACATTCAAATCGCAGCCGTAGCAACGAAATCAAAAGTGAAATAATAGAATTTCGTATGGGGTCGACGCGAAACCTCTTCTCGACCCTCGCGGTGCTCGCGAAGAGTGCCTAAGAATTTCAATCTGCGGTCACGAGAAGGGTGCCACCAACGCTGATACGAAAGGGGAACGACCCCCGTTTCGTACATCTCTTTGGGGCTGGACGTGATTTCGCAGTCGTTATTCGCCTAGGGAGAGATCAATTTAAAAAAATAATCCTTCTTTGCGGCTATGAAATCGATTATGTTTCTGGTACTACATTCTTCAAATTCTTCGCTACTTTAAATACCACAGAGAGACAAATATTTTTCGTTAACTTGTTATTCCTTTAATATAATAAAACGTAATATCTTTTTGCGCTCTTTTTCTTTTTCCTTTATGCCATTAGAAGATATGAAAAAAAAAAAGAAACATATTTATCAAGCAGGATTCAAGATCTGACAAACCTTACTTTTTCGTATAATATGACACAAAATTATTGTCCATTATTATATCTATTAATTTTGATACAACTTCGAACAATGTAAGTCAATAGCAAGCAACCGTTCGTCCTCCATTTATTCTCTCAAACTTTTACAAATCGTAGTACCAGCTTATGGTAATTTCGATGGATTTTCAAAAATAGAAACTTTCTGCATACTTTCTTTTCTATAGGAATAAGCTCTACCATTCTTTGAGTTCGGTAAAACGAAGTGGACGTTCGATGTCGTTGGAAAACAGAGGGAGAGAAAAAGAGAGAGAAAGAAAGAGAGAGAGAGAGAGAGAGAGAGAGAGAGAGAGAGAGAGAGAGAGAGAGAGAGATAGAACGATTCATTTGAAAGGATAGGGAGAGAATCCTGGGAAAATAGGAAAGCGTAGGAAGGAAGGAAGGAACGTCGGTGTTGGTCAAAACGATAGGGGCTATCGGTGCCGACCAACTGGCCTGTTGCACGTTGACAAGCTGCATTTGCGTTGCGGCACTTCCCTACGGCCGCGGACCGACTTTCGAATCCGTCCATTGAAACGCTTCGAGCGCGTGTAAAGTCGATAGCGCCTGCCGCCAATTAGAAAGAGCTTCTGTCTCCGTATCGTTCGAAAAACACGCTGCTTCATTTCATATGACGAGTTTCATCGGAAAATTTAACGTGCGAACGTCATAACTATCTTTAATATTATTCGCGTATAGGTATTAGCTACTTTGGTTTTATATTTATTAATAAGAGTAAAACATTATGAGTTAAGGAATTAATAATTAAATAAATATATATATATATATATAATAATTGATAAATTGGTAAGTTTTAAATGGAATTCAATTTCAAGAATATTGTGGGATCACATAGTGGAACTTTAATAATTCTGTTTTAATATTCAGTATATATTTAACAAAATTGTTGATGTTATTAAAAAGAGAAAGAAATATCGTTTATTGCGCAATTAAACGATTAAACTTGATCTCCTTCGACTGGACAATTCAAGAAGATAAATTCTTAAGGAATATCGAGAAAAATATTATATATATGTAGATATATATATATAAGTATACGTATGTGTGTATGTATATATATTATATATATAATATATATATATATATATATATATATATATATATTGCGGTAGCCAGTAGAAAATATACAATACTACTACCTGGAAGCTCGAAAGCGAGTTTTGCGACTCCCCGAATAATTCGAATCGCATTGCCGAGGGCTGAAAATCGCGTGACCGTCCGTTCACCACCGAATTCTCAGCCGGTGCAAAAGTAACGATTGCTCTGTAGACATTCGCGTGTCACGAAAGTGCTTCTATTTAACCACGACATCCTTTCACACGTGAGTAAACAAATAGGCAAACAAAGAGTAGGTATCGAACCAGGAGAGAAAGAGAGAGAGGTTACAACGGTTTCTCTTTTACTCTTGATTCGCCAAAACGAAATTTCGTTCGAAAAAGAGCAAGGAACTTCTTTTCGTTGTTTTCCGACGTTTCGTCGCGCCTAAAAATTAAGAAAAAAAAAATGGAGGAACTTGCGAAGAAGGAGAAGAAGAAGAAGAAAAAGAGGAGATTGTTCCCTTTTGCCGGCCTGATTTTACACAAGCTCGTTGTCTCTCTTTCTCTCCCCCCCCCCTCTCTCTTTCTCTCTCTTTCTCTGGTAACAGTAGATTCAGTAGACGCGTGGCTGTGAGGCGATCTACCTTAATTAATGAATTTATCGGAAACTCTTGCGAGCCGACGTTGGCATGCTGCTCTCTTGGCTACCCTCCTTCTCTCTCTCTCTCTCTCTCTCTCTCTCTCTCTCTCTCTCTCTCTCTCTCTCTCTCTTTCTCTCTTTGGCCCGTAGGGTAGACACAGCCTCCAACGAGAATCCAGAGGATGAGTGAATGTGGTGCTCGGCGTAGTCCGAAACGAAGCCGTCGACTCGCTCCGTCACTCCCCGCCATTTTAATTTCCCCAAGAAACTTTCTAATTACCAACTTTTCTGATTAATCACAGTAATTAATTAGTAGCACACCGCGGACGAAGGGAAAATGGGAGCTGACTCGTAACGTAGACTTCCTCTCTCTCTCTCTCTCTCTCTCTCTCTCTCTCTCCCTCTCTCTCTCTCTTCTTCCTTTTTTTCCTTTTTCCATCCGCCCTTCTCCGTCGTTCTTCCACGAGCATGGAAGAGGGTGAAATCTCTCTTACTTACTTACCGACGCCATTTTCTTTTTAAGTTCGTTGATTCCTTCGCGAAATAATCGCCTGTCGACTCGATCGAATACCATATTCCTTCTAAAGTGATCGAACTCGACTTTCACCGCACGATCGACGAACGTTCTAATATGATTCACGTTACTCGCAACTTCCGTTCAAGCTGGTAATTAATTTCCCTTATCGTTCAAGTTCTGCCTTCGGTTCGTGTTATAATTTCAGTAACCAGGTACGTGTAAAACTTTTCGAGCGAGACGACGCCGCCAGCGATTTTCCTGTCGTTCTCGTTATTTCCTTGGATATTCTTTCATAAACTGGATGGCGTTGAGACAGAGAAGGATAGATCTTAAACGAAATTTTCTCGCCGATGTCAATATTGAAACGCGTATTTCGCAAAATAGAGATAAAGGAAAAAAGTAACGACGTAAGATCGTACGACGATAGCAATTTTAGAGCCCTTCGGACATTTTCTCACCTTTTTTACATAAGTGTTCCTTCTAATAAGATGTTTTGATCAGCCTACCCGTCGGGCTTCGCACCTCGTGATCAGCCCGTGTAAAGTTCCAACTGTTCGTTCTAGCCAGGTAGCCCGTGACTATGCATCTCCTCTAGTTCTACAGCGCATTTCATAAACAACAGAATTGAAACGGAACTGACGATCCGACATTCGTCATCCTTGAAAAATTTCCTCGAAAGAGAAAGAAATTCTCGCCATACTTCTCATTGATTCTGACGTAGATATTTTCTTTAATCATGAAATGGAAAAAATCGATGGTACATATTAAAGAGAATTCCAAATATTTGTTTTCGATTGCACGCACCTGTATTATACGAAACTGTCGAGAAGCCACACCTGTGAGGCCGATACCTATGTATCTCGAGTTCCGTGACTGGTTCTAATTCGGAAATTGCTGGTTTCCTAACAGTCGTAATGGTCTTTGAGTCTATTCCGATCTTATGGTTCACCTTCGTCCATGATCTAACATTTTTCACGCTGAACGATGGCATCTCACGAAAATCTTCCGATCGAAGCGTATTTGACATTTGTAAATCTTTATCGATAATCGTCGATGATCCGCTTTTATGCGTTTGTATATATCCATTTATAAATCGTACGATAATCGTCGATCGTATCTTAAAAAATTAGGGAAATAAGAGGGAAAGAAGAAAGAAAGAAAGAAGAAAAGAAAGACTTTAAATTCGCAAATTACAGGTTTCCTTATAAACGTGAACAACCGAACGTTATCTTGCTTCTGGAAACATTCAATTTTCAGATTAGGTAATTCTTTCTTCCTTTCTTTCTTTTTCTTCTTCTTCGAATATCAAACACAGTAGGCAAACATCAAAGATAATAAAAACGGAGTATATTTAGAAAGTATTTTCGTACTTTGTGTGCTTTCATCGATATCGATCGAATGTCCTAAAATATTGGAGAGAAAAAAAAGATAGGTACGTTCGTTAAGGTGATCGATCATTTCGTTTCGATTTAATTACCTTCGCTATCGTATTCTGAACTTAATCCAGAGTTTTGCACCGATAGAGGAATTTAACGATAGCGATGTCGTTTCGTCGCTATCGATCTCGCAAAGATTCCGAGAAGCTGCGTTCGCCGCTACATCCAGTTGTAAAGATGACGTTCGAGATATCGAGTGTTCAGGCGGTGCCGCCGTAGTCGCCGCCGTTGCGATCGTTTCGTGCCTTCGAATCGTGCGCTCGTGGTCTGACAGCCGGCACCGTCATTACACGATGACTCGGCGATGGTGAGTCGAACGAAGAAGCGTAGGAGAAAAGAGGAAGAGGATCCTTCGATCTCTTTCTCTCTTTCTTTTTCTTTATCTCTCTCACTCTATCTTCAACACAACCCTCTCTCACCAATCGTTCCACGAACGAATCGAAAACGCGCGAAGGAGTGTAAGTCGCCAGCTTTCGCAAGCCGACGTTCTCGATCTCTAACGCGAGAGGATCATGATCTTTTGTCCGTGATCGACACGTAAAAACGATCCTCGAGTATGGATCGAACGGCTGTTTCTGACCCGTAACAAAGTCGCTTTGCTTTCGATTCTCCTTGACAATATCGTCTATATTATCGTTCCTCTCGATCCTTCACTCACTCACCTGTTATTTTCATCGACATTTTCGTGTTATTTAAGTGAAGAGAGATTATATTTAATATAAACGATGTTTATGTCTATCTTCTAACACTTCTGACTAACTTTATTCTCTCAAATATTTTCATTCATCGGACATATTTATTATTATTAGAATAGATAAAACAAAATGAAAGGAAACAAACAAACGTACTTACGTAGAAATGCCTAAGGTATAGAGATTATATGGAAAATATAATATCGCTCGTTAGTCTCATATCTTCTTCTAATCACCGTTGATCGAGGTGATGGAAAGAGGAGGTGAAGGTAGTAATGGAGGCCGACTCGAAGGATCACTTCGCGGCCGCAATCGAGGCGCAACACCTTCGTCAGCCTGGCGTTGAACTTCCGCACGGCCGCCGACACCCACTCGAGAACGCTCCGATCGCTTTTTGCCACGCGAAGCGTTCCTAATTTAATCGGAGGCGTGCCCGAGGAACCGATCTTGCTATTTATGTCCACGCGGGCCCTATTGTCCTCGCGTCATCGACGCTATTCGATCTTCTCGCTTTGTTATATAAGGTGGGCCAATATTCGTCGTGCGATCACAAGGAGGGTTTGATATTTTATTTATTTATTGATTTACTTATTTATTTATCTCTTTCTTTTTTTTCGTCAAAGTAAAATCGACAATCTATATCCAAAAAAGAAACAAATTTACTTGACTAAGCTGATAAGACTTTGTTATTGTTCATAAATCAATCAAACACGAGTTAGTTTTTACAATGAGAATGTTGTAATAAAAGAAGAAAAAAAATTATTCGTCTTTTAGTAAACAAAAAAATTTCAATTTAATATTTAATTTAATTACGAATTCCAAAGCATCAATCATCGAAAAGATCCTCGATGGGAGACTGAAAACGAAGCCAGGAAGGTGTCTCGTCCGACGAGATTGAGTTTTCGGAACGGAAGGGTGCAAAGAGGAAAAAGAGAAAGAGAAAGAGAAAGAGAGAGAGAGAAAGAGAGGGGACAGTCACCATAATGCGTGTGATCAAAGCGACCGGCACTCGGTGATGTCTCTCGCTGGCATCGCCTCACCTTTAATAAAGCTATCTCGCATCTCTAATATCTTCTGCTGTATCGGTCAAGAGCGAAATCGCGAGAACGAGAGAAAGAAAGAAAGAGAGAGAGAGAGAGAGAGAGAGAGAGAGAGAAAGAGAGAAAAAGAGAGAGAGAAGATCGTGACTCTCTTTGCCAGAGTTCCAACGCCTCTCTACAACGAGGCCTTGTTCGCCGAGAGAAAAGACACCTTGGCTGACGCACCACGTATATTATATACATACACACATACATATATACCTACACATATATACAAATACCTTTTGGAGTATCTCGATTCGAGCAGCTCTGTCTGCTTCTCTTTCTCTTTCTCTTTCTCTTTCTCCTTCTCTTTCTCTCATTCTCTTTTCATATAAACTTCTCTCTTTCTTTACGGATAGCCGACGTAAACCTGCGCGAGTTAATACACTTACCGATGGTTATCGACGAGCCCACGTCAATTAAGCAATTATCGGCACCTCCATGCTCGAGAGCGTTTCGGGGATCTAAACTGTGTTGACTCACCTTCTCCCACTTGCTTCGACCAAGTGTTGTTGTTCGTCTCTTTTTTAAGAACCAATTCCTTTTTAACGAGGACCTATCACGTATCGAAAGTCATTCGATTTGGAAGCACTTTCAAAGCGCCTTCAAACTTCGCTTCGTAGCTTATCGAATTATATGTAATAATTTGATTATTAAACATGCTTCATAATTTTGTTTTCTTAAAATATTGAAATATGAAAAGAAACAAGTGTAGCGTAAATGAAAATATGTAATGCTTGTTCGAGTAATCTTGTTTGACTTCAGTGTTCCATCAAATTTTGGTATATAATACCTGTGTTCGTTATTTACGTAATTATTGGCTCGTGTCAAGCGTGTGACGAGCGTCCAATCCATCGTCTTTCGCATATCGTCGTCGTGTAACCCTTGAACGGTGTATCGCACGCACGACACGCGTGTAGCAATTTACTAGCTCGATAGACTAGATCTAAAAGATAAAGAGGGAAGGGAAACGGCTGGTGAGAAAACGATACGCCGATTAACGATGATCTCTTGAATATACAAAGAAAATCTCAAAATTGTGTATTATAGACACATCTTGTAGTATTCTTTGTTTGTAATTATAAATAGTAAATTCTTTTTCTTTCTTTTTTCTTTTTTCTTTTTTTTTCTTTAATTAATTTCATAACCTTTTTTCTCGACATTAGGATTATCGTTTTACATGTTTACGTATTATCAGAACGAATCGATGCTTTTTGCAGGGCAGTTGAAGTTTCATATTGAAAGGATTCAACTATGATACAAATGTAGGGAAATACTCGTAGTAACAACAAAAGCTCGTCTATTGTTTCCTTTGCACGGCCTTTATTGCGATCAAACGTGCGAATTGTTGAACGACACGAACGTCCTTTCGCAAGAGAGGTAAAAATTTATTTAAGTTCGCTCGCTCCCTAATTGTTGACTCCTTTTAACTCATATTTTAGATCGAAAATGTATGTTTCTGATGTTGACCGTTACGTTCGGCGACTATTTTCGTTTTCATGCTGCTGTAGGATCGATTCTTCGGGTTCTCCTCTCTCCCGGAATCTTTTATGTAACATACCTTATCGCGTAGCTCGTTCATTTAAATCGATCTCCTCCTTCGTGTAAAATCGATACTCGCTTATCTCCTACGATTTATCTCGAAAGATCGGCTTACAACGAAACGTTTCACGATAAATCAACGAGCATGTACTACTAATCTTACTACATTAATATTTTACTTAATAATCATAAATCTATATCGATTGTAAGACAGTCGTGTCGATCCCTAAGCCGAGGATACTAACTCGGTTTGGTAATAATCAAACGATAATTAAAATATGTGTCGCATCACTCGCAGCGATTATCACGAATAATTTATTTACAGAAGAAATATACAGGTTAACACGAAGACGCTATAATGTGTGTTTCTGTGTTTTCATGTTGAATGGTTATGAACGCATACATACATACATACATATATATATATATATGCATGTATATATGTGTCTTTTCCGGTCTTCTCGGAATCGTCGCATCGCTCTTCGATATGCAAAGGATTCTTCTTTCGCGAGTGAAGGAGCTCGAGGAAGAAAAAAAATAAAGAAAAAAGAAAAAAAAAAAAAGAACGAAAGAAAATCTGAGTTGGCTCCTTAACGTATGTACATACGTCATGCGATGATTTATAACGAAGCGCGCGAACGGTTACCCGAGACTCGCGCGACCCTCTCATTCGCTGTACGTACCTCTCCCTCTCTTATTCTCTCATATACTCTCTATTTCATTCTCTCTCTCTCTCTCTCTCTCTCTCTCTCTCTCTCTTTCACACTTTTAGTCTAACAAAAAGAAAAAAAGAAAAAAAAAAAAGAAGAAAAAAGATTCCGTCATAAACGCCGCATGAATAATTCAACGAGTTCCTCCTCTCACGGCAGATACGATAATGATAAGCGATGCTCCGTAACGATAATGGTTCGTAATGCTAACCGTAACGGTGATAATAACAAGGACTTTCTCGCCTATCATAAACGAGGAAGTGTCGACTTATTGCACACCGATATTTACATCGTTTATATATAATCTATTAAATCGAATCACCCGAGGTACGTTATACACCGTATATACGTTAATTATATCGTCCATTTTATCAAACGCACACGCGCACGCATGCACACACGCGTAAACACGCACGCACGCACGCACACACGCACGCACCCACACCACCTTTTCAGGACTTGTCGAAGGTATCTTAATCGTTAACGAAGTATCTCCTGGACGAAGTCGATCTGGCACTATAATAGTCCACGGGCATCCTGTAAGTCTCCTCCGTACATTGATACCTGTAACAAAGGAAAGAACGAACAAAATACAACCAAATATCTGATTAGTTTACGAAGAACAATAAACGAAGAAGAATCTTACACAATAGATTTATAAACTAGAGTTATCAAAGAACGAGATATTTAGGTCAAAGAAATAAGTAAAAAAATAGGGGAAGAAGATTTTCAACGGAATTGTACACGCCGATCGAAGGATAACACAAAACGTGCTCTCATTTTTTGAACAAAAATTTTGAGTTGAGAAAAGAATAAAGTGGGGAATATTCGCAGTAGTGGTTAGCGGTGGCGCGTCATCAGGAAGAAGTACATTGCTGTAGGTAGACCCTCTGTCCTTAGCGAGGAAAGTGGTAGGTACTCTCTCCCTGGTGGAACGGCCACCGTCGGTGGACGTTTAACATATGAGCGGCTACCAGTGTTATTAATGCGACGGTAGCGTCGTGCTCGGTATCTTCTTCCGAGCCCACGTACGTTGTTGCTTACGAGAAAGAAAGAGAGGGAGAGAGAGAAAACGAAAGAGAGAGAGAGAGAGAGAGAGAGAGAGAAGCAAGGGCCACCCGCGGCTCCTTCCTCTCAGAAGCTTGCTCTCGCGCGCGCGTTGTCAAGGGAAAGAGAGAGAGAGAGAGAGAGAGAGAGAGAGAGAGAGATGGAAGAAGGTGGAAAGGGCTCTTCTTCTCTCGAAAGAAGGACTCGAATCGGGCGCATCGACTCCGAGAGACGTAACACGACACTCGGAAAGCGCGGCACGATCTCGCGCGAGCCGACAGCTTTGGACCCATCCTTCGGAGCAGGAGTTATGTCTTCCTGCCTTTACGTCGTCTAATTAATATGTGTTTAACCTGGAATGCGACCCTACGACGAATCCTATCTCGTCTATTTGTTCTCTTTTTTTTTCTTCAGATTCTCGGTTGTAATCTGGTTCTTGCATTCCACATAAATAAAGCGTACCTACTTTGAGAGTTCTGCTATCACCATGAACCTTTTCTCTCTTATATATTCGAAATTGACTTTAATCTTCTTAAGAACGTTGCGAATGTATACGCGTTTCGAATTTTTAGCTTTATCGTGTTCGAATAATTGATGTTTGTAAGTATCTATCCCTCGCACCTATCAAGGGCTGTTGGGTCCATCGTCAAAAATTCATCGTGGGTGTGCCCACCTGTCCTGGTCTGTTCTCTTCCACGAAAGAGAGGAAAAGGTGTAAGGGGGGAGAGAGAGAGAGAGAGAGAGAGAGAGAGAGAGAGAGAAAGAGAGAGAGAGAGAGAGAGAAAGCGACAGGAGGAAAGAGAGAAAGAGACAAAATGGATACCAAGGTAGAACCGAAGGATCGGAGAGAAGCAAATATCTCTGCTGGTCGGTCAGACATTAGGAGTTCTCCGGGGTCCGGGGGATTATAAATCCTTAATACAGATCGGCACGCGATGCCCGGCTCGTTAAGGTGATACATGGCCGACTCTGGTGTCCCGGGGTGTACGGTAGCCGGTATCCGCGCGTATTCGTACGTACTACTCGTGCGTGTTCGTCTACGGGAGTGACTACACCCACACGCTTGCCAAGCCACCGGGTAATAATGAGAGATCGGACGATACGGCTCGATATTAATTGTGCGCATCGAGTGTGCCGTTGCCGTTGCTGTTGCTGTTGCTGTTGCTGTTGCAGTTGCCGTTGCTCTCTCTCTCTACCTCCCTCTTCGTTTCCGAGACCATGCCGTGAAAACCGACTGCTACCGGCTTACACCGATCCTTCGATGCGATACGTCGCGATATACGATACAGGAACGATCGTGATTCTGATCCGGAGATCTTTCTCTCTACCTCCCTCCTTTCCACTCTTTCTTCTTTCTATTGGAACGCAGAATCTCTACCATTCCCGATGAAGGAAAGAAAAAGAAAGAGAGAGATAAAGAGAGAGAGAGAGAGAGACTCAAGAAGATCCTAAGCTTTTCGTTCTTACTTGATCGGAATCAATGTCTCTCCGGGTATCCGTTTTCTACCTTTCTCGTTCAGTTACCAATGAATCTCTCACTCAATCGGCTTAATCGTTTGCATTAACGAATCCTTTTCTCGTCGCGAGGTATTTCCTTCGATGAGTCGAAAGTCGTGCGCTATCGTCAAGTACAACGTGATACTTCTTAAGAAAGGTAAGAAGAGAAAAGACTAGAAAAAAAGAGAAAAAAAAAAGGAGAAGGAAAAGAAGACAGGACTATCGGTTGGTGGTGAAGGTAGAGGAGTAAAAAAAAAGGAAAAGGAAGAAAAAGAAAATAAAAAAAAAAAGAAAAGAAGATAGAGAAAAAAGGGAAAAGGAAATCGAGATAGACGCGAAGACAAGGGGAATCACCAATCCTGGCTCGTCCTTTCGTCGGTGATTACGAGGAGTGGACAGATTGAGATGGTCCTAGGGCTCCTCCTCTTCCCTTTTTCGTCCTTTCTGTCGAGCGGTGTTTCCGCGACTCTCTCTCTCTCTCTCTCTCTCTCTCTCTCTCTCTCTCTCTCTCTCTCTCTTTCTCTTTCTCTCCGACTCACTCTCGAGTCATCTCATTCCCTCTTCCATCGACGAGGACGAAGAGCCACTTTGAAGATACGATCTCGAAACAAATTACGAGTCCTGCTCCCGCCGTTTTCTCCTCTTTCGCAGCTGGATTAAAATAATCGTGGCCCGTTAGCGGTCCAAGCCCGTATCGCCTTCCTTCCTTTTTCTTTTTTTCCTTTTTTCCCTTTTGTGTCTTTTTTCTTTTCTTTTTTTTTGTTCTTTCTTTTTTTTCCTTACATTTTCCTTCCCTTCCCAATCCTTCCTGAGAATCAACTTGAGCGAATATACCAGTGGCGGATATAAACGAGCTGGTAAATGATAACTTCGGATTGGAATGTCGTGTAACTACAAATGTTCGCGTTTAATGAGCGAAATAAAAATCAGGCAAATCGTGTTCTTACGTTTAATACCCATTGGTTTCAGTCACTTTGAGATATAATTTATAATTATATTAGTTTCGTTGATTACAAGTTTCGACTCGCTTTAATGAAATCATTACGATCGGTCGGATAACGAAGCCCATTTAAATCGAGGGACCTCGACGATCAGTACTGCGGAAAAAATCAATCTCTTTGATAATACTTTTACGTAAAGTAACATATACATCGGTATACATATGTAAGTACGTAAATACATAGATAAAATAAGACGGTAGAGAAGATCGGACGGTATTTTGTCCTTTTTTTTTCCCTTTCACGCAATAAGAAATAGAAACGAACTTTAATCCACGACGATTCCTGAAACTCGGGAAAGAAGAGAGACGAATATGTGCTCGAATGTACGTAGAATATGTGTGTGTACGTAGTATATACACATAGGATATATAGTGGGTTGCAGAGACAGGACGTTTCGTTCTCGGATGGTCCATCGTTCTTCTCGATCCGGATTACGGTAACACCTGCCCATCCGCAATTTTATCATCCTCCGTCCCGGAAGGATTTCAATTTTCTTCTCCCTACGGTCTTGCCGCCTTTCCGTTTCCTCTCTCTCTCTCTCTCTCTCTCTCTCTCTCTCTCTCTCTCTCTCTCTCTCTCTCTCTCTCTCTCTCTCTCTATCTCATGGCTCTTCTTTCTAGCGATGCTCTTACTACTCGCTTTTTTCTACCAGTCCTGGGACTCAATCTGTGTCTCATCGTGGATTATTGGGATTTCGTGAGGATGAGGATGGAAGAAGGACATGGCTGGCTGGTTGGTTGGTTGGTTGGTTGGTTGGTTGGTTGGTTGGTTGGCTGGTTGGTTGGTTGGTTGGTTGGTTGGTTGGTTGGCTGGCTGGCTGGCTGGCTGGCTGGCTGGCTGGCTGGCTGACTGACTGGCTGGCTGGCTGGCTTGCTGGCTTGCTAGCTGTCTGGTTGGTTGGCTGGCTGGCTGGCTGACTGACTTTCCTGTCTGAGCCAAGAAAATCGTTCTACGGAGAAAGACTGCCGACGAAAACGAGACTTTAATTCTTTCTCCTCGTAAAGCCTCGACTTCATTTAGAAACGAAATAAGGATCAGTGGATCCTACTGTACTATCGTCGTTCTTTATGTCGTTTTTATTTCCGCGATAAAACGTTTTCCTTCGTAAAAATACTATCATTACTTTCATCCCTCGAAACAGGAACGATATAAGATAAAAATTATCGGCGTGTCATCGGCCTAACTTTTCTTTAACCATAAATTTTTATTAAATTTTCTTGCGAAGTTCGACTCTCGATGATAATTATTCGAAACAAGAAAGAAAGTAATCCTTACACGAAACATAATTGCCATGAGAAGCTCGAATATTCCATGGAAAGAGAGAGAGAGAAAGAGAAAGAGAAACGATCGATTGCGTTAGAACTTGAAACATCAAAGGGTCCCTTCGATTCAACGTAGCAGCTTCTGCCAACATTACCATGGATAAAATAACCACACCGGCGCTTTTACCCATCCTCCTCCATTTCTTTTTCCTTCATAATTCCTCGCGTATCTTTCCTTTTTTTCGCGATTCGCATCGACGTACGAAATCGATACGCGATGATTAATTTTCAATCGGGGCTTAATTACGCTGCCCGGCTAAGCCCGATAGAAGAGACGTCCTAGAACGATGAAAGGGCGGTCTACGTCACGAAATAGAAAGAGAAAAGCCAGAGAAAAGAGCCGAGGAAGGGGGGAGAGAGAGAAAGAGAGAGATAGACATAGAGACAGAGATAGATAAAAAAAGAAAGAAAGCCCTTCCTACGGTTCTCGAATAAAAGGACCTCCTGTCGATGGAAGAGGATTGCGTCGAAGGACGAGAGGAGTGGTATGGTCCTCGAAGCAGTACGACGATTGCCAGGAACACGTGATTAGATGATCCTCCCTCTCTTCCCGTTCTGTTCTTCAGATTGGTCAACTCAGCCGTGCGTTGTCGCAGGGAGACGTAAAAAATGCAATCGGCTCTTACCGTAATGAAAAAGAGAACCGACCCCGGGTTATTCGAAGAGGCTCTAGCGAATCTGAACGCGCTCGCGCGCACGATTCTATTTCTCTTCTGAGAGAGAGAGAGAGAGAGAGAGAGAGAGAGAGAGAGAGAGAGACTCCCTCTACTATGAGATCGTGGCGATCCCATTCGTCGGCGTCGGCCTTTGACGATAACGATACGTAGATCGTCGACGATGCAATTGCCGAGAAACGAGATTAACTCGACTCGTATGGAGAAAAGAAGTGGAGGATTTATGGGGGAGATTGTACCATTAAATTGTCATCATCAACAAATTTATATCTAAACATAGATTGTAACGTTTCGTTTATTGTAATCGTATTAAATAAATTTTTATAATGAAATTGATAAAAGATCGTAATTACCGATAATTATTTGAATATCGATTATTGATGACGGTCGAAAATAAAGAAAGATAAATTTTTTACGCAAGGACGCTCGTAATGGATGCTTGAAGGA
Source organism: Vespula pensylvanica (assembly GCF_014466175.1). Taxonomy (NCBI): domain Eukaryota; kingdom Metazoa; phylum Arthropoda; class Insecta; order Hymenoptera; family Vespidae; genus Vespula; species Vespula pensylvanica. Next base: position 16,640,722 of record NC_057685.1, read on the forward strand.
TCGTGAAAGAGGAATCTTCGGTGAAGAGTAAGAGTATAATTTGGAATGAGATAACGTCCCCGCTGGTAACGGGGCAGACAGGGATGGAGAGAAACCGGGAAGACAAGATTTCACGACATCGAGGCAAGGAACTCGTAATTCTCCTGATTCATGAGACTTCTTACGCCGTGTGGCCAAAATAATTCACCCTAATGCCGCTTCTAACTGCCTCTGTCCCTGGCGCACGATTGTTTATTGCGAAAAAGGGGTCTCTTTAATACACATCGTCGCGTCTAGAATTCTCACCTCGGCTGAAGAAACAGAAAGAAAGAAAGAAATAAAGACAGAGGGAGAGGGAAAGAAGGAAAGAGAAAGAGAAAGAGAAAGAAGAAACGTTTTGGCACGAGAACGAAGAACTCATCCCTTACGAATAGCTTTTTTAAAATCCATCTTCCTGTACGAGGCTTCACTTATATCACTTCTTTTACTTCACTCTTCTTATTCGGTAAAAAGTTCTTTCATCAAAAATTCCCACCACGTTCGTATAAATTTTTATAGCATAAACTTTTTCAATGCTTTTTTATAATTTTAATTATTACGTTTCACGATCGAATTTTTCTACTCTAATACATAATTTCGATTGTCAATTCTAATCCGTCGAAAATTTTTTCCTACTTCACATATTTCTCCGTCGTAACCCATATTTTATTATACCTCTTGCGACAGTGAACGCGTACGAACGAAGAAAAATTTTTATTATGATATCACAGTAAGCAATATCTGCTGCAAAGTCGTCGAATTGACGTACGAGCGAGGTGTATTAATTAGCGTCCGGAGAAAATTACGATCGAGAATATAGTCGGGCACGCCGCAGGGTTGAAATCGTTAGCGGAGGGTCGTCTCGCGATTTTGATTTAGCCCCGGCGGCCTCCACGTCAATTCTAATTGCGTTTGACAGTAATTTGGCAAGGGAGGGAGAAATCTGATTGACGGGCCCGCCGTACTGGCGACGTTCGTTTCCCTTGCCCACCCCCCATCCCAACCTCCAGTTCAACCTCCCCGTCACCTACTCCTCTTCCTCAACCCTTCCTCTCCTCCAAACACCCACCTCCCTTCAACATACTCTCATTTTTCCTCGTCCATCGATAGGAAAAAATTTTTTCTTTTCATTTACGATCGGCAATTGTTACGATAGATATTCTTGAAATGCGTGTAATAGCGTAGGATAACGCGTGTTTAGAAACATGCACGTGGCTTGCTTGGGTGAGTTTACTAGGGCTGTCGAATATCGTCAGTTGAGGCCAACATGCTTTGTCGGTAAACCAAAGCCGATACAAGTACTATCGATGTTAATTAAGTCACGAGTAGATCGCAACCGTGTAACGAGAGCCGAAACAAGGGTTTGGAGAATAGAAAAGAGAGAAGGTACAGGTATATACGGTTGATCGTTTTACAAAAATTTTAATGAGATCGGACGAGATATATGGTATTCGGGATCGTACAAACCCTTCGGGCTATATTTCGAAATTCTCATTGAATCAACTCCGCGTATGTCCAGTTAAATATTATTCGTTTGAAAATTGTTTACTCCAGGACAGTAATTTTATCGTAATTTCTTTGTAAATATTCTTATAAGGAAAAAATAAAAGGAAAATTTTTTTTCTTCAATTATAATATACGAAGAAATTATTTTCTATTGCGCTTAGATATGTATCTAAGTATCTGTATCGATGATAATATTTTAAATAATTTACAGGTATATTATCTACATATAAATCGTAGATATGTAAAGTAAAATATATAAGTAAGTATGAACATCGACGAAGTTGCGTGCGTGCAAAGAGAATGTACTCTCAGGCGATGTGGTAGGACGATATAAAGTTACGAGCTGCAAAGTGGCAGAACGATCCGGTGTACAGCGGCATTGTAATCGGCGAATTAATTAAGCCATTAAGCAGCGGCAGTGGCGGCGTCGGCGCACGCCTGTTAATCGTCAGATCGCTAATTATGCTAAGCGAACGAGATGTACCGTCGACGTATGGCATGTGCAGGTGAATGCAGTGTGTTACGAGGTCGTATAGCACGTGCTGCATCATCGATCCATATACGAAGAAAGGAGTTGCCTCGAAGTGGGGTTAGGGCTGATGATACTGTGTTGATTGATACGTGTGCTCACGACAGAGAGAAGGAGAGAGAGAGAGAGAGAGACACAGAGAGAAAATTTTTCTAAACAGCCTTCTTTTTATTTTATTTACAACCGAATTAAATTTCATTCAATTCATTGATTTCGCCTGTACTCCCACAATATTAATTCACCTAATTATTATCTGACAATTTTGATATAACGAGACATATTTTAAAATGAAAGAAAGAATAAATAGAAATCGATTATACGTCCCACTTTCTAATAAGCTTGCAAGCTCCATTAAAAGCCACTTACGCATAAAGAAATATCGTGAATCCACTCTGCACCGTGGCGTTCTTGTCTACCGATTCTCGATAAAAAAAAAAAAAAAAAAAGAAAAAAGAAAAAAGAAAGAAGGAAAGAAAAGGAAAGACTCCCTCATCGTGTTTTATCCTCTTCCGTCTAGCTCGAAGAAGAGAAATTTACAACAACGAGAGAAAGAGAGAGAAAAGAGGGAGAGAAAGAGAGAAACGGTAAAGGAGGAGCAAGAGGAAGGAGGATACGGAGGAGGAGGTAAAAATCGTCGAGAAAAGAAATTACTTTCTCTTTTGTATTTCGGTATCTCGCGCGCGAGTTTTACCTTCTGGATAAGGCAGAGTGTAAGAGAGAAAGAGAGAGAAAGAGAAAGAGAGAAAAAGAGAGAGAAAAAGAGAAAGGAAAAGAGAAAGGAAAAGAGAAAGAGAAAGAGAGAAACAGAGAAACAGAGAGAGAGAGAGAGAGAGAGAGAAAGAGAGAAAGAGAGAAAAAGGGAGAGAGTGAGAAAGAAAAGAAAGACAGGGTAGAGGGAGGAGTAGAAGAAGGAAGAAATGGAAGAGCAAAGCACGGCCGGTCGACGAGGAGGTAAGAGGTGGTGAAGAGAAGGAAGAGAAGGAGGTGGAGGAGGAGAAGCAGGAGGAGGAAAAGAAGGAGGAGGAGGAGGAGAAACGAGGGTGGGTTTATCTCGCTCATCCTCATTAAAACCCTCCCAAGCCAGCCGCTTCTTCCTGCGGAACCTCGCTCCTCTTTCTCCACGCTTCTTCTTTCTCTATTCCTTCGGCACGAATCCGCCCCTCGGTCGGCACACAACCGACGACGCAGCGGCCTTTACGATTGCGCGCGCGTACTCTCGCGAAAGAGAGAGAGAGAGAGAGAGAGAGAAAAAGAAAGAGAGAAAGAGAGAACTGTAAAGCTAGTATAGGTAGGTAGGTATCCCCACCGGCTTGTTGTAGCACGCTCTATTAATTAAAAAAATGGGGACTCCGAGCGAATGGTGGTCAGTGGCGGAGGAGAGATGTGCGGTACGTTAGCTCACATCGACGCCTTCGTAATTGGGAAGCAACATTGAAGAGAGAAAGAAAAAAAGGAAGAGAGAGAGTAAATGTGATGTGTGTGTGTGTGTGTTATATGTGTGATATCTACATGAAGATATTTTTCTCTTATTTGTATTTTAAATATCATATTTTAAATATCATACTTCGATCGATACTCCCGAATGTTTCTTCACTATTTCGTTCTTCTCTGAATCTTTCTAATGTCATATCATTTATATATATATATATATATATATATATATATATATATATACATATTTTTTTTATATTCTTTTTTTTTTACTTTTTTTTTACATGCTTATGCATATGGGAAGAAAAACTGTATTTACAAGATAATGTTTTCTTGCTTCTCCAAGAATGAAATTGATCAAAAGGGAGAGTTGTTCGATCGCCTTTGCTTCGTCGAACTGACTCTTTAGTTAAATGCTTTTCCCGAAGAGAAGGGTGGTGGCTAAAACAAAGGGTTGGTCGCAGCTTCGTGGCGGGTTGGTCGATAGTCTAGTAGGAGCACCAATCGGCGCTCGAGCGAGAGAGTTCTTCGTCCTTACGATCTGCTGAGATCCAGAGGGAGGAGAAAGCATCACGGAGGGAAAAGAGGGCTTTCTCTCTCTCTCTCTCTCTCTCTCTCTCTCTCTCTCTCTCTCTCTCTCTCTCTCTCTCTCCCTCTATCTCTATCCATGGCCCTAAGATTTCGAAAAGGGTTCACTCGTATCTGGACGCTCGTGGAAATCAACGATCTCTTTCTCTCTTTCTCTCCCTCTCTTTCTTTCTTTTCCATGAGGAACGATCTCGGAACATGGAAGAAACGAAAGACCCTTTTCAATCGTCATCTTTTTTTTTCTCATACGATCAACCTTATTCTATTCATTTATTCAAAGTTCTCTCTATTGCGTTAACTTCAAAATTGCACAGTAAATTTATCAGAAATAACGACTATTACGATTTTATCATTCAACTTCGCATGTATTATCTATGCACATGATTGAATTGGCTCGTGCAATATCTAGAATAAATTATCATGGTTAGACGAATTACGATAGTTACACATTTGTATTATATTGATACTCGTGGTACATGCAAATTCTAATATACTTCCGGTTTATCTGCATGTATTTATTCACGTCTCTCGTACTATCGAATCAAATTTGAAAGAAGAGAGAAAGAGAGAGAGAGAGAGAGAGAGAGAGAAGATAAATAAGTAATTGCGTTCTTAAGATTAATTTATTATCGCAAGAAAATGATTTCTCAAGTTCGTCAGTCGTAGACAGTCGTTTATTACTTACTCATGAAAAAGAAAATTTCTTCGATTTGTGACAGAGCCTAAAGCAGATGAACGAATTAAAAGGAATAAAAAGGTCGAGGAAAGTGAAATTCTGACGTCGAGAATTATCGACGCCTACTCCTATCTTCTTAACGCATCTCGTTTATTCAACACTTACTTTTTTATTATAGGTACATCCTTACGCGTAAAGATCTACATAAAAACTTATTAAAACGAGCTTAATCATATGTTTATAACTGGTTCTGGGCTGGGGCAGCTTCGCGTGGTGTATCAGCGCACAGTATGCCGGTTCTAAAATCAAAAAAACATCATCGAAAACTTATAATAATGACTATCTTGAGCTTGATCTCATAACTATACTCTTTAAAGAATATACATATATATATATATATATATATATATATATATATGTTCTTTAAAGATAATATTTTTAAAATATATACATATACACACGCGCACACAAAAACACACACATAAAATAATAATAATAATAATAATAATAATAATAATAATAATAATAAGATAGTATATATATATATATTTGCAAACTTATCTATCGATGCTGGATAAAACGTTTCATGGAAATCAATTTCACCGATAGGTAATTAACGAAAAACTTTCAAACGTGTACGAGAGGGTAGAAAAATAGGATCATCAGTAGAAAGGGGAGAAGAGGGGAAAAAAAGGGAAAAAGAAAATAAAAAAAAAGAAGGGAGTTCGACTTTTGTCTTGCACACAAATAGCAGTCGATCGTTCGATCGGTAATCGTTCGTCAAAAAATGCCACCGTCGAAATGGTAATATTCATTTATCCGGTCTAATGGTTGCTGCCGATCCGTCGGGAATCGAAGTGGGAGAAAAAGAAAATAAAAAAGGAAAAAAGGAAAGGGAAAATGGAAAAGATAAAGAAGAAAAAGAGAAAGAAGAGGAAGAGGAAGATGACGAAGAAAAAGAAAAAGAAACAGAAGAAAGAAAAGGACGGAGTGCGTGTTGGCTCCGCGCTTAATCCCGCGGAATCGATGACGATCGAGACTTCTTCCGACGCGTCAAGCTGGAACGACTTCGTATCCGCCATTATATTCCAGCTCCTCGCGTCCCGATGGGACACCTCTTCTTTTCCTCTTGATCCCATAGCGACGCGTACAACGACGTGTACGATCCATAAGCTCGTAATTAATAATAAAACGGAGTAATTATCTCGGGGAACGAGAGATCCCCACAAGTGGCTTCCCACATCTCTCGAGAGAAGAACCTTGAACATTGCTTCTACTAACATTGTTCTTACGCGTCGTGCATATTAAACAATCTATAGATGGATACACGCGAGACGCTCCCTTTCTCGACGATCGACTTAATTATCTCCGTGCTTCTTTCCTTTCTTTCTTTCTCTCTTTCTCTTTTTATTTTTTATTTTGTTATATTTTATTTTATTTTTTTTTTTTTTTCAACGATCCAATCAAACTTTTTTTTTACTATCCAGAGAAGTACTTAGATACTTCTCTATCGCTTGTATTCACTATATCTTTGATATCCCTGTAGAATTATACATTCACGATAATGATATCGGATCGTTCAACTCGTTCGTTCAGCATACGTTGAATCATATTAGCTTCCTGTAAGATCATTAAGAAATTTTTTTTCTTTTTCTTCTGATTTTTCCTTTTCTTTTACTTCGATATTTATACAAGTAGAGATAAAGGTTTGCTAATTAAATATTTTAATTTATGATCTCTATTCGAAATATTTCACAGCGGAATTTATCCTAAGTAATATCATATATAATAATATTATATTATAAGAGACACTCCGTATTCGACTATCGACTTCGAAAGGAAATAATCTAGAATTATAGTTTTACTTAGTTGAAACATATCGCATGCTAATACGGAATCTCGCGTTACATCCATGAGATTATACGCGAGAAAGAAGAGAGGAAGCGCGATAGAAAAGTAGAAAGAAAAAGAAAGAAAGAAAGAAAGAAAGAAAGAAAGCAACAACAACAACAACAGCAATAAAAAAAAAAAGAACAAAATGATCGAGGAAAGGACGGAGATCCGACAAATGAATTTTTATTGGCTCTCGTTCCTCCGACGGAGGCTTATCAAAGCGACCGTCCGATTGGCACAATAGTCGACGAACGGGTGCCAGATGTAGGGTCGAAGAACTGCCCCTGCCCCCACTTCCACCCCCACCTCCTACACCTCCACCTCCATCTATTTCTCTTCCTCTCTC
>NC_057685.1:16647718-16657631 GCF_014466175.1 Vespula pensylvanica
TCTCTCTCTCTCTCTCTCTCTCTCTCTCTCAACGTAATTATTTTTACGAGGGTGAGAAGCTCTGGTGCTGACAGGTTCGACTCGATAAAGCGAAAGAGAAAAAGAGAGAGGAAAGAGGGACTAGTATAGGGAATTGCGAGAGAGAGAGAGAGAGAGAGGAAAGAGGGTGGTAGTGATGGCTATGGTGGTAGTGAGTTTCACTGATGGAGACACGGCAATTCTCGACGATAAAGAGAGGAAGAGTCCGTTTCGCTGACTCGCGCGCGTGAGAGATAAAGAGAAAGAGAGAGACAGATAGAGATAACTAGGAAGATAGAAAGAGAGAAAGAGTAGAGGTAGCTAAAATCCCGGAGAACGCTTTTACAGTCGCGTGAGGCGACGCGAGGCCGCGCGAAGCCAGTGGGAACAGAGATGGAAACGATGGGGAAAAGGTTCGACGGTTGGTGGGAGAAGAGAAAGAGAAAAAGAGAGAAAAAGAGAGAGAGAGAGTGAGAGAGAAAAAGAGAGAGACAAAGATTCGTGTCATTGGCAGCATATCGACTAACTGGAAACTGACAGGCGGGACACGTTGGCATGTCTATAGAAAACGTGCACGGTTATTTAAGCGACGGAGAAAATAAACGGTCGATGATACGACCTTGAAGGTGGACGAAACTGACTCGAATGAATCCGAAAAAATCTATTCTCGACTGGACAGTTTTTCTTTTTTCTTTTTCTTGTTCTTTCTTCTTTCTGTGAAAATATCCATTTTAATTATACCAAATGATTAGAAAGAAAAAGAGTGTGGATCAGTTTGGAAACGGATCGGTGATTGATACATGATCGATCGAAACATATTGCGAAAAAGGATTTCGATCTACCAAGGATTTATAAGAGGAGATCCTTTACGAGATCCCTATCCTATCCTATGTCTTAATCCGGTTCTAATCAAAGAGGATGGACCGGAATGATTTGGATGAAGGAGAAGGCGGGAAGAAGGTAGGATGACTTCGCTGGAAAGCTTGCCTGCTAGAGAACCTCGGCACTCTGCTTCAATTTCTGGCGTCAATTAAAAACTGACGCGGACCGAGGAAAATCAGTAATTAACGACGAAGCGGCTACTTCTTTCTATGCTCTTTTTTGCATTCCTCGAGTTCTCTCTCTCTCTCTCTCTCTCTCTCTCTCTCTCTCTCTCTCTCGTCTTTTCCATTTTACGACTAAACGACGACGACGACACAATCACGATCGCTATCTTATTCTATCTACCTAATTACCAATGATGTTGACGATAAAGTCATATCGATTCCAAGTAGAAAAGCAAAAAAAAAGAAAACAAAACAAAACAAAAAACCGATACGTATTACTAGGTAATAGTCGGAGTGCTGTTGTTTCTTTAAGAAAAATTTCACCGTGGCTAAATAAGGGAAGGCTCGTATCAGAAATATTACCAGGATATCGTCCTGGGCCTGAAATAAACCACCATCCTGAACCTAACGATCCTCCTTCTTCTACGTGTCACAGTGAAACGGCTAACCACGATTCGAGCGTGTCGATAAAGGAAGCTTCACAAGCTCGACGAAGACACAGCTGAAGTTCGTTATACGTCGTGACTCGACAAACCCGATTTCTTCGACGATCTACCTTTGACTATCTTCTTCTCTCTTCTCCTTTCTTTCTCTCTCTCTCTCTCTCTCTCTCTCTCTCTCTCTCTCTCGCTCTCTCTCTTACTCACTCGCACGTGCTCATCTTTCTCTCTCTCTTTCTCTCTCTCTCTCTCTCTCTCTCTCTTTCTCTCTTTCACTCGCATCTCTTGGAAACGCACGCTCAACGAATTCAACTCGAACTCCTTTCGCGAGAGTCGTTAAGGCAGCCCCGATAATTGTAGCAAATCCGTGGTTACACGGCGTAGACCGTGCGATCGTACTTAAACGCTTAATTATACGGCCAAAAACCAAACGGATTCAGCAATATCGAGGAACGATAAAAACTAACGAAGGAAATATGTTCTTTTCTTTCTTTTTTGTTTTCGTTATTTCTTTTTCATCCTCTTTCCCTTTCCTAGGCGTCAACCATTATAGCTATTCGTAGATACCGATTAACTCCGACGGTCTCGGAGTTGTCTCGATAATCGGACGTTTCTCGATCAATCGCCGAGATTAATCCTGCCGCGAATGGAACGGCCAGTTTCGAGCGTGTAGCAAACTCGATCGGCAGAAGATCGATAATAATCGAATTCTAAAGAGTTCGAGAGAGGATCTTTCCTTTTTTATTACTTACGTACCTAGATAGATACATATACATATATACATAGATAAGTATGTACATAGGGGGCATATTTACGTATATGTAGTACATATACAAACGCATACACGGTTGCGATCGTTTCTCTAACAACGAACAATTTTATATCGCTTTCTCACGAACGCCCGCACCTCATTAACGAGCATGGCGATTAATTAGTGCCGAGTGCCATACCGATATAAGCGTACGAATTAAAATCGAGGTAAAAAGGAAGAAGAATAATCTCTGGTGAACGTCGAGGACACGAGTGCGCGAGCGCACGGTCTTACGAAGTGATTAATCGACGCGGGTCGTTAAGAGAATTTCGCACGCGGAATATCGTGTCCCGCATCGCGAAAGTCTCGAAGCACGAAGATAAGCGAGCGTGAAGTGTTGAGAAACGAAATCATCTCTTAGTCTCTTTTCGTCTCTTCGTCTCTCTCTCTCTCTCTCTCTCTCTTTCTTCCCCTCTCTTCTTTTTTTCGTAGCTCATGAAATTGAAGGCAAAATAATGTTATCTAGGATAGTAAGTTTACGCGTGTCTAAAGGAAGAGGATACCAGTCGAAGAAAATATAAGAGAGTTTTTTTGCGTCTTTAAAAGAGGAATGAGCCTTCGGCTAATTACCTGAAATAACCCATTAGTCCTGTATCCCTCCCCCCACCCACCGATCGTCCAACAAATTACAAGGCGAGGAATGAAACAGAGGTGGCGCGTCATCTTTGACGAGTTAATTTCGAGCAGGGATCAGTACTGAAAACCCTCCTCTTTCGATAGCCATTACTCTTCCTCTTATGGCTCGAACAACCCGTTTCCATGAATCAGCGGTATTCCGCGATCACGGAATATCGAACCCTCGGAAGGATTTCTAGTTCCGCTACGTTATACCCTTGACTATCATGCTTTTGTCGGTATTCGAAAATATTCGAAGGAAAATGAATAGAAAATTAATAATATAATTTAAGGAATAGATAGAAAATTTGAAGTGACTCGTATGGGGTGAGTGAAAGGAATCTCTTTCGCGAGATTGGATAACAAAATGTAAAGTCGAATTTTACGGAGGATCCACGAAAGTCCCTGTTTGATGTTACGTAGCAAAAGGAGGACAAAAGGCGGATAACCGCTTTATACGAAGGGGGTAAAACGAGGCGAGAGAGAGGAGCAATCACCAGCGATTTCATAGCTGTCGTCCTTGGCTGGAAAGACTTCGAGTTCCGTTTCAAGGCTGCTGCCGTTGCTGCCGGCGTTGCTGCAGCAACATCGGAGAGGGATACCAGGAATGACGAGGCGCATTCTCAGCTTACCCTCGTCGTTCGTGGCTAGAGCTTTCCCTCTCGAAAAAATTCGGGATCGCGACACTTCTCCTCTGTGCATGTCTCCCTTCTTCTTCTTCTTCTTTCCTCTCCTCCTCTTCCTCCTCCTCCTTCTCTTCTTCTTCTTCTTCTTCTTCTTCTTCTTCTTCTTCTTCTTCTTCTCCTTCTTCTTCTTCTTCTTCTTCCCTTAACACCTGACGTTTGAATTTTTAATTGACTCCGAGGCGAGATGAACGAGGTGTCAGGTAACTTTCTTGTCGAGAATAAAAGCCAAAGGTGCGTGCGAATGTACGATGGTAATAACGACGACTAGCAAACGACCCACTGATATTTCATCGGAGAATAAAACAAGAGTCTGTTACGATCGGTTAACAACAATGATACTGACTCTCCAAGTAACGTTAACTAGTTAGAAAACATGGAAAGAACGAATGTAGGAAGTAAAAGAGACTTGGAGAAGAGAGGGAAAGAGATCGTAAGGAGAAAAAGGTTACCGGTCGAATGCTTCGTCGATTAGGTGAAGCATCGCGAAATTGGGTTGGGCAGGAGCGATTTCGTGTTTGGGGCGGATCGAAGATGTTCCTGGACAAGAAACGGTGGAACGTGGCAGGCTCGTTTGACCGAAACGAAAGGTGTCTTTCGCTTTTTGCCAAGCAATCGGCCAAGATAGTGCTCGAAACGGTTTGGGAGAATTTTTTAAGTAAGCTTTGTAATTAAAGCCACCGCAAGGGAAGAGAAGGAGGATAAGGAGGAGGATGATCGGTGGTGATGTTGCTTCTCCGCTAAAGAAGGAGATGGAGGACTCGAGCAGGCCGATTTTGCGGGCGTTTCGAGACGCGAATTGGATCGACCCTTCGATCGATCTCGCCTAGTTTGTCCGAGCGTAACGAACGCGCCGTGCAGATCGATCTGTCGAGCGAAACTGGGGCAAAACGGCTGGGATCGGTCACGCCGTACGAGTAAGAGAAAGAGAGATAGAGACAGATAGAGAGAGAGAGAGAGAATGAGAGAGAGAGAGAGAGAGAGAGAGAGAGAGAGAGAGAGAGAGGACGATCTCCCGAACTGGACTCGATCCATCTTCGTCGACACCAAAACGCGGTGGCATCTTAATTGTAACATCGTTTTGTCCGTAACTTTACAATTCGTTACTAATTAAGTTGCGATCGAACGAATTGAAATGGATGGTTAAAAAGATCGTGGGTAAGAAAATTTGACGATAGAAAGAAACTTATTATAAATTATGAATACATTCAAACAAAGTTCGAACGAAATACGTTCGAAACGAATTTTGTCCATCTTACCGAGGAACGGAACAATCGATCGTTCGAAGGAGAGGAATATCGGAAAAGGATGGTAACTCACCGTGAGGCGCGAAACAATCAAGGATCCTGATCCTTCGTCGTTGGAGAAGTTTGAGTTAGCCGCGGCGAAATCCGCTCACGTCGGCCAGGACTCTTGTACGCGCACGTTGCCCGTCGCGTTCCAATCCCTGAAACAGAGACAATACAAGCCACGTCTCAGCGAGCTGTCGACTTGCTTATCCGAATTTATTACTATGGAATATTTACAATCGAATTATCTGTCGCATTAATTAAACTTACTCGAATTAACTTGAATGAAGTGCACTTTGAAGAACTGCTTGTATGAATGAAGAAAGAAACGAATAAAAGAAAAAAAAAAAAAGAAAAATAAATAAGAATAAAAAAGAATGTTATCGCTTATCCAAATAATCTTTTTCTGTTTCTATCGAAAAAGAAAGAAAAAGAAAAAGAAAGTATTAAACAGTCTCTAATGAGTGTTAAGTTACTCGGTGAATCGAAGGAACGCTTCGTTCCCCAAGTCTTCCCCGTCTGTGCAAGCATGGAGGTCGAAGACGAAGAGAGAAAAAGAGAGAGAGAGAGAGGGAGAGAGAGAGAGAGAGAGAGAGAGAGAGAGAGAGAGAGAGAGGAAGCTCGTAAAGAACTCGAAGAGGCCATACACTATGCTCGAAGGATCCTGGACGTGCTCGCCACGAAGGGAATGCAGCGTGATGTATGCGACTTCACGCCTGACTCACGTCCGCGCGCATCAGAGAAACGCCTGATATTAAGATACGCGCGGTGATACATTATAGAGACATCATTCATCGACCAAGTCTCTCTATCTCCCTCTCTCACTCGCTCACTCACTCCATCCCTCTATCCATTCCTCGTTGAGTGCCGACCCTCCTTTGACGTGCCGCAGCGATCGTGCCGATGATCGGGGAACCGCGTCTTTCTTCTTCGAATCGTAAAGGCGACTATAAAATTTTCAGTAAAATGACGCGGAATGCGACCGATTATTATTATTCATGCGTATATATTGTAGAATGAAATTATATATATATATATATATATATATATATATATGAATATATATAAAATTGGTCTGCATCTGTATATGTGTCAACATATGTTTTATATATGATATTTTATGAATTATTGTTAAAATAATTTTTTTCTTAATTAATGATTTTGATTATGATAGGACATCAATCTTACGTTTGATATTAGTCTTACTCTGTGAAGAAATGTATCTATTATGTATGTACGTCATATGTGTAAGTCGAATAGTCGATTTTTACGCTCGAGACGTGAAAGTGTGGCCGGCCGTTCGTACCGGCGGCGATCGGCATGATTCTTTGACGAAAGCGTAGACAGACTTCTCGTGTGTTACATTAGCTGTGAAAATGACGGATAGTCGTAACGAAATGTTTCTCGAGGAAGAAAGGGAGAATAGAGTGCTTGTTTCCTACGTGGTCTCGATTGCCTTTTGATCTTTATTAAGCTTAACGCTTTCAACGAGATTGTTTAGTCGATTGATCAAAAAGAAAAGAAAAAAGTAGAAGAGGAGAGAAAAAAAGAAAAGAAAAGAAAAGAAAAAAACAAAAATCTGACGTTTTTACAAATAAATATAAAAAGAGAGACCAGATATAACTTCCTATTAATTGGTAGTACTTTCATTAATAACAATCACTTCATACCTTCTGCAAATAATCACTTATTACATCTCTCTTGTATTAAAATATAAAGTATCTATTTAAATATTGCAAAGAATTATGAGAGTGTTAAAAAAGGTTAAAGGATAATCTTAATCCGTGAAGAACGTATCGTAATAGAAAGAGAAGTCGAGATTTGGTCGAAGTTAGAGAAAGAAAGAGAGAGAGAGAGAAAGAGAGAGAGAGAGAGAGAGAGAGAAAGAGAGAAAAAAAGAAAAAGTGAAGAAATCCGAGCGAAACTCTTTCTCCTTTTTATTTTTCTGGGCGTCGCGACGTTATTACATGGTTCATTAGGGACGTAAGCCTGCGAGGCAGATTCGCTATTCGAGGGCCGAAGCTGAGAGGAAAATACTAGAGAAGAAAGTGGAGGAGGTGGAGGAGGAGGAGGAGGAGGAGGAGGAGGAGGAGGAGGAGGAGGAAGAGGAGGTAGAGGATATAGAAGAGGAAGGAGGGAGTATCAAAGAGAGCGAGGAGGAACGTCGAAGAAAGAAAGAAAGAGCGAGAGAACGAAAGAGAACGAAAGAGGAAGAGAGAAAGAGAGAGAGAAAGAGAGAAGGAGGGGAAGAGAGAGGAGGGGGTGCGATGCTCTATCAGGCAGGAGCAACGTCAAGACCAACCAGAGCGAAGCCGAGCCAACCAACCAGAGCCATCCACGAGTTGCGGATGCTCCAACTATTGCGCCGCGCACCCACGTAACACACCGAGCTATACGGACACTGTGCTGTTGCTGGTGCTGCTGCTGCCGCTGCCGCTGATGCCGCAGTCGGCGTCGACGACGACGGCTAATGAGCAAAACTTCAATGATGCCTGGCAAGTGAAAAATCCGCTTCCCCTAATTACGCGATCCTTACCGACGACAACGACGCGCGCCTACCTGCCAGCCAGTCAGCCAGCCAGCCAGTCAACCAGCCAACCAGCCTACCTACCTACCTACCTACCTACCTAACTACTTGCTTTCTTGCTTGCTTTCTTGCTTACTTGCCTGTCTGACTTCGACCCCTTGCCTACCTAACTATGTTTCCTCCATTTCGATCAAACCCTTACTTTACGTATTTTTTTTCTAAATCGTCGCGTTTTCGTCAATTAATCTAGTTTATTTTTTCTTCTTTTCTCTTTAAAGATCAATTCGATGAATTATAAGAAGACAGAAAAGTAAGTACTTACGTTTATGTAAAAATTAAGTCTGCAAGAAATCAGAGAGAGAAAGAGAGAACGAGAGAGAGAATGAGAGAGAGAGAGAGAGAGAGAGAGAGAGAGAGAGATCGTTTCAATTTCATAATGACTTCGTTTGGAATTAATATGAGGTGGTAAAGATGAGAACTCACGAGAACGATACCTAGTAAAGCCGTCGGTTTTAATGGTGTCCGCTACGACGAAACTTCCGGTGACCGATCTCATCTCTAAACCCTTCCAGTCACTCGTTACAACCATCCCCGATCCTCCCCTGATCCTTCGTTCTCGCGAAGCCGCACCCACGTTGTCCTTCCTTCTCTCTCTCTCTCTCTCTCTCTCTCTCTCTCTCTCTCTCTCTCTCTCTCTCTCTCTCTCTCTCTCTCTCTCTCTCTCTAGCTTCTCTACCTATTTTTCGTCATCCATTCTACCACGGTAGAGTAGAAATGGACTTCCGTTTCCTGCGCATGATTTATTAGATAGTCAGATAACGTTCACGGGTTGGACGCTATGCTTTAGAAAAATTTGAATGATGTTACCGATGAATCAACGTATGTTTTACCTAATTATGAAAATAATATTCTTTTGCAAAAAGAAACAGAAGAAGAAGAAAAAGAAGACGAAGAAGAAGAAAAAGGAAGAAAAAAAGAAATAATAAAGATTTAAAAAAAGTTTCTATCCCCTACCCCTTCCCTGTTAAAACAATATCTAATCAAAATTCAATCTTATTATTATCAGAATTTTCTACAGAACAATTCTATTACTTTATCTAATGTTCTTTAATCGTATCGATTATAAAGGCAATGGAGAAAGAGATAACAAACGCGTCGCCTCGTGGGATGATCATTAACGTACGATTCGCGAGCAATTAAATCGAAGTGGCCGGAGCAAACATCGATCGGAAAGAGTGAACGCGTCGAGGGAAAAGGTACGTGTGTTACGTACGCTCCGGTCGATGAGCGTCGGCCCACAGGGGTGGTTGCCGTATAGAAGCAAAAAAGAAGAAAGATAGATAGATAGATAGATAGGAAGAGAAAGGAAGCGAGGGAGAGAAAGAGAGAAAGAGAGAGAGAGAGAGAGAGAGAGAGAGAGAGAGAGAAGCCGACTCTCAAATATTTACCAGCTAGTCTAAACAACTTCGGGCATTGTTCCATGGCGCTACTATGTGTAAATTTAATCTTCCGCTCACGTGAAGATAAACGAAACTATCGAGATTACGAGCTGACTGGCTTTCTCTATCATCCCCGTACGAATTAGAGAAGTAGAGGACTGCATTATCGAACGTTTACGCTTAATAAAACGTGACGTGATCGTGGTCCGTGAGTCGTGAAATAGAAATCGATGGATAAGAGAGGCAGTTAGGAGGATGAGTTTCAAGTTGGCGAACCACTTGGAATTTGCTGACGTGCGTCTTTCTCTCTCTCTCTCTCTCTCTCTCTGCTTCTCTTTTTCATTCTCTCTTTCTCACTTTAGCGATCAAGATGGCGTCGTTGGCCAGGGTGACATCTTCATAGGGTGTCGTGGAAGATCCAGAAAAGGATCCTGAAGCTTCTTCGATCCTTCGTTGGGCTCGTTTGAATCGATGCGATAGAATGACACGTCTGTATATATGTATACATATACACACACACATATATATACACATACATTTATATACAACATATTTGTAATAATATATAATAAGTATGTACGATAATATGTACACGTCTATATTAGTATGAGAGAGCACTCGAACCTTCGAGCCCTTTGTCGGGCGATCATTGAACACCTGGACTCTCTTATCTCCGCTATCTTCTCTTCTCTTCTCTTCTCCTGCCGTCTCTACTCTTCTCGTCTCTTTTCTTGTCTTCGTCGAGGTCACGGAAAGGGTATCCTCGATCTAGCAGAGTGCTTCGACAGCCGAGAAGAAATCACAGGCCAGTTAACGCGCCGCCGTGTCACTCCTTTGGCCGCGCCTTCCTTCGTCCGAACCTTTGGACAGGGTCGGTTAACGCCAAGGGCTGTTCTTTCGATCCTATCCCACTACGAGCGATTATTACACGCTCTCTTTTTCTTTCTCTATCAATCTTTTTCTCTCTTTGATCATTTAAACTCTTAGATATAATAATTAATAAACTAATCCTAATTGTGTTTTATTTCTTCACAAGTTTTTTTTT
>NC_057685.1:16657641-16690141 GCF_014466175.1 Vespula pensylvanica
TTTTTTTTTCTATAACTACATACAACGAGTTAAATCTCTCATCGAAACTTATCTCACAAATTGAAATTTATCTCATGAACAATAGAAACAATGTTTTTATAATAAATACGAATTATACGAATATAGGGAGAAACCATTCATACTAATCGTATTCCCTGTTTAAACGAGGGTATAGCCTAAAAAGGCGGCACTTACGAAAGGATCGAAAAAGGATCCACACGCGCAGGAATGCGCGAGTCAAGAGTTGCCGGTCCTAGGAACGTAGCTAATGGGCCCACTTAACGTCTCAACCGTCTCACGAACCGATCCCTTCCTTCTCCTCCTCCTCCTCCTCCTCTTTCGTCCTTCTCTTTTCCATCTCACTCTCTCTCTTCCTCTCTCTCTCTCTCTCTCTCTCTCTCTCTCTTTCTCTCTCTCTCTCTACCTTCTCTCCATATCTTCTCCATCTCTTTCTATCATTTCCTTTCCCTTCCAACGGGCAGCGTGCCGAGTTAATAATCGGCAATATTTATTTCGGATTGGATACGGCTCGGTCCGAAGCAGTTCGTGCATTGTAACGCGAGAGATTAATACGCTCCGTTCACGATCACGTCGTTCTCTACTCTCTTCTCCATTCTCCTTGTTGCGACACATTAGAATCGGTAAATGTAACGTTGAGGTATGACGTCTTCGTCGTCCCTTTAAAAAATTAATTTATTTGATGTCATCAAAATCACCAATCAACAACAGTACGATCTTGTCGTTTTTGTCACACTTTCTTTTAGAAATTATTTTCTAAAAATTTTCTACGATTCAAACATAAAATTTATTTCACATAAGAAAATAAACAAAAAAAGAAAATCAGATAGAAAGAAAATATCTAGGTTGGTATATGAAAAATTATGTAAAAAATTCGTACGTTCGAAAATGAAAGATAGAGAAAGAGAGAGATTATAAACAGAAACGGTAAGACTTTACATTAACAGGAAATATGTATTCTTTCAGGGTCATACCTTAGAAATTTTTCGATTAGTCAGAAATGCGCGTCTTGTACTTTGCACCTAACGTCGTCTAACGGGTACTCACGATATCCGCCGTTAAGTCTTAATGATTTGTCTCCTCGACTAATGAGCGTCAGGACTTAACGGCATATTAGCGCGTTAATCCTTTTGATGAGCGATTCGCGTGTCCACCGCGTAGCAACTTAATATCTATCCACGCATATAAACGCATAATAGAGGCGTTCGTCGTGCCTATTAAAGTGACAGGTGCCAGCACGAGATGATAAACAAATAGCCACATTTGTGAGAAAAAGAAAGAGAGAGAGAGAGAGGGAGGGAGAGAGAGAATGTGTTTATTTCGGTGATTTCTTTCTTCAATTTAACAAGTAATTTTAGCACGTTGTCGACCACTCAGGAAGATCATCAGATTTACTTATTGTCGGTTTCAACGAGAATTGGACAAAAATAAAAAAAAATAAAAAAATAAAAAGAAAAATAAAAAAAGAATCTTCGAAATTATAAATCAATTACAAGAACACAATAGCAGGTATTACACAAATATAATTCAATCGGAGTGCGATCTAATTTTCCATCTTGTATTCAAATTGAAATGAAAAGAAAAAGAAAAAAAGAAATAAAAAAAAAAATAAAAAAGAAAACAAAGAACAATTAATTTCTTTCGCGTCACTATTTTCGAGGTAGTAGCTCCGAAGGTGGTGTCGTTTACACGGAACCATGTTCCCCGTATTTCCCGGATGCGCAAAGGGTGAGAATGAATCGCCTCCGGAGAACTGCAGAACAAATGGGAACATTAAGTCGCTTTTGCGGCTTCGTACAAACAGTGCTACCACCAACGTTCTACATACATCTATTCCCCTTTCCACTTTACTCCTTTCTCAACAATCCAGACACATCCCCTTTTCTCCCTGAATCATCCCTTTAAAAAATTTTACAAGATAAGTCGACGGTAAGCTCGGTTGATCACAAAAGTTTAAAAAGAAGAGGATACTTTAAATATTTTTAAATACATCATTAATACATATAACATATATATATATATATATATATATATATATATATATATAGCATTTTATTATTTTAATCTGAAATTTTTGGTCAGTAATTTATTGTTGATCGTGAAGTAGAAAATATAAAAAAGATATTGTTTAAAACAGCTGACTCGAGTTATTTTCATAAAATAATAAGATGTTGAAATAGTGAATTACAATAGTTATCTCTGCGTTATTTAAATACGAGAGAAAAAGAAAAAAGAAATTAAAATAAAAACATTGGGAGTAACGGATCGTTTAGAACATACAACTCGAGCGAGGACGACCTCGGTATAGGAAAGAATTCTGAGACACCCGTTGGACGGAACGGAGCCGTAAGATGCTTTTCTCGGGGGTAGAAGCGAGGACCTGTCACATTACGGAGTGGAATTTATGTCCGATGCCCAGCGGCGTGACAAGTTGCCTCTGATGAACGGCCCCACCGCGAACTCTTGGCCCTCCGGCGTGCGAGGAGGAAACGAAGGAAGAAAAGAGAGAAAGAGGGAGAGAGAGAGAGAAAGAGAGAGAAAGAGAGAGGAGAGATAGAGAAAGGAAAGAGAGAAAGAGACAGAGAAGGAGAGAGAAGTCCAAGAAAAGAGAAACCTCTCCCCTCTCTTTTCTCTTTTCTTCTTCTCCATGACTCTTTCCAACTTCTTTCTTTGCAAATTTTACTTTTCCTCTACGATTCGTTAGATCGATTTCGACGTAACAAATAAATAAATTTGTTATAATAAAAAAGGAGCAAACGATATTGGATCCTAAAATTTTTTAAAAAGTTATATACTGACATTGAAAAGTTAATTACTTACACATACACACACATATATATATATATATAAAATGAAATACCATATAAAGATGGTAACCATAAAAAGATAAACAGAAAAATGAATTAACAAATTAAATTGAAAGAACATTAAAGATGTCCCGAACGATGTATGAATATCGATAAAATTACTTAACAATAATTATTTCAACTCTTACTCTCTTAAGAATTGTCATCATTTGTGAAACAAAGCAAACGTGAAAGTAGTAACGGAATATCCAAATGTTCGATTTCATCGAAGAAGTTTTTGAAAAGGGGTGGAGGCAGAACGAAAGGATATTTCGTGAAGAGAATCGCGAGAAGCACAACGTGGGTGTAGAATGCGACGGCACGGACTCGCGGGAAAGGCGGAAGGGTTAGACCCTTCTCTCTGTGACCATGGTGAAGTTTAAAAAAAAAGGAAAAAGAAGAAAAAAAAAAAGAAAAGAAAAAAGAAAAGAAAAAAAGGAAAAAAATCACATAGGATTGGAACGCTCGGCAAGGAGCTATTCCCCGACGGCAACGACGCGGCGAGCTCGCACCGCTCCTGCCGGTGATAAACACGGCAAGTTACGATTTCTCGGAGCCCCCACATCGTGAACAGCCGTGGCGGTCTGTACGTGACCGGATGGTGTCCCCTTCCTTCCTCCTTCCTCCTTTCTTTCTTTCTTTCTTTCCTTCTTTCCTTCCTTCCTTTCTTTCGGAAACGACAAAAAGGGTTGAACTCTTTCGACGCGCGACGAAACGTGCGAAAGAAAATGTTTAAGACGATTGAGAACAAAAGTGAATTTGCTAAGAAGTAATAATCATTTAGTACGTTAAAAAGGAATGATGAGATACGTATGTACGCTAAGGTACGATAATAATATCGATAGACGTAAGAAACAAGGAGAAATCAAATGAGAAATAATAAAATAAGGAAAGATAACAATTCGATTCTTTTGCTTTTTTTCTTTTTCAATAGATATCTAACGATAACGAAGTCTAATAAAATTAATTGTAATCTTTTCTATCGTCGCTTTACGTATTTAAAGGCCAGTGGCAAATGTTAAAAACCAAATTTTACGACTTCGCCCAGGGAACTACTTTAAACTACACATCTGCGTAACATACCGGTAACACGTGAGCAAAAAATACCAAAGACAAATATATCTTCTAAATAAAACGCCGATGTTTCGCTCTACTACCGTATTAGCACCTGGTTTCTATTGCCTCACCAGTTTCGTCCAGTCGAAATGTGGCTTACACGTTTCTCATGACTTTACTGTTAGAACACGTGAAAAGGTCTTCGTTGCGTGTTAGGATAAGAAATACGGGACGTTCCATTCGAGATAGTTGACTTCTGGCAGATTTTTATTTTGAGAAGGGGCAAATTGGTATGGCTTTTAAAATTTTTCTTTTTAAAAGACACCCTTTCAAAAGACTTTTAAAATTTTTCTTTTTAAAAGACATCGTAAGACGCGTTAGCGAATACAAATAGACAAGTTTATAATAAATTAGACAGAAAAAAAAAACAAATGTAATGGATAATTTATTTTTTCTATTTTTAAATAACAAACGACAAAACGTTATTATATTATTGTACATTAGAAAGAGTCGGAAACGTTGAAACAAGTTAATTGTTTGAACTGACGTTAAATTTGTAAAAACGTTTTCTCGTGCAACGAGAAGGAACGCAAAAGGATTTAAGTGCACGGTTATCGCTCGCATTCCGTGGCTTTTGCAAGTGGCACGGCTATCCCATTACAAACTTCTTCTCGGAAACTTTCGTTTCGCGAAGCGTCCCCTTTCCAGCAGCATTGCCGCAGAGTCTCGCGAAAAGCCACGCACGTGCGCGATTATTTCCTTCTCTTCGTAACAACGATGTAAAACGATAAGGAACCGACTGCTTGCATGGCGACGAGAAAGACTTAAGCTAATGCAACGACAGAGGATCGCTTAACCCTTGCTTTCTAACGTTTCCTAGGAAGTCCGTACCTTGCCGCACCCAAAGAAAACTTTTCTTTTCTCGCCGATAAACTTCCACTTAATTAAACGTTGCATTGAAACAAAAGTAGGTTTTAGAAACATCAACTAAACGATGCTAACTGTTTCGTAGAAATTTAATTTTTTAAACTCGCAAGTCTTTCTATTGTAATTATATTCTATCAAAAGTGTACGATTATTTTGCATCGAAAATTGCTTGTTTTTTTTTTTATTTTATTTTATTTATTTATTTATTTATTTATTTTTTTTATACATTACTAACACCCGACGAGACTCGACGATCACATATGATAATTCGGGTGAAAAGTGATACCGATCGATTCTTCAAAATGTTTGTCGTAAGTCGATCTTAGGATGAACTAGAAAAGATAGTTTAGTCGCGTTAAATAGTATCGTTTGTAAAAGCCAACGCGTAGATAGAGACGGGCACACGCCCCCGAGGCTCGCGTGTGCCTCTCACTAAACCACCTCCGCCCCCGCTGCAACTCGTGTTACGTCGGCCGACACACGGTGTCAGGTGGTCCCCCTCCTGCCGTGTAAACGCGCGTCTCGACACGGGCTACCGCGTCAGCTTGCATTCCGGAAAACCGTGTAGGTACGTACTTTATCGTGCAGTCTCGCATCCGGACACAACTCATTTCCTTCGGAAACGACTCGCCTAATTAAAACGGTAATGCTATCGAAGGCTATCGAGTTTCTTTTAAAATACTTTGATATCCTTTTTTAAGAATCGATTGAATTTCGATACTTTTCTTCTTTTATATTTAAACAGAGAAGAGAAGAGAAGAGAAAAGAAGGGAAGGTAACGTTTTAATTTTTATTCAAAATAAAAATTAATAATAAAAGCGATCGAGCATTATCTGATGATCGGAAGTTATAGAGTTTGCTTTAAAATAGAAGACCGATGAAAAAACCGATATATCCGACAATATACTCGGACGTATTTTCACATCGAGCGATAAAATCCGAACGCGTTTCCGAGTAGACCATTTTTACGGTCAAAATGAAAGTTACGAGAGCGATAGGAAATACATGTAGAAGTTTCGAACGCGAAATATTTCCGAGATAACGTTGTCACTGGTTAGCGCTCGTATCTGTAAACGAATTCGAAAATCGAATGGTTGGATGTTTGCAAAAGGAACTTTTATATTTCATGACTTCGATTGAGAAAACGAAAACGAAAGAGATCATTTTTATTCGATTTCACGTCGAACTAAAATTTCTGTGTGTGAATGGACGTGCGTACGTGCGTATATATATATATATTTTTTTCTTTTTTTTTTTCATTAACGTCGAATTTCTCCGTGGAATTTAGAGGCGACACGCCATCGATCGTCCAAAGTTTGAGATATCACGAAGGTGTCTGGAGACTTTGCCATTTTCTCTCGGATAACTCTCGTCGGAGAGAGAGAAACTCTATCCGAAACTCTCGAGATAAAAGTTCCAGACAGTCGGAGATGGACCGCGTATCGATCCGTTGTTTCCGACGTTGTTTAAACCTTTTCTCTCCGTACTCGAAATAATCTTTCATTTACATCGACGATAAAAAACGACGAATCAATAGGAAACGAATAAAAAATATGAACGAAAAATTATGAAAGACCTCTGGGTATTAGAAAAGATTAAAAGAAAAAAAAAGGGGGGGGGGGAGATTTACGCCTATTTCCAATTGAAAAACAAATACACCTACGATTTTCTATTCATGTACATTCAAACATACAACGGATCAAAAATCGAATAGGATCGAGTAGATTCGTTAGCCAAAAACATCTCGCTAGCGAGCGTGTCGTTCAATTCGGCTTGGCTCTACTCCGCTACTATTTTCCATTCGAAATTTCGTTTTACGCACGGATACGATATCAACGTCCGCTATCTATCGACTCTTCCATCGGCTTTCGGTCCCTTTGAAGGATTTACCCGAAAATCATTTTCACCAGGCAATTCGAATGAATTCCTATTCCAGGGGCTTTTTTCTCGAATTATTTTCGCGATAACTATCCGTGAAACTATAATCTCTTCGTTCCCGTGGAACATTTAAATATCGATATGTCGAAAATAAAAGGTTACAATCACTCTTTAACGTTAACCAAGAATAATTAACTTTGAGAACGTTAGTCGGATAAGTTGAATACCAACGAGTTTTACCTGAAAGAAAAGAGAAATTATTCCGAGAAAAGAATAAAGAATCTTTTGGTGACACTTTCGAACGTATGAAAAATTTGCATGCGAAGAAACCGAGACAAACAAAACAGTCGAGAGAAAGTAGGGTAAAACTCGAATAGAAAAATATTTATATCTTTCGACCCCTAAAATGTCTCATCTCTCGGTATACCTCTTGTTAAAAACCTCTCTCCCTATAGTTTCACTCAAAACGATTCGATCCTCTCGTTAACTCTGGTCCATTGTCTTTAAAATTTGACATGGATTCGTGAATAAGAGACCGTGGTTAAGCAACGATCTGTCTGTTTTTGGTTTCAAACAAATTTCGACCTCCCAACAAACTTGCTTTTCTCTCACAAGGTTCAGGTTAACAAGTTCGACTAATTAGATCGGAGTTTACTTCTTCCATCGATAGGATCGATGGAAGAAAAGGGATCGTCGGTATATCGACTAATTAGTCGATTTCCAAAGATTAAAAGATGTGGTAACGATTCGTGATCGTTGTGCAGACAACAAGAAAGCCATCCATGGTCGAAGTGTCGTCAAAAGTGAAAGAAGAGGAAGAAGTAGAAAGTGAGAGAGAACTTGCCGAATACCTGGTTTGCTTCAAGGTATCTTTCTCTTTCTTTCTTTCTTTCTTTCTCTCTCTCTCTCTCTCTCTCTCTCTCTCTCTCTCTCTCTCTCTCTCTCTCTCTCCCTTTCTCTCTTTTTGACGCTCGTAAAGCAAGCATCGAACACAAGGGTGGACACTTTTATGGTCGGCAGCTTTGTCTAGCTAGAAGCTCGAAGGAAGAGGGATAAGAAGAAAAAAAGGTTCGCACGCTGCAGGAAATATCTTGAAAGTTCCTTCAAGGATTAGAAGTCTCAAAAGACCTCACACATTTTTCTCTTCGTCTTATTGGCCTTTAAATGTTCAACGTAAAATATTCATATATTATATATTAGTAACTTTGCTTGGATAATTCATTTTTTTTTTTTTTTTTTTTTTTTTTACATAAATTTTCTTACATATTTTAATATATTTTTACATATTTATACCCATTAAATTTCCCTTACGAGTTGTACCCGTGTAATTAATATCTTTCATGGACGACAATATAACTTTGTCCTTCTGGAAAAACGTGCACATTTTTGCAATGATGCACCTTCGCAAACGATAGCTCGACAACAATTTGCAGATGTTCGCGTTCTAAGAAGACGATCGTTCACCGAACCCCAAGAAATAAGGAGTGAATTCGCGCGCGTTTGCCGTCAAACTTCTACCACTGAATCTATTCGACGGTAAAAAGTTTGCAAAAGAAGGTGGTGAAAGTTTTCATTTGCGGACGAACTTCGAGGTCGGGAAGGGTCAATGGCGGTCTTAAATCGTCTGCGATTGAGTGCCGTCGTTTATTTCTCTTTCTCTTTTCTCTTTCTCTTAGTCTACGATCTTTTCTTTATTTATCGAACGGCTATCTACTTGCAGGAAGAACAACAATAACCTGTTGACCTAACTCAAGCAAAGAAACATTTCATTCATTTTTAAGATTCGTTTTGAAATAGAAACCAGTTCGACGTGACACCCTTACTTTCACTGAAAACATAAGCCAACTAAATAAGCCAGCTAAAGAGAATTATTGACTTCTGTCTAGTTCTATAATAGATATTTTAAGTTCGGACAGAATATCATGTCTAATAGTCTTAAATTGTCGCTTGCTGTCTCAACATATAAATCCTGGTTACGTTTCAAAGGGAAAAGATAAGTGAGAACGAATCGAAGCGTTAAACGGTATTAAGAATCTTGCTCGATCCGACGAATAGACATGTATAGAGGAAGGACATTTAATCCGCGACTGTCGTCACCGAACGTTACAATCGCGATCAGTAGATAGGTATTAAGAGATCTCTCTCGTCAGAGAAGAAAGAAACGTTATTCACCGGCGTGAAACAAGGGTTAAGTTTCCTCGTGAAATCGTCATCGGCAACGTTGCGCGTCTAATCGGCTTAGGAGACACCTGTAACAACGGAAGGGCTTATGTCCCAAGAGTAGAGAAATAAAAGGACAGAAAAACAGACAGACAGAGGAGAGAGAGAGAGAGAGAGAGAGAGAGAGAGAGAAAGAGAAAAGTTTCTTGTCCTTGAAATACTGTTATCTCGAAGGTAAAGTATGACCATAGTTTCATCGTCTTAATACCTGTGACAGGTAGCAAGAAGACCTTGCTTCAAATCCGCTAGGAAAATTTGCCAAATAAAAGAAATATTACCTGTCAGAGACCCTTAACTATTCTCTAAAGCCAAGTTACGGTTATTATAATAATTAAAAAAGATTGATCTATCGTCTTAATTCGCCGAAACGTCGAGCTCGCACGAAACATACTAAATGACTAATGCGTTTCACTACGTTTCTGTACTTAAAACAGAAAAATAGTTTCTTTTCTTTCGATTCTGCAAGTCAACAAGGAACGCTTTGATGAATTGCCGATTATAAAAGATCTCTTGAATCACTTTGCAATTCCGTGAAACAGAATTTTACCTTCCCCCAAACCTAATGACTACGTATAATTTATTTTAAATTTACGAAAACTCTCGTATATTTTTTTTTACCGAGAAATGAATTTTAAATCGTCTCACCGTTTTGAAATACAAATTTATGGAAGATCGAATTTTATCTTTTCCTTTTCCCTTTCTTTTGTTAAGTACAAGTTTTAAATAGAAATACAAAAAGCGTGTTTTCAGTTTAACGTAACGCATAACGTAACGTACCTGTAAAAAATACAGAAAGAATAAAAAAGTAAAAAAAAAGAAAAAAAGAAAGAAAAGAAGATATGCAGCACGATTTATTTAATGCGAAATAACAGATAATAAGGTAGGAAAATCAATCTCCAAGTCATTTCAAAACTGGAACGGACAATTTGGAATCTCGAAGGACACTTTCATGTCCAGCCTTAGATAATCGATAACCGGCCGATAAATCGCGACTTCCGCTTACGTTTCGGTCGCGTAGCACTCGCGCAATTTCCTGCAGAGAAGGTCGTGATAGTAGGATAGGGTGGTAGAGGAGGTAGAGGAGGAGGAGGAGGAGGAGGAGGAGGAGGAGATGGAAGCTAGCGGTAATCGGAAATTGGCCCGATGACATTGATTAAAGCGAGTTTAGCGAGGGCGACAATGCCGTAATTATTAATCGGTGCCGATGCCACGCCAAGATTCCAACTCTCGATACGCAGCGATCCTCGTGATGCATTGCGCGTTTCTCGGCTGCCGCATCCTATTCGAAGAGAGATCTCGGCTCTTGCTGAGTTACGAAGATACGACTGGGAGATTATGCATTGCCAATGGGTACTCTAATTACTGCGTCATGCTCTCGAAACTCGTTAGTACGATCGACGTAAATGAAAGTTCGTCACTTTTCGGTTTTTTTCTCTCTCTCTCTCTCTCTCTCTCTCTCTCTCTCTCTCTTTATTTATCTCTTTCTCTCTTTCTCTTTTTCCCTTTTTCCCACTCATTCGCTTTTGTTTATTCAAAAATAATAAACTATCCATGTATATGGGATGTTGTTAAGAATAATAAGGGAATCAAGTTGCGCTTGTACTAGATTAATTAACGCTAATGGTGGTAAAAAAGAAGAGAACAATGGATTGGAAAAAAAAAAAAGAAAAAAAAGGAGAAAAAAAGAAATATAAGGTAGAATAGATTGCAAAGAGGCAACGCACATTCCGCACGTACCGTGTATGACTGCCAATCGTATCGCGCGATCGATATACGTTCGAATGAAGATTTCACCGACTAAATGTAAATCAAAGCTTCCGAGATAGTAAACGTCGATAACGTGGATACCTATATCGTCTGTCGCGTGCATTACGTTGATTAATGACGACCGCACGAATTTAAGCTCGCGCGTACATTTGTGCGCTATCGATCGTCGAGGTTTCACCCCAAAAAAAGGAAAAAAAAAAATACGATTGGTAACGTGGCAGATGATAGATATTTTCGTCCTTGTCTTCGAATCGTTATGGAATAACGATTGGGAACGCTCGAAACGAAGCTGAATAATTACCTAGTCTGGGCTCCCGGTCTCCATCTTTTTTTTTCTTTTTCTTTTTTTTTCTTTTATCTTTTTCTTTTTTTTTCTCTTTTTTTTACCGCTTAACATCTACCGTTAGTACGATCGATCTCGAGAAGAAATATTACGAGTAAGAGAGAGAGAGAAAGAGAATGAGAGAGAGAGAGAGAAAGAGAGAGAAATAAAAGTAACGGAAGGATGAAAAGAGAGAGAGGAAGAAGAAGAAGAAGAAGAAGGAGGAGGAGAAGCCGTCGAGTCATCGGCCAAACGAGTCGATATTTTCGCACCTCGGTCGAGCGCATTCGCAGGTAGGAGGATGCAATGAATTTCGCGCTACCTGAAGACGATGAAGAAGAAGAAGAAGAAGAAGAAGAAGAAGAAGAAGAAGAAGAAGAGGAGGAGGAGAAAGAGAAGAAAAAAGAAGAGTAAAAAGTCCGAGCGCTCAGGGTGGTGGTGGTGGTCGATGGGATAGCTCCGTACCAAAAAAATATAAAAATTGGGAAGCGAGAGGGGATGTGGATGAGGGAAGGAAAAGAAGAAGACGAAGCAAACGGCAAGGCAAGAAAGAAAAAAAGAAAAAGAAGGAAGAACTACACGAAGAGAGAGAGAGAGAGAGAGAGAGAGACAGAGAGGAGAGCTGCCGCATCGCGGAGGAAGAACGGCCGATTTATTGGCGAGTTTAAAAGAAGCCGGACCCTCGACATAACTCAGCATTCGCCTGATGTTGACTGAGTGGCCGACTCGTCCTGCCATCGACTTGGCTCGAGCGAGTCGCCGTACACATATCCTGCTTCGCCAACTTACGAGAGAGCTCGTCCTCTCTACCTAGGTAGGTACCTCTTCGCCAATCAAGAACCATTCACTGCTACTAAGTGCCTCGGTTTAATTAAGCGAGATGAGTGAAGGAAAGAAAGACCATTTGGTGGTAGCCAAGACGTTTCGAAGGTATCTCGATTTTCTATCATATTCTAAATTCTCTCTATGACTTTTGCTTCATTTTATTAATTGTCTTAGTTCTATAACACGTCTTCTGTGTTCTTTCTTCTTCTTCGTCTTCGCCTTCGTCTTTTTCTTCGTCTTCGATGTTGTACGTGAAAAATAAATTTGTTTTTTGTTTTCTTCTCTCGTCGTTATGATAATAGAGATGAAAATTTAATTTTTATGTTCACCTTTGCAATGGAACTCCTTTGAATGAAACTCTTTTTATATTCGTTTATATTGCACAAGAAAGAAGAGAAAAGAAAAAGAAAAATATCATAGATAAAATCAAGAAAAATATTCTCTATATCGATTACGATAATTACTTCCAATTTTGTATTTTCAATCGTCACGCGCTCTCGGTGTCGCGAGAATGCGTTATAAATCGAGCATTTCTTTCGAAATAAATAGAAATACCGTGGGCGTAATCCGGCGTGTCATTCGATTACCTGCCGCAATAAAATCGAATGACGAGCCAATAAAATATTTATGGATTCGTATGCGAGAACCTCGGCCGAACACAATCGCAACTCAACCCCTGCGTGTTTCCCTGGTGGTGGTTACACGATGTTTACCCCTCGACAAACCCCCGGAGGGCTGGTTCCTCGACGTATACGCACCACGTGCATGCTCCCGTCTATTCTGCTTTCGTTGATCCTCTATGTATGTACTATGCACATACATACATATGTACATCGAAAGAGAGAGAGAGAGAGAGAGAGAGAGAGAGCTGGAACGGTTTCTTTTAAAAATACCCCCACTACCCCTTTGTACTCAGAGTGACGCGTGTATTGACTCTCTCTCTCTCTCTCTCTCTCTCTCTCTCTCTCTCTCTCTCTCTCTCTCTCTCTCTCTCTCTCTCTCTCTCTCTCCTAAATATTCTTTCACAAAAGCGAGAGCGAAAGCGAGAGAAAGAGAGATTGTCGCATTAAAACCGAATTCGTTAATAGAAAAATAATATCAGAGTAGGCATACGTAAATATATAAATATGTATACATAGTAAATGTGATTTATGAATACTTAGATAACATTCAACTAATGCATATTATTAAACGTATCATATTCTCCGATTCAATAATTAATCGACTGCTGACTTTATATGTATATAACAATACATTACCTATTTGTAAAAAAAAGAAATAATTGAAAAAGAAGAATTAATAAATATCTAGCAAGATTAATCGCGTTAATCGGTACGATGAAAGAAGGTCTTTAGGTGTCTTCCATCTTTAACGAATAGAGAGGATAGCCTGCGAATCGTTTCGGCCTTCGATTAGTCTCGCGACTCGAAGCAAGCCGAATCGAATCGAGTGAACTCTCTCGATCGACGTTCGTTTGACGCGTGCAAAATGATTTTCGTTGATTCTTTTCCCCTTCTCTCTGTCTCTTCGTCTCTCTCTCTCTCTCTCTCTCTCTCTCTCTCTTGCTCTTTCTCTCTCTCTCTCTCTCTTGCTCTCGATGACTAGTCACCCTCGTAGAATCGAAAAGTGCAGCTGGAGTCTCCGAGATTCCTCTTTTCGCGCAGCTGCCCTTATGATTTTCAGGGTGCGATGAGCCAACACAACCCTGCGTACCTTTACCGAAACGAATTTGCTCGTGCATATACAATACGTATGTATATAAATGTGAACGTAAAAGCTTCTGTACTAGACAACGTTAAAGGTACGCATAAGTGTGTGTGTGTGTATAACCATGTTAGTTCGCGTGTTTTCGTTTCCCCTCTCCCTTTTTATTCCTGGCGTTATCGCGTTGATGATTCGTAATCCTTTCTGGATTGCCTGATCTAATTCGTCGTGGATCGTAAGTTCGGGCTCTTTAAAAAGTGCATTAAACTCTCGTCTGCCGTTAAAAAGTAATTTCACGGAACCACCATAGACAGATGTAGAATAGAAAGGACTATATACGGAAGCTAGTCTTTATTTCTTCTGTGACGAATTACGAGCGGACGATAAAATGAATACCTAAATAAATGTGATTTTAATAAAGTTTCGGTAAAAATGAAACGTGACGATTTCTGTCAACTCACAGATTTGCAAAAGAAGGAACAAGAAAAAAGAAAAATGTCCTCCAATATCCTACCAATAATTTGAGTAAACGTAATCGACGATTTACATACGTAACGATGAATGATTATAGTTTTTATCGCGATCATCTAATTTAACATAAACGAAGCTAAAAGATGTTCGAAAGGAATAGCAGTGTCTTTCGACGATAAGTCTCCTTTAAATCGGTCCGACCGACTATAATGAAGTTGCCACCGGGATTCCATTTGGAATTCGGGACCATTATAAGGGGATACTCATAAATACGCGCGCATCTGAAAGACGGACGTTCTCAGAAGGATAAAATCTAATGTATGCAAATCCCCCGAGCGACCGAAATGCGAGAAAATGGTTGAAACAGAGAATTCGCCGAATCGATCCATAATTCAGAAAGGTCCAAGTCGGTCTCGTACATCATATTATATCTAATACATAAACGTCGAATTTTTCACACCTAAAAATTATCTCTCCTTTAACGATTTATCATTAAAATTATAATATGATAAAAATAAAACGAGATGGATCGATCTCGTTCGTTATTAAAGTATCGAATAAAAGAAACAAAAAGAAGAAGAAGAAAAGAAAAGAAGAAAAAAAGAAACGTGATCAACGTGACGTGACGATAAACGTTTATGTTAACGAAATGAGTAAACGAAAGTGAAGAAGAAGAAAAAAGATATACGTATAGGTAGTGGAGGATGGAACGAAGCGGAACGGCAAGAAGCAAGTGGAAGATGGAACGAAAGAAAAGAGGAGGATGAAAAAAAAGAAAAGAAAAAAAGGACGACGAATGGAGGCGGCTCATCCAACCGCGATGTGTTTGTTTTGCTTATCTGAGACAAATTTGCCGTCTTGTAAGCGACACCGAAGGGTCGACTTGACAAACTGGGGTGCTCCTGGGGGTTCGAGCCTCCGCCATGTAGCGACGCACGCGTACAACTTTCAGAGAATCGTACGAAGAAAAATCTCGAGTGGTCGAGCTCCTGAAGCGAAGAGAATCTCTCTCTCTCTCTCTCTCTCTCTCTCTCTCTCTCTCTCTCTCTCTTTCTCTCTCTCTCTCTATCTCTCTCTCTGTCTCTATCTCTCTTTCTCAAGCAATGCCGTTGACTCCGTATCTTCCTCGTACTCTTCCTCTCTCGTTCTCTTTCCCTTTGGAATCTCGTAAAACTCGAGCGATTTCTCTCGCTCGTTTCTCTCTCGCGTTCACTTTTGTCATGTTTTATTATCTTTTTTCTTTCCTTTTTTTTTTTGTTTCCTTTTTCTAGTTCTCTCGTTTTCCTTTGCAAACGCAAAAGATACATGAGCTCTCTAGTTCTCTCATCGACGACTACGACGACGACGAGGACGACGACGACGGAAAAGTCCAGATGGTTATTTATTTCGATCTCGAATCTCGACCACCATCACAGTGCGCGCTTTTACTGCGTTCACGTTCGATGAAATTTACTGCCGGTGAACGCTTACACCGAAAGAGAGAAAGAGAGGGAGAAGGGGGAAGGAAGGAAGAAAGAGAGAGAAAGAGAGAGATGATCGTAAAAAGCATTTTATTTGGCGAACATTGGCGTAGATCGAAACTATACGTCCACGTCCGACGTCAGTTCGATGAGAAGGAAACGTCGAAGGGTCGAATAAAGGAAAATGAACGTGTTATCGCGCCAATGTCGAAAGTAACAAAAACAAACCGAACGGACGGTCCAAGCAAGAATAGCTAATATTTTATAAACGTCAAACGTGTCTTGTCAAGCGCGAACGCGTAACTTTGCTGGTTAGAAGTTGAACGATAGATAACGGCGTGTTAACGATGTTATTTTTAATAAATAAAAAAAATTAAAAATTAAACAAATTAAAAGGGAAGAACAAAACATTGACTATTAATGAAGGATCTTTTTTATCGTATATTTCAAATTTAACAAAAGATAGATATGGAGGATTTATTTATCCCGTTAATAATAAAAACTTAAGAGAAATCTCGATGATATTATTTTAATCCTATTTGATGTAATAAAACATGTTACGATATCTTACTGCCCATAGCAGGAAGAATTCAATCGAGCGTCATTCTCCGGTTCGAGAGGGGGCAGAAAGAGAGAGAAAGAGAGAAAGAGAGAGAGAGAGAGGTACAAAAGTACGGGAGTGTCTCCCGTGGTAATTAATTATTAATTAGGATTATCGTCTCGACCCCGGTGTGGCCTCTCGACGACGTAATGACTTCCTTCTCTCTTCTCTCTTTCTCTCTTTCTCTTCCTGTTCCCCTTTTTCTCGGCGCCCATCGTCGCAAGATAAACGATTGAGCCACGAAGATCCTAAGTAACTCCATGAATTTTCCGGATCCACCCTCGTACTCGTACGAACTCGGGGGTGTAGCTTCTAATCATCGCTATATCTCTGAGCCACACCCTCTTAACGACGAATTCTGACCACGATGGAACGTATTTCTCTCTCTCTCTCTCTCTCTCTCTCTCTCTCTCTCTCTCTCTCTCTCTCTCTCTCTCTCTTTCATTCTCTCCGTTTCTCCCTTTGCTAAGAGAATAAGGACAACACGATGATCCAATGCCTCTCCCTTATATGTACGACTGACTCTTTAACGCGTCGTCGTTCGAATCGAAAAAAGTGTCGGAAGGGCGAATAAAAGGAATTTCGGATGTTAACCACTGCGTGTCACACATAAACACACACACGCGAACACACGCCCGAGCTCTGATTAACTTACTTCTCCGTATTTTCCGCTTCGAAGGGATAACAAGAAATCATCTCACGTACATAACCAATATCAATATACCTGACCAACACGAATTAAAATATCAAAATTAATAACAATAAATGATATCAATCGTCGAGGACGAGTAAGATGCATTTATATCGAAATAACATCATTCTTTTATCGTTATTTTTCCTTCTTCTTCTTCTTCTTCTTCTTCTTCCAGAGAGAGAGAGAGAGAGAGAGAGAGAGAGCGTGTTTAACTTGACATTTTCCTCTTTGAGACGAGTTTACTACAACGAGTAGAAAAATAGGAAGAGAAGCAGAAAAGAGAAGAAGAGGAGGAGGAGGAGGAGGAGGAGCAGAAAAGAGGAAAGAGGAAAGAGGGAGGGCGAAAAGCGGAAAAAGAAATGGACGAAATGGTGAAGGGGAGGGTGCGAAAAGGGGAAAGGCGGAAGTAAATCATGCAACCCCCGTGACGACGTCACGCGATGACAAACGAGCGCGAATGTCGACGTCATCACGCGAGAAGTGGAAGCGACATCTGATAACGACCTTAATCGCATTACGTCTCCGCTCCCTCCGCGTCTCCTGTCTCGCGATCGCCTCCCTAATGTCCTAAGAAAAGGAATCGCAATTGCAGATAAATCGCTTCTGCGCGCGCGGGCACAAGCTCGACGCGTTAAAAATAAATAATCGTGCGTCTAAGCGCGTGACTACTCCGCCCCTCCTCCTCCTCCTCCCCCTCCTCATCCCCCACTTCTTTCTCCTACTCCTCATCATTCGTCGTCGTCGTCGTCGTCGTCATCGTTGTCGACGTTGTCGTCGTCGTACTTCTCCTTCTCGTTTCTTCCGCAAAAGCTCGAGGACACGAGAAAGAAAATTAGAAACGATCTGCGAAAGGATGATTTCGTCTCTTTCACCTTTCTACCGTACTACTCTCGCGTAGTAAATTACTAGAACCAATTACGCGATCGATCTGCGAAGATGACCGTTCGTATTTTACGAATTTCACGGATGTCGTAGAGACGATAAAAATACTCGCGCTTGGTATAGGTACTACTCACCCGGACGGCAGCGGCCGGCTCGGGACACACTGCTGAGAATTATGCAAAAAAGAGTTACGGTCAAGAAACGATCGTAAATTACGAGAAGGTGAGAGAGGATGCCGTTACGGGTGGTGAGATCAACAAAAAGGAGAAAAGTAAAGGAAAGAGAGGTTGGGAGAGAACGAACGTTGGATACGAGACAGAAAGAGAGGAAAAAAAACAAGGAGATAAAGAGAGAGAGAGAGAGAGAGAGAGAGAGAGAGAGAGAGAGAGAGAGAGAACAACGTGCTGCGAGCATGACGACAGTATGCTACGACAAATAAAACAACCCTTTAACGAGAGAAACAAGGGTAAACATTACAATCATAAAATTTACGATCGAAAAAAATTTTTTATATGACCTATCAAACGTCAGATAATTTTATTTATTATGAATTATTTAATATGATAAAACGTTTTCACGTTCGCAAGACTATTCTAATAATAGAAATTCCATCCAATTCTAATTATATCGAGCGTACGTACGTACATACGTCACGTGTTTACGTGACGTAAGAGGATAATTAAAAGCGTGAAATAAAATTGATTCGGATGAGACGTACGTATTAAAAAAATTGAATTAACGTCTAAGAAAGTCCAATCAGTCGATCGAAAATCATTTCGATTATAACGCAAAGGGGAATAGATCGGAGCGCAACGAAGCGTGTAAGACACGAGCGTGAAACCGCGCGTAAAGGTAGTCGAGTTAGTATACCTTACTACCATACTGCTGTTCCTGCTAACACGCAACGAAACCGTACGTCGTACGGAATTAGAGAACCATGTTATATATATAACCATATATATATATATATATATATGTGTGTATATATATATATGTATGTATATATAGTTCTACGTAAGTAAGTACAAGCTACTACGAAGAGATCGTACACGTAACTACTCCTTGTCGGTCGGTGGCATACATGCTCTGCCGTTTTGTACCTAATTAAGATTACGCGTTAATGAGGATACGCGTCAAGTATTAACCGACACGCGATCTAAAATATATATTCGAACTACGATTAGAATAAGATCTTTATCTCTTATCGAGTCATTCTCCTCGAGTCGATTTATTAAATTTTATATTTGCGCCGATTTCACTTCTTCTTTTCATCGTCTCGTTTTCCTTTTCCTTTTTTTTCTTCTTCTTCTTTCTCTTTTCTTTTTTTTTCCCTGTCTCATTAGAATGTATAAAAACGATGATCATTGTCGATAGTTACGAAAGTAGACTCATGAGCGTCGTTAATTCTTACGTTACTCACCATGCTCGCACGGATTCCGAATAACAACCGGTTTCTGGGTTCAACATTTTTCGATCACTTTCAGACCTGCAAGAAGAAGAAGAATGACAGTAGAATTAATCGAATCGGTCATCGTTTTATTTCGAAATCGTCTCGCGTATATTGTCTTTCATGAATAAAGCTTATACGTACTTGATAAAACAAATATGAAAAAAAAAATATATATATATGTATATAGATTTTATTTAAGTAAACAGTGACGATTAAAAATAACGAACAAATAACGAACTATCAAATTGGAGATTTTCATCCTCTCGTAAGGTATCGCGAAACGATAGACGAGAGAATGAAAAAGAATATCGTACAAGTTGTCTTGCTTCGACACGAATATAACAGAAATTGACAGGAGTCGGAGAGACAAACGAGGAGATACAAGGTGCGAAGCTACTCATAGACTATCCTATACTCTCTAGTAGACCTATCTATAAATACAAACATTGTATGTACGTGTGTACGTGTGTCTCTGTGTTTACGTACATACGTGTACTTATACTCGTGCTCGACATACTACCAACGTGTCGATACGTTTATTTGTTTCTCTTCTTGCGTATCGCGCGAAGCGTAATAATAAAACACCGCAGGCGGGATACGTCGAGCTTTCACGGCACGACATACCGATACATTATCTCGTCGACGAAGCAGGGAATACGTTTTATTCGACTTTCTTCCTCCCTTTTTTTTTCTCTCGTTCTAGAGACCGCTACGAGTTCGAGTCGTTGTCAAGCCGATCGCAACGACGCCGTCAATGTCGTGGCCCGACATTTTTACATTCTCCTAGGTAGATACGTATGGTACCTACGTATGTACCTACGTATGTACACACATACACACATATATATATATACATATAGATATATACGTGCGATCGAAAGGTGCTTTCCAATCGTCTCACCCTCTTCGTTTATATATCCTTCTTTTCTTTTCGTGTCAAATAAAAAGGGGGTATTATTTCGTTCGCTCTTTAAATCAGTCACTCGTTAAATCGCGAGGGTTGAGACACGTAGACGATCGAAACTGTCTTTCTAATTATATTTTATCGGGAAAGTGTTACGTCTCTCGATGCTACGTTTTATGCCTTTTTTTTTTTTTTTTTTAGATCCTCTGCGTCTTCGATGTTTCGTTACTGGAAAAAGAAAGAAATAAAAAAAAAAAAGAAAAGAGAGAGAGACGAGATTGAGTCATACTCTTTCATCGAAATTTATCGAGTTCGAAATTATATCGACGATGTGATAATAAAATTTAATTTTAATCAAATCTTTCTCGTTCCCGAAGTCAACCATAAGCCATTCATTTTGGAACGTCCCTAACAAAGTCGAAAGAAGATAATCACAAGGTGTATATGGTGGTAACGTGAAAAGGGTCTCGTGAGAACCCCATCTGTCCATTGGGGGTATGCAAGCACGTAGAGGGTGGAAATCACGCACGTTGTCACGCACATTGTCCCTACGCCGTGTGGGAATGCGAATCACCGGAATGTGATTTTCGATCGACGGTCTTCTTCCCTTTCATCTTGAAACGTACTTACGTGTTTTATCGCGAATCGATTAAAATAGCAACACGGAATATTGACTTTTGTTAATCAAAGGAATAAAATCAAAACGCTGATTCGAGAATTCATCGTTTATATTTCAATAAAATTTTTAACGTAACATAAGACGAAACTCGACGGACAAGATTTCTTATTCTTGTTACAATACGAGGGAATCAGTCGATTAGCATTCTTATCGTCGATAACATCTTTCGAGTACGGTAAGATTATCTCTCGTAATATCCTTGTTTTATAACGATCCTCGTTAATTTGAAAATAAAACGTAATAAATCAGAAACGTCTGTCTCGAACATTTTACTTTCTAACGAGCAATCAGATTTATCGTGGATATAATTAAAATCGTCGTAATCGGTCGGCGAGTCACCGTCAAAGTTGGTATTATGCTATCTGGGAAAGCGGAGAACGCAAAGTGACGGGCGTACCGCTGTCGTGAGCTACAATGACGGACAGTGTCGAATGACGATCGCACATTCTTGCCGTAAATGGAGCGTAACTCGCTCGGGTAAACACCCGAAGTAATGAAACGTGGAGAGTGAGTTAGGTAATAACGATAGCTACTGCTTTTCTGCTGCTGCTGTTGCTACTGCTGCCTTGAAATAATTCTCATGAGATTTGTCCGTAGATACTAATCAAAGTTAAGCATTTATCAAGAAAGGTATATCAGTATACGTATTAAAAAATTTCTGTAGTTTCAAAATAATCATTGGTCTTTAAAATATTCTCCTAGATTTAATACCGATGAATCAACGAGCAACGATAACTATACGTAGGTAATTGATTTTGAAATTCTCTTTCAGTTGAAACTTTTTCGAAGGGGCTGATTTAGCCATGCAGGCTATTTGCCAGAACTGTCGATAGTTAATGACTAATAGACACCGAGGGTGGCGAGACCGGTGTCTTTCAAAGAATCGTGGGAGACGAACAGGTGAGGCGTCGAGTAAAGAAAAAGAGAAAGAAAGACAGACGGATAGAGAGAGAGAGAGAGAGAAAGAGAGAAAGAAAAAGAGACAGAGAAAGAGACAGAGAAGAAGAGAAAGAACGAGGGAAATAGAAGGAAGAAAATTTAAGGGATTGGCAGGACCTTTACGGAGGGCGTTTCAACGTTCGGCTGGTACCTTTCGTTCTCCAACCATTTGTCAAGGTGACAAGGCAATCTCACCCACCGACACTATCAACCCCCTCGCGCACTCCTCCCAAGGAACCTCGACTCGTCTCTTCCACTTGTCCGCGTGTCATCGATCAAAGCTACTCGGAGATTGGATGTTCGCCGTTTCTGTCGAATCCGGCGCTGCCATTGCCGCCGCCACCGCCGCCGTCTTTTTCCACAGGAAATTCCTCGCCTTTGTGCTTCGGGGCCCCGTTCACCCAAAGAATCACGAGATATAACGTTATCGTATTTAAAATGCGACGCGATAAGGGTGCACCGTCGGAAATACGTGCTCGAGAGAGGCTCGCGAGAATTCATTCTTGCGAGACAACTTTAAAACGTCAACGTACCCTTTTTTCTACTTTTTCTACTTTTTCACTTCGTGAATACCTCGTCCTCCCTCTCCCCTAGCCCCTCCTTATCCGTCCCTATTGAAAGTACGTCGTATTAAAATTTTATTATAGTTTCCTATGTTTATGTTCTCTTCTGCAATAGTATTTAAATAAAGATTAAACTTATCGTAACTTCTTCGGCATATAATAATCGTTAAATTTATTCGTGAAAAAAAATATTGATTTATGTTAAACTAATAAGGCAATAATTGATCTTGGAAAGTAATCAATGAAAACCAACGAAATGTACGAGATAAGGTAGAACGTTTCTTTTTTTTTTCCTTTTTCTTTTTTGTTTTTATTTCGTTGTTTATTCTTTTGCTTATTTAAACAAATCAAGCGAAATTCTATCGGCGCGTTCCTTCGGAGAAAAAGAAAATATATCGAAATAATACCTATACGAAACGTAAAGTAAGTCGATTACATGATTTACGTTTCAACGACAAACTTACGCTTAGGAGGAAGGACGGGGCTTGGAAAGTACCAATCTTCGGGTAACGCGGTGGTATCATGTTCCTGACGTTATAATCACTGTACTTAAGCGGTGTGGTGGTCCCACCCATAACCAACTAGTTCCCACAACCTCGACGTCGTTAAACACCGACGCGAATCACGACGTCGCGCACGTTTATACATATGTACATATATATCCGTACACCGTTCATTTTGGCAGGTGTCCTGTTCATAAGTTTCCCATAAGAAGAAAAAAAAAAAGAGAAAGAGGAAAAGAGAAAAGGTAAAGTGGAGGGGAGGAGAGGAAAGAGATTCATGCACGCATATCGACGGCAACGCTTTCACCTGCTCTCCAGATAAATTCCCATGCGACGGACAGGAAATTTGTCGTGATTTCTTTCCGCGGGGGAGAAGGTGGAGGTGGACGGAAAAAAAAAGGGACGAAAGGGTATCCGCGAGAACGAAGCTTACGTATCTACCTATCTACCTACCTACCGTTTGGTTCTGCATAAATTAACGAACTTCGTAACGGGCCCTTGTCCGCTTTCCTGTCGGACGATGACGAAAACCGGATATTACGAAACATACTCGAGAATAAACGATGAGGATGATGAATCGATGAAAATGAAGACGAAATTTCATGAAAAATTTGGGATTTACTCAAAAATATACGCTGGGAGATATATACGCTGGCTCGTTAGAAAAGTAAAAGAGGGAGTAAGAGAGTGAAAGAGAGAGAGAAAGAGAGAGAGTAATAAAAGGAAGATGATCGAAAAGGTTTCGTTTGACGGATCGAAGGTGTGGAAACTGGCTCGCTCGCTCGCTTGCTTGCTTGCTTGCTTGCTTACTGACACAGACGTAGTGACGTATATCCACGTACCTACAACATATACCAATCCGCGGCCTAGCCCGGTATCCGCATAACAAATCGCCCTTTTAATCACGAGTGGCTCGCTGCCTCGAGTCATTTGGCTTAATGGGGACCTCTTGTTTAGGAGGGAGAGAGAGGAGGCCCCCGGTCGCAATGCGGTAGGTTGCCGGGCAATTTCCTCATGCCCGCCGATACGACGTTTTGTCTAAACCTCGAGGTCATTAGTCACCGTTCGCACCGAGCGAGGACGACGACGACGACGACGACGATGATGATACAGGTAAATCCTTTCACGAACGATCTACTCATCTCCATTCGAGAAAAATCTCTTTCTCTTCTTTATCAATAACGTAACGATATCTCTTAGTCGAATCGTTAAATATTCGGTATCGCATTATAACTATCCTCAAAATGTCGATCATCCAACTATTTCCACCAACTAATCGATCTGTATTAATTTGATACTCATTCATCAGACACGATTAATACTTAACAATCTTCTTCGATTTTGATGTCAAAGGTCGCTCGAATTTCGGTATTACATTGTTGTTCAAAAAGAAAAAAAAAAAAAAAAAAGAAAAAAAAAGTAATCAAATAACTCGTTCATCGATTAGATCGACTCCAAGTGATGTCCTAAAAAAGAGAAAAAGAAGAAAAGGAAAAAAAACACAACGAACGTAGGACTATTTTGCAACGTAAGTAATTACGAACAGTCCCGCTTAGGAGAATCCAATCGGTGTTTTCCATTCGCGTTTTATCGATCGCACGTCTGATGACCCTGGTAAAGTCAACGAGCCGGTACGTTTCATCAGGGAGTAATCAGTGCGAGCCAGTACCGTCCGGCATGTCGGTCGTGCAGGTTCCGCACCCTTCCGGTTCCGGCGTTCCGGTAGGCTTCTTCCCTCTCTCTCTTTCTCTCTCTCTCTCTCTCTCTCTCTCTCTCTCTCTCTCTCTCTGTCTCCCCCTGTCTCTCTGTCTCGCTCTCTCGATATACAACGCGACCAGGGAACTCCGGCTTCCGTTTTCAGGCGACATACACGGAGCTCGCTCGAGCGCCACGGATCGTGACGGTTTGGATCTATAGATCATCTTCCTTCCTCTTCTCTCTTTTGTCACTGTTTACTCATCTCAAAATTACTTCAAGATTTATGTATTTATTTTCCCATTTATTTTTTCGCTTTAAATTCGATAAAGAAAAAAATACGTAATTTCGATACTCTCAGAAACGACGCAAAATAAAAATTGCGTTTGTATTAGTAGGCAAGTTTCTTTCTTTTTTTTCCCCATTTTTATCGGTTCGACCGATGGGAAAAAGTGATCGCGAACGGAAGTGGAAGTGGAAGTGGAAGTGGAAATTGAGGCAATGAGAGAGCGTTGCCCGGCCGTCGTTCTTATCGACGATATCGCCGGTTTCTCGTTTCCGCAATTTTCTATCCGTCGATTCCACGCCCGGGCTATACGATAAAACGATATTTCGCAGTGTGCTTTTTAACAAAATCCCTCGATCGATTTCTCTCCGTATTTCATACGACGAATTGCGTGTAAGTATAAATCCAATTGATTTTCGAAAGACTAATCGAAAAAATCTAAGTAACCGAAGACAGATAAACGCAACGAATTACAAATTTCAAAACGGCCCGATAATAAGAGAAAACAATGTTTTCAAATCAAATTCACGAAAATGTAAATAGATATTTCTCCTAAAGAGGTTACGATCCTTTAAAATTTACATATAAAATGCATTGTTCCATTATAGATCATTGTGAATCGTTTTAACCTATATAAGTTAAACGTGTCATAATAAATGAAAGAGAATTATTCGCTATTATATACTGATGAATATTTATTGTATCGACAAGTACTCATTTGTAATCGAGTTTACGCGAGAATTGGTGGGAAAGAAGTGAAAAAAAAAAAAGAAAAAAAGACAAAATGAAATACAATAAAAAAAATTAAATTAAATCGAATTAAAAAGTAAAATAAAATAAAACAAACTAAAATCAAATCGAATCAAATCAAATAAAAAGACAAAGTGTTTTGCAAATGGCAAAGTATCGATAAAACGAGTCGAGTATGTACCGCGTGCGTTGAGCAATAAGTAGGTAAGTACTTAGGTCGTATTTCGAGCGCGTTAGCGCACAGTCGTAGCGTCGTTTCGTTCGGATCGAGGGTTGTTCAGCGAATCGTAAACGAGAAGAGGACAGGAGAGTAGAGGAGAGGAAAGGAGAGAAGAGGAGTGATGAAGAGAGGAAGAGAGGAAGAGAGAAGAGACCGAGAGTCACCCTTGCGGCAACGTTGCGAGAGAGCACACCTGGCCGAAGAGACGCAGCTGCACGGTCTACGGTCCCCGTAGCTAGTCGGTAGGGGATGAAAAGGGGAGGGAAACGAACGCACCGGAGGGTCCTTGCAGGGCAATCGGGCCTGTTAGACGAAAAGCGGGGTGAAGAGGGAAACCGAAAGGGGAGGAGAGGGGAGAAGGTTTGGGGAGAGAGAAGCAAGAAGGGCCTACGGATGCTGAGATTTCAGTTAGGCCTTCATGGAATAACGATCGCGAACGAGTGTCATCGATGTCTACGAGAGAAACGTACGAATTTTTCTCAACGGTAATTTCTATCTATCGTACCAATAAAATTATCCATCGTTAAGTTAAGTAATTAAATAAGTAAGTAAAATCCTTAGTTTAAAAATTAATCTTATCAAAATAGCCGATTGCTACTTGAGAAATTACGTTTGGTAATAAATACTATTGGTAATATCTTTCACTAAGGAATAAGATCTCATCAGTTTCATCATCGGTATCTATATTTATTAATACCTATTTATTCTAACTACCGAAGATGTTCCGAGAGATCTCCAATGGATATCGTCGATCGTTCGCAATTTGAAAAGAGCATTTTCTTCTCGATCGTCGTATTTTTCCACAAAGCTTTACTTTTGACGGAAACGTCTGAATCGAGCTACTTCCGAATAGCAAAGTGAAGAAGGAGTAAAAGAGAGGAAGAGAGAGAAAGAGAAAAAGAGAGAGGAATCGATAGACGAACAAGTGCGAGGAGAGGCGTCGTCTATCGTCATAGAAAATGTACAAGACAGGAATGCCTCGAGCCGTCGGTCGGTCGATCGGTCGGGGTAGTTTGAGAATCTTCGAGCATCCTCTTGCTTTTCGATCCTCCCCCGAACGATTTTCTCTTTCACCCCTTACCTTCTACCTCTCTATGCCTCGATTGACTGACTACTCTCTTCTTTCTTATATATATCCCTTCTCTCTCTCTCTCTCTCTCTCTCTCTCTCTCTCTCTCTCTCTCTCTCTCTCTCTCTTTCTTCTTTTCCCTTTTCGCACTCTAGAAACCGCAAAGCTGCTACCCACCATCGTATTGCTAAATCACGAACGCCAAAGAAAGATACGCACCCCGTTTGATACGCACATTCGCGATAGTCGAAAGAAAATTATTTTCACCCTCGTACGCCTTCACAGAAAAAACGCAAGCAAATATTCGGGGATCTTCTCCTTCTTCTTCTTCTTCTTCTTCTTCTTCTTCTTCTTCTTCTTCTTCTTCATCTTTTTTTTTCTTCTTCTTCGTCTTCTCCTACGACCCTTCGACTTATTCCCTTTTGATCCCTTACCGTCTCTCGATCTTACTTACGCGAGTACGAAAGCAACACGCAGGTGGATTTATTCTAATGCCAATCGATTCGAATGAAGAACGAGACGGTATATGCTCATCGCTAGAACCTTCTTTCCTCTTCTATACTTCTCCTTCCATTGTTGTTCGCGATAGGATCCTTTTTTATAAAGCCTTTGTAAACGTACAAGGGGAAACGACGACACACGAAGGATTGTAAGTACTATGACCGTGATATACGATTCTCAAATTTGTTTATAAATGCCTGCTCGCGCATAGTTTAAGTATATAGCCTACTAAGTGCGGTCACGTGGGCTCACAAAAAGAACAACGTTATAAAGACGTCAAGATCAAAGTCGACTAGGGATGACACCGAACATCTACATACATATGTATGTACTTACTTATTTATTACGTCCTAAAGGGTGTAAGAACAATAAAGTCGTAATAATAAATTTTCTATTCGAAATTCGCATCGTGGTATAGAAATATGTTTCTACGTTTTCTTTTTTTTTTTATTTTTACGTATAAACGAAATAAATCTTGTTTTTGGATTATCGTTCATACAAATATTATAAACCCACTCTCTTGCCGATGTAAGAGGATTAATTTTGGATATATGTACGTAAGTAGGAAAGGGAAGGGGTTA
The DNA here is from genome assembly GCF_014466175.1 of Vespula pensylvanica. Classification (NCBI taxonomy): domain Eukaryota; kingdom Metazoa; phylum Arthropoda; class Insecta; order Hymenoptera; family Vespidae; genus Vespula; species Vespula pensylvanica. Next base: position 16,685,453 of record NC_057685.1, read on the forward strand.
ATTACGAGGAAATAAGAGTGCGAATATTCCGAGAAACTCAGTGAGATAGAGATGACTCTGGAAAGGAAGGGCAAATGAAAAATGTTTACCGGACAGTTGGCGTAGCAAGCCACGTATTAACTCCGAGACAAAGGAACCCAAAGCGCAATTACAAAAGAAGTGTATCCAAGGCGAGCTGGAAGATCCGGGAGCCTAAGTTTATTTACATCACAGTACTAGGGCTCCTCTCTCGGTCCTTTTGTCGACTCTACCGTAATGCATATTAATAGGAAATAATCTCTCTCACTCTCCTTCTTCTCTTCTATGGGGGGGTGGAAACGAGGAGCTGCGGCAGAAGTGGCCGAACGAACGACCCTATAGAGAAACTCAAGACTTTCAGAGAAAATCTTCGAAAATATCACTTTCCATCCTTTTCGAATTTCCAACGAGATATTTTTAACGACGAACAAACGAACGAATTAATTTATTTACAGATATACTTAAGTACGAAATTGATATTGGATAAATATATTTGTAATATTTGATTAGAAATATATTCCTACTTTCTTACGACGAAAAGAATTTCGAACGTTTTTAAAGTCTCAACCGGCTAAGAAATAGAATCGAACAGAAAGAGAATTTTTACAGAAGCATGAACGAGAAAATCGTGGGTCCGTCGTTTTATTCTCTCCGAACCGAACGACCCAATCACTCACCCTGCTAGTCCAGATCCTTACTTTTGGGAAGAATGTCGGCTACGAAGAACTTTCCTTTTTTCTTCTCCGACTGTGGGATTATCTTTCTCCTAGGTTTCAAGGTGAAAGTAATCGCCGGTATCCCATGGATCTACTTAGGAGGAGTGTTTCTTCGAATTTTGCAAGAAAAAGAGCGAGAAAAAAGAAATAGGAAGTAAGAATTTTCTGATGAAAGGAAAATTCAATTGACCGTTTAATTAATAATAATTGAAGTTTAATTAATGGCTCGCCTTGTTTAAAGAAAAGGGTGAACGGTACTTTTATGCGTGTGATGTCGAAAAAAAGAGGTTACAGCATCTTTGTCCTCTCTCTCCTTCTCTCTTTCTCTCTCTATTTCTCTCTTCGCGTGTCAAAGTCGTGCTTCGGCCAGCTCTTTCGTACCGGCTAGGTACGAAACTACGTTGTTCAAATATTAACACGGACAACAGAAGAGATTCCCACCCAGACCTTGCTTGCTTTCGTAACACTAGTAGTCGAGTTTACACGTTTACCCCGAGGTTATCTGCACTCGCTCGTATTTGCCGACACCTTGACGCGTTTCTGTGCACGTGTGACACCACCGTGTCTATATATGTATATACATATATATATATATGTATGTACATATATATATAACATATACGTATATATATATGTACGTGAGTACCGTTCACGAACGTAACCGTACCGTACTGTTCACTAACACACAGCTTACTAACCTTTTGGATATAACCGTAAGAACTATAAACATACTATGAGATAATATGAAAAACATCGACAACGTACCGATGACTTTGAAGTATTAACGTATCTACCTTCTCTATAGATAAATATTTATGTTTATTATTCTCAAACTTTCTATATTTATCAACAGGTATAAGAAGGTTAGAAATTTTCCGTAGATGAGTCTTTGCGAATTCTTAACTCTCTAGCAGTTTATCAAATATCGTGCAATGATATTATTCGGAAGATCGAGAGCCACTGAAGGGGAGAGCGTTTAGTCAGGTAACGACGCTACTCTCTTCCCCTTTTTGTAAATCCTGGAAAGAGAGAGAGAGAGAGAGAGAGAGAGAGAGAGAGAGAGAGAGAGAGACAAAAAAAAAGGAGAAAAAGAATGGAAAAAAGAAAGAAAAAGAAGAAGAGGAAATATCGATGCTTCGTAGTTGCCATGATCGAGATAGAAAGGTAAAGGTTCGTAACGTGGCAGAGCAGACAGTTGGGCGCCCTGAAGCTTATACATACATATACCCTGCGGTCCAAGCTCGGTTCTCAACGCGATTTCCCAGCGTGTTCTGTACAGATACGAAGAGCAAAACCAGGTAGACGCGTTCGCTTCTGCTTCCCCTCCTCCTACCCTTCTGCTTCTAGTTCACCGTCCATAGTAGTAACGTTCGAACGACGAGAAGAATCAAGAGAGGGAGAAAGAGAGAGATGAAGAAAGAGAAAGATAGAAAGAGAAAAAGAGAGAGAGAGAAACAGAGCTCTCCCTTCTTTCCTCTCAACGACCACACCTGGTCGCACAAGGCTAGGATTTTGACCAGCCCGGACACGCTGCATCATTCCTGGACCATCTTTTTCCTTACGACCGCGTCGACCTATTTACTTCGAAGAATTTTTGCAAACGTTTTTAAAATACTGTACACCTTGAGAAATATTCCGTACAAGATAGAAAATCGTTACATAACGTTTCATGGATTATCCTAATCGTGCTTGACTAACGTGTATCTAATTGTAAATATCGTTCGACATTCAAATTCGTCATGATTTTTTATCCTTTCGAATCGATTACACCAAGGTACTTATATAGATACCGCAAGATCTTTATTCGAGTTACAAGTCCGTTCGATTCTATTTAAATCTTAAAATACTTATTGATAAATCCTACGAATAGGGGGGAAAAAAAGACAATAACTGGTAAAGCTTGAAAAGCCATTGAATTCGTTGAAAACGTAACGTACGTACACAGAGGAGACTCCCATGGACTCTCTAATATTAATTGCAACAGTATATCTTACGTCTGTAAAGGTATTACAGGTAGTGTCTAGTAGCGCAGTCTATGTACAAGAGGTTAACTATTATACATGCAGGTGCCATACGAGCTCAAATATGTGTATATATATATATATACACCACGCACACACATCTATATGTCCATTTACAATACACAATAAATACACGCGCGTAAGCAGGCGCTCGCGTGCACACGAGCATACACAGACATACATATATCCGCACACATGTAAACATTGCTCGGTATAACTACTTCTATGTGCACACATTTGCGACACGGATACGTGTTCGCATCCATATTGCACAATGTACACCGGATCGGAGATGTTTCACGCTCCAAGCGCGCTTATATTTATGGACGAGCCGTTCCGGTCGTGCGAAAAAAGGAAATTGATACGCGCCGGTAAACTCGAATACGCTGTGTACCAGTACGAGAGAAAGAGAGAGAGAGAGAGAGAAATAGAAATAGATAGATAGATAGATAGAGAGAGAGAGAGAGAGAGAGAGAGAGAAAGATAGAGATAGAGGAATGCTTATTACTTGGTCAAAATTAATGGTCGGTATACGAATTAGACCTGTTGCTTCTCATTCCTTCGATATCGCAAACTCGTTTCCTATTTTTCAACTATTTCGATGTCGATTCGAAATCGATAAATGTCTATAACCGACCTAGAATATCTAGAATGATGAACTTTAAGTATTCAAGCGACATTCGTGCGCACATTTACCATAATATATTCCTAATGTACCATTATTTAAGTCCCGATCCATTGTTACAAATATTTTTCTCGAATTTTCTAATAAATCTACTTTCATTTCTAATATTTGTCACGTCGGAGTTGTATACGTTAGTATACATACATATGTAAACATATTTATATCTTATACTTGGTTCGTTTATATCTCATAGCACAACAGAGGATCGGTAATCATACACCAAGGCAAAGTGAGAGTCCGGGTGCGTTTATGGTAGTCTCGTTTTCGTGTTGATGTTAGGATAGAAAGAGAAGAATGAAGGAGACAGACACACACATAGAAAGAGAGAAAGAGAGAGAGAGAGAGAGAGAGAGAGAGAGAGAGAGAGAGAGAGAGAGGAAGGACGATGGTTTCTCGTTACGAAGCTTCCTGTATGGAAATCAAGGAATGCCCGTCTACTTCGAAGCCTCGTGTCTTGGCACAATAATCTGAGATTTAAATCAAATCTGAGCTATATAACCGTACACACCACCTCTTCGTCTCTTCCTCTTCGTTCTTCTCCATCTCTCTTACCACTTTAGTCGACATCTTCGCCGTCTTCGTCTTCCGGAACGTCCCTTCGCTGAGGACGCGTGGAGGAGCATCGGTTAATCGATTTTCGAGAATTCGAATGCGAGGCGTTGGTTAAGATGTTTCGTGAATAGAGTAGAGTTATGTATGTATGTATGTACTGTACATATATATATATATATGCATGTATGTACGTGTATGTGTGTATATATATATGTATATGTATTCTCCTTTAAGGTTTTATCTCTATCGATAACGAGTTAAAATGGTTTTGAAAATGAAAATGACATTTCTATTTCCATATTCTAATCGAAATATATGTAGATCATTTTCAATATCCATTGGTTCATTATAATTTCATTTATTTTCAAAGGAGAGAAAAGGAAAAAAAGAGAAAGGGGAAGAAAAAAAAGAAAAATGTAATAATGAATATAAATGATTCATCGGAGATATGAAAGCGTTAATAAACGGAATCATTAAAATCATTGAAATTTCCGCAGGTAATAGTAAAGAAACAGTCTCGTGACACGTCGCCGTCAAAGGGCTGGAATAATACTACAAGAGAGAGGGCAAAGGAGGTAACGTCACGCGCAACGCGATTAGAGTTCCCTCGCACGCACGTACGATTAGCATGACAAGTGGAAAGTAATTGTTCGATGTAGACGAGCGGTAGACGCATTCCGAGTAAGTCTGCCAACCG
>NC_057685.1:16695141-16700141 GCF_014466175.1 Vespula pensylvanica
AAAGCTCGTGAGATACCACGAGGATTGGGTGCGGCTACGGAAACCGATGTAACTGCATACGCGTTGGCGTTAGTATACCGTTTCCTGTGAAAACACGACCAGTTCCAATTACACAATGGACACCGAGAGTGTAAGTATATATATATATATATATATATATATATATATATATATATATATAGGGTGCCGAAGGCTAACCTATGTAGTCGCTTACACAGGTGCGTACAAGTGCGTATAAATTTTCCCCCCACTTCCCGTAAAGTACCCGAGAAAAGCCTACGACGATACTAGTTTCGATATATGTATATACATACATATGTATGTATCGATATCGAGAAGGGAATATAGAACTGTCTCTGTCTCTCTTACGTCGCGTGCGACCAACATGTTTCACAGATTCGGATTCGGTAGTCACGGTGGCCGACGACGACTCCGATGACGCCCTCCACGAGAGGACAGGTAGACGCATAAGTGTGCTTGCACACATTCGTAATAGACAACACGCAGTGCACCCACCGTGTCTCCTGTTTCTGACACATACGGGAACCACGTAGTGTCTTCTTTCTCTTTTCCCTATAGGATCTCCTCTCGTTTCTTCTACTCCTTTCTCTCTCGCTATCACTTTTTCGAGCCCTTATCTCTATCCCGTATCACCGGAAATCTCACTTTTCTCAACGCCTATACGAACTTACGACGATCGACACTTTTGTTTTGTTCTAGTTTTTGTTTCGATTTTCCTTATAATATGAATAGAACGAACCATTCGATTTTCACACGTTACTTACTTACATACTTATTTATTAGTCCGCCGAGGTAAGTCTTTAATGCTTTGGTAATACGATACTTCGAAGAATTCTATTGATAGAGGTCGTCTTTTAAGAGACAGAGAAATGTGAAGTCGCGGTGTTCTTTTCTTTCGGTTATAAACTCGTTCATATGTTTACCTTTGTCGGACGCCGCGAATGACAAATCGGTTCTTCTTTCTTCTTTTCGGTTTGATCGGTCTCTTTCTCTCGTTCTTTCTATTTTTGCGTTATTTCCTTTTTCGATTAAATAATTATTTAAGAAGGTATTAACAATTGAACGTTTTCGAATCTCATAAAGATACGGAGGAATGATCGCATAGTTAAGAGTAAACACATATACATACGTAAGCATCGGTGAAACGCGATATAGTAAATATCTCATTCGTTCCGTGACGACCTTCGGTCAAAAATTCCTATACAGATATGTATAATCATTAGTAAGACGTATTCCGTTAAAGCAGGCAGAGTTAAGTAAGTACTTTGGTTGGTTTCCGACAAGTGTAAATAAATCGATGGAGATATTATTCGAAAACATTCAAACGAACGTCTATCGTAAGTAAGTATGTAGATTAGTACGCGACATATGACCGCTGTGTTTCCTCTGTAATTTGTTTCGTTTCCTCGTTTGTTTACTAGGAAGTCGTAGTTAGAATCGTAGCACGAGATCAAAGTCTAATGTGATAATAAACCTTAAGCATTTAATAATTTTTCTTTCTTTCGAAATAAGTATTTTCTTTGTATCACGCAAATCTCTCTCTCTCTCTCTCTCTCTCTCTCTCTCTCTCTCTCTCTCTCTCTCTCTCTCTCTCTCTCTCTCTCTCTCTCTTTATAAAATATTATATTATAAGTCATAACAATGATAATAATATTAAGTCCACGATATAATCGAATTAAAATAAAAAATGATTAGACATCGTCTCAAGTCACAAAGTACAGTGATAGTTTCGAACTAGAAAAAAGAATGTAATTACAAATATTACATCATATTGTATATACGTATAATATTAAACTCGTTAAAAATTTAATGAAAAAATTTATATATATATAATGTTTGTATATTCATCAATTCTAAATGTCAATGCATACGAAATAACATAAATATTTTGCAATTATTATAAAAAAGAAATCATAAATATATATTTCGCAAAAAAAAGGAGACAAAATTTTTAGACAATTTTTATCTACTTGTTTGTCATTCGTATATATTTTATAAGTAGGACCAATGTTTGGCCAATGATGTCAATAACCTTTCGATATAAAAGTCAATGGTGGGGGATGTATGACGCAAACGTGTGCGTGTATCGCGAGAATATTATACTGGCTCGCAATAGCACGTTTCGTTGGTTGAACATGTGCATCGTGACTGGGCAGTTAACACTTCTCTTGACGAGGATGACGACGACGACAACGAAGACGACGACGACGACGACGACGAAGACGACGAGAATGAAGACAACGATGAAGACAACGGGGAGCATCCTGAGTCATCATCACGAGTCTCGAAACGAATCTTGAAATTGATATGTTCGCGAATCATCCGACTTTAACGAGAATTAAGACGATAATTAACGTGAAATCGTAATTTTATCTTCTCGAATAATGATGAAACGATATTAAAACGTTATCGTTCTATCTTATTTCTTTCTATTTTCATCGTATATAGATATAAATAAAACGCGTTACAGATTTAATGAAAACGTTATTTCACGTTACTCTGTCTATTGTAGTGGTAGATAAAATAATGATACATATGTGAATACACGAGTATACAGGTAGTATATATGGTAGATAATAGTTCGCTTTAAAATTAAATTGATATTTTGAGAAATAATTAAAAAACGTTCCAATCATAATACCGTATTGGCAAGTAAACGTGCGTACAGGTATAAATATATACAACGTGCGTAGATACATATATATGTATGCGATAATAGTTTACTTTAAAATTAAAATTGAGATAGTTTTTTAGAAAGAATTGAAGAAATGTTTCGATCGCTATAACTCGGATAAACGTTTTTAATATGTGAAAAAGTTTGAACCCGTGAAATTCGAGTAGATAGAGAAAGGGAGATACAGATAGAAAGAGAAAGAGAAAGAGAAAGAGAGAGAAAGAGATAGAGATAGAGAGAGGGACTATTCGAGCAGATTAAAGTTGTCTTTGTTTGAATTTAATTGTCGAAAGACCGTGAACACGGAATGAAGCAAAGAGTGAGGACGGAAGTAGAAACCCTCCGACTAACTCGTGAAACTCGAGATCCGTCGTAACGTCTCTAATGTCGCTACTTCGCTTTCCGGACAAATTGACACTCGCTTAGGATGTCTCTTTTCGTTCTTCGATCGCGTAGTATATACATACATTACATACGTGGACTTATTTATATTTGAAGAAGAAGAAGAATCGATGATCGAGTTATGCTGCGCGTTAGAATTTATTTATTAAATCAATTTCAATAAAAAATATTAAAATAAATTAATAATCTTCCAGCTTCTTAATTCATGAATACATATATGCATACGTTTGTGTATGTGTATATGAGCGTACATTTGTTGTGTGTGTTTGTGTTTGTGTGTTTGTGTGCGCGTGCGCGCGCGTGTGTGTGTAAGATTCGAAATAGAATAAAAATAATAATTTCAGAAGGCTAAAGAGAAGGAAAAGAAAGCTCGCCGATCAGGACTTGGAGTAATCCAAAAATTCATCTCTCGAGTAGAAGAAATATTAGATTTTAGATAATGGACGATCCATTAGGGCCGCCTATCTTCGAAACCTTATGATATCGAATTGCAAGAACATTACGTGCGTCGTCGCGTCCTCTTAAATATCAGCACATCTTTACCCTCACTCTCATTCTCTCACTCTCTCATTCTCTCATTCTCTCATTCTCTCATTCTCTCTCTCTCTCTCTCTCTCTCTCTCTCTCTCTCTCTCTCTCTCTCTCTCTCTCTCTCTTTATTAACAACGAAATAGTTTCGTCGTTCGTTATAAATTCGTCAATAAATAGAAATTCGTCAACAAAGCAAGTACCATAGGTATGTACACACAATACCTATTATATCGTTATGGTAGAAAATCGATTTTATTTTAAACGATATTTACCTATTGCAAATATACCAGAGAGGTAACAACGAACGATGTTAAATACGTAATGTCGAAAAATAAGAGAAAGAAAAAAAAATAAAAAAAGAAACAATAACAGTAATAACAATAACAATAAAAAAAAAAAATAAAATAAAATAAGAAGGAAAGAAGGTCTTCTATTTGCCGTTCGAAATCGATTTACGAATTCCAAGAGTTCTCTCCCAGAGGACATTTCAGTCAGCTCGGTACCAGTCGTGTCACAAAAGAATTTCACTTTCGACCCAACTAATTATGCAACGTCATAAATTAAAAGCAAACAGAAAACATTGGCCCAGAGGTGCTGGAAACATTCATCTCTCTCTCTCTCTTTCTCTCTCTTTGTAGATGGGAGAACTGGAAGGAAAAAATAAGAGAGAAAGAGAGAAAGAAAGAGAAGGAAGGAAGGCCAGTCCGAAACTCTTCAGACCTCGTCTCTTCGACGATTATAAAGCTGTGCCTCGAGTACAGACGGTAGGTAGGTAGTAAGTACTTGCATTTGCCCTGTACGTCTCTTCTACCTTCCTTTTTCCCCCCTCGGCAATTTGTCGAACCTCTTTGCTTCGTACCTTTCCACTCTCACAAGGCCACCTTCAGGATTTCCGGAGGCTAACCGACCATTGCTGCTACCGCTGATGCTGATGCTGATGCCGTTGCTGTTGCTGTTTTGCTGTGCTGTTGCCGTTGGTGCTACTTTCTCGAGCTTCTCGATTTCGAGGTGTTCCGATGCAGAGCAAGTTAATACCGTTCGTAATAATTTCAGATCAAGATCAAGTAAAAATAACTTAATATATGTAATCCTTAAGAGGAGCTTGTAAATTAATTCATTTTAACATTATTATCTCTGTTACAACGAACAATATTTATATATATATATATATATATATATATATATATATATATATATATATCGGTAATACAGAGATAGAGATAAATAGTTATGTATGTTTTTTTTTTCATTTCTTACGTTCGTTGAATTAACTTGTTATCTGTCTGAAGGACAAACAAACGGAAAAAGAAAAACGAAATGTAAACGTTGTTTCCGTATGAACGCGTCGTAACGATTCCGTACGAGTAACAAG
>NC_057685.1:16705141-16707641 GCF_014466175.1 Vespula pensylvanica
TTAAGATAAACGAATCGGTAGAATCACGAAATTGCTACCCGCATCGGAAACATAAAAGATCATCGTTCGTTTAACGAGAGTTAAAGTTGGCCGAGCAACGACGCGTGTTGAGAGATAACATGGACGAATCGGATACGTGGACACGCAAAGATATGGTTACGCGGTGTCAGATATACCAACGTTAGGACTCTTACTAAATGGTGCGCACGCGCGCAACAAGGAATGCGAAAACTTAGATAGATACTCGAGAACGTAGAAATCTCTCTCTCTCTTTCTCTCTCTCTTTCTCTCTCTCTCTCTCTCTCTCTCTCTCTTTTTCTTTCTTTCTTTCTTGTTGCTCCTCACCTGTCGCCGGCCACGCGTGAGTAAGTTCGCGTTCACGCTCCAGAACGAAAGCGTTTTTCATCCGTCGAGAGAGTGCCTATCGTTATCGAGATCTAAGATCGACTTAAGAAAAAAAGAAAGAACGAAAAAGAGATGGAGATAGAGATAGAGAGAGAAAGAGAGAGAAATAACTTGTCTTCTCGATCGTTTTCCCGCTTTTTATAGAAACTCGATCGATCGATCTCGTAATTATCACATTGAGATCTCATAAGCGTTCGATCTTAAAAAGTGAAAACACTTTTTTCTCAGACTATTTATAAAAAGATTACCTTCTAATTCTAATTTTCTCCAATGATTAGCATGGAAGTCACTCGTTAAAAAGAAAAAAAAAAAAAAGAAAATAAATGAGAAAAAAAGAGAAGAAAAAGAAATAGAATATTCCATTAAAAACGTTGAGCCTTCATATATATATATATATAATTATTTTTGATTATTGAAATATATCATTAATCTTTATCGTTTTGAAGTAAATCGAGATTTAAATGATAAAAATATTCGTTACAAGTTTGAATCGTGAGGAGGAGTAAAAGTCGGTGAGAGGTGGTAACCGGTCAACTTCTCGAGGACATCGGGCTAGAATATAAGGTCGTACACGAAGGTCCTTATTTCATTTGCGAGGTCATTGATCGTATCAGAAGAATATCGAATGAAATATAAACAGAGAGAACTCTCGTTGAACAAAAAAAAAAAAAAAAGAAAAATTCGATTCATTTAGAAAATCGAATCGAGTTGAATCGTATCGAATCGTGTCGAATCGAATCGTAGATAACGATATCAAAAAGGTTTGAAGGAGAGAAATTAAACGTGTTAAATCGATCGCAAATGATACATACGTATATACATAAATACATACATACATTGATATCTATTTCGTTCCTCGAGGAACCCCAGACTCCTCTGATTAAAAGCGAGCCTAACGATAATCGGTGAATCATTTGTGAAATCCGAGTCTGGATATCCGTGACAAAGGAGCCGGCTAATCGCGGTGAGCCGTGCTTCAGCTTGGATTTTAGTGAAACCGGTAACCAGTAAATCGACGAAGAGAGAAGTCCTGGAGGATCCTCACCCTTCTACCCCCTCTACCACTCCCCACTACATTGCCACCTTACCTCACCCCTTTCGTCGTTCTCTCTCATGGCGAAAGGACGTCACCATTGCTGGCGCATCGTGCTGCCACACCAAATCTTTAATGGGCATTCGCATTTTTCAACTTCCCACATTTAAGGTGGACCTATGGTTCCTCTCTCTCTCTCTCTATCTATCTATCTATCTATCTATAATATCCATCTATTTTTCTTTATATATTTATATATATATATATAAACATACATATGTATATATATATATAACTGTAAGAGAATATTAGTTATATATATATATATATAACTAATACTAATACATTTTCCTCTAGGTCCTCTATCCTAAGCCGTGCGCGCTCGTAAATTAGATTCCTTCGACGATGATTTGTGGCCGAAGCCGACCATGCCTCTTCACATTATTCGCGCCTACGACTCGGAAATACGCGATCCTTCGTGGAGTTCTATCTCAGCATCGAAATCTTTCTCTTTCTCTCTCTTCGAGACCTTCGAAATTCGAGTGTCTCGAATATTTGCAAGATTCACGATGTAAAGTCTAGGATAATTGTATCAATATATTAAAATACTCGAGAGAATATTTATTTAAAATATTGATGCGGAGTGTATAATTTGTATTTTACCCATAATAGATTGCAGCTCTTTGAAAAGATCGTTATTGTTCTTGAAATGTTGGAAAAAGAAAAAGAATCACTTTATCTTATGAATTGTTATTTAAATATTCTGTACGACAATATTCGATAGTTTTCAACCATCGAAAGACTTTTTGTTACCAGCAAAATCAATATCTAAAACTGCATATATTTACGATGAGCAAATACACCCCGTTGGTAGAACGCGTTAACGTCAACGTGTTAACAAGATTAGAAGATATTAGTATTAAAGCAAGTTAATCGCAATTATAATAAAACTAATATAGTCGATTAAACAAGAATTAGATATATCGAGAGTTAGATATAAAAGAGTTTTGAAGAAAAATATTTTTATAACAAAATTAAACAAGACAATATAAAAGAGAGAGA
>NC_057685.1:16712641-16780141 GCF_014466175.1 Vespula pensylvanica
GACGTTGTCTCTATATATAGATGTTATTTGTGAAAAAAAAAGAAGGTGTTGTGCTCGCGCGAACGCGTACGTGATGGCTTAATTTTTCGACAAAATGCGTCACCGTCACACGAGCCATTTGCGTTAACGACGTGTCTAATAGTTCGTGAATATCATCGTACGTTGCTTAAAAAGAAAAAAAAAAGAAGGAAAGAGAGGAAGAGTCAGAGAGACAGAAAGACGAAAGAGACAGAAAGAGAAAAGAATTTAATTTAATTCAATCAGCTCGATTAAAATAGTGATTTTGTCAGATTTAAATCGCGTTCTATTTTAAATGAATTTTTAAATAATGATAATTGCAAGATATTACATGGAAGATTAAGTACTTACGTATACGTTTATAAAAAATTTGACAAGTAAAATGTTAATACATATTTCTAATACGTTTCCACAACAGAAAAAAATATACACCTTGCCTTATTAAAACGAATGTTCTATCGGATATAATTTTAAACGATTCTCATTTTCAAGCGACATTACGTTATAAAACTTTTTTTTTCACTTTAATTGGAACGATGAGAGAGGGAGGGGGAGGGGGGAGAGAGAGAGAGAGAGAAAAGTTTATTTTTTTTCCCCATGTAGGTTATACTCGAAGTAATTTGCCAAACGACGGTAATTGCTTTCTAGCCGGGTAATTTCGAATAATTTTTATAAAATGCCTACGTCAAAGCGGAAACTTACAAATTTTCAACTAACTTGTTATATCGTATTATTGCAATTAATGACATTTCTTTATCAAATGCATACGGGCGCCATCGTTACATTAAATTATTTATAAATAGTTAAATTTCCAGATTAAATAGAGGTGGAGTCTCACAAGCGTTTGCTAAATTTGTTGCCGCTTCTTTCGTATTCGTTCTCAGATCTACCTTTTTTTTCCGAATTTGTATTCATGGTACTTTATACGGGCACGTGACCGAAAGAAAACGCAATTTGTCATTTCGTATTACTCGAACGTGGTGCAGGATCGCGATAAAAGCAGTTGGTATGCTAATTAATCAACCGTGCAACGATAAATAATTAAGATAAGAATCTTTCGATTCTCGATTACACGAGCGAGAGTTTATCATCTTGAGGCTTGAATCAATATATTGTATTCTTCGTACAATTGTAAATAAGTATGTTAAAAATATAATAATATTCTCGGGACAATAATATCTACGAAACGGCCTTTTCTACGATGCACTAATTCGTACGTAATTATTGGTTAAAAAAAAAAAAAAAAAAAAAAAAGAAAAAGGAGAAGAAAAACAAAAAGAAAAGACAAATATAGAAAAAGAGAATGGAAAATGAAAATCCGTTCGTTCAGAGATTCTAAACTCATCGAAAAGAACTTGCAAAGTCTTATAACAGAAGACAGCACGTCGAGTAGTAGGCGAACTTATTACGTGCAGTATTTTGCTGACTACTAACATGGCAAAGAAAGACAAAGAAAAGAAAAGAAGAAGAAGAAGAAGAAGAGGAGGAGGAGGAAGAAGAAGAAGAAGGAGAAGAAGAAGAGGAAGAAGAAAAAAAGAAGAAAAAACAAAAAGTGATGGCATATGCGTTGAGTGACAATACAAGGATAATTAGTGACAACGGCTCGCGACAGAAATTAGCCAGTCGGGTATTTGCCTTCGCACCTGGGCGCAGTTAGAATATAAGGTCTACTTTCTCGTAGTGGTGTATGTGCGTCTATAAAGCTACTACGTATACACATTCATACGAGATGGGTAGTGGGGAGCCGATGGGAATATAATTGCAAAGTCATTCATCAGGCATCGGCCTATAGATTATGCTGCGTGCATGAATTACGCCGGTTCTCGGCACTATGCGAATATATATGTGTATATATATATATATGTATATATATATGTATGTATGTATGTATGTATGTATGTATGTATGTATGTATGTATGTATACATATACACATAGTTATATACCTACGATGGATATTACGGTAGATATTACGCGCGTGCTGGCTACGTGCCTCTCTCTATGTATGTATGTACATACATATATGTATACAAGTATAGGTGAGTTCTACTCCATCACCAACCGTGCACGTTCCGCGTAATCATTGAATTCCGAAATGGTATCCGTGTCTCGAATCCTTCTTTTCTATACTTCTTTATTCCCTCGCTATGACTCGACCCTTCTAGCGAGTAGTAGTAACGCGGTGAAGAAGAAGAAGAAGAAGAAGAAGAAGAAGAAGAAGAAGAAGAAGAAGAAGAAGAAGAAGAAGAAGAAGAAGAAGAAGAAGAGAGGTGACGAATAAAAGTGTCCACCACCAGACTCATCGTATAAAATCAAATATCGAAAGTCTGCTCGAGTGTATCGATATTTATATATGTGTGTACATAAGCCGTAGGACGTTTATCGAAGAGGATGGGGATATGTGATCGGTGAATCGTTTAAATATAAGCAGGCACCTAAACGTACGTACGAGTTAAATCTTTTTGTAAAACCGATATTCGTTTTATTAAGAATTACAAAATTTTCGAAGAAAATTGTTCTTTCGATTCAGGTGTTTCTCTTCTTTAAATATCGCACACGCCATATGTATGTATAAGAGTATATATACATAACATGTTTCAATTCCTTTGTTAGTCCTCCCTCGATACACACTGTTTATGTCGATCGATCGAATTTTGTGTCTGTATGCAGTTAATAGCATTAATATCAATTTACATCGTTGCAGATAGACACGGAAAATTACGATATCGATCTACGTGTTACAAGCCGTCGTATCCAATGTCGATTCATACGAAAATCTGGTACGTTTATTAACGCACGAACGGACCCGATAACTCGGACTTTCTTCGTGCGAATACCGATGTAAATAGAAAATCGCAGTGGCAACGAACAAAACGTACGATTCGGACGATCTTGTAATTAACGGTGCGGTGCGCGTGACGGGCAATTACTCCGCCGACGTCCGTCGACCAATTAATTATTTCCACGATTGTCTACGTACATACCGAATAATATTTCGAATAATAATTTCTCGTTAGTCGTAACACATGATTTAAACAGAAATTTCTGTAGAGGCATGAGAAAAATAATTTCGAAAAAAAGGAAGAAGAAAAAAGAAGAGAGAGAAAAAAAAGATCGAAGAGAAAACACGTTTCTTCCGTTTGGAATTCGAAGAAAATTGAAAAACGTGAACGTTTTCGAGACTCCAAGTCTGACGACGATGTTGAGACTGGTGGGAGAGAGAGAGAGAGAAAAAGAGAGAGAGAGAGAGAGAGAGAGAGAGTGTGAGAGAAATAAAAAATGGGAAATTGCATAACGATCGTTAGAAGAAGAGGCATCGGTCGTTAGGAGAGAAGTCGTCGCATAAACGCGTCTCCTTCGGAGATTTTATTGCGAGAGGCGCGGACTCGAAGGACAAACGAGATTGCTAGAATCCGTTTAAGAGGAACGCGGAATTCGTGTTGGAGAAGTAGATGAGTGAATCCGTTAAAAAACACGTAGTATTTAGTTATTACTTACCTTATGGTTTCAATTCGATCGAGCCAGGAATAAAATCATCTGGAGAGTATACTTGGTAGTTGAGTATCATTAACATAAATGAGCTTAACATCTTTATGGACATGAGTCGAATAAATCGTGAGATCGATAAATCGGAGGAGTTGTAACGTCAAAAAGACTATGAGAGAAGAGAGGAGGGAATTGCTTTCGACACTTGTAACGAGACGATACTACTTCCGTCTTCATCGTTTTTCATCGCTGTGTGGATCGATCGAGCTATCCGTTACTCGGTTCGTCGAGTTTGGTAAATCGAAGGAATAGGAAGAAGAAGTCGAAATCTAAGAGTGGTTCGCGCGGTCTGCAAACAAAAGCGCCAAACAACGATTTGCCTTAGAGCGAACGAACGGAGAAGGATAGCGGATTGGAGCTAGCTAGCCGATCGCAATTCCGTTCTTTCTCTACGTCTCTGAAGGATTAAGGTCCTGGAATATTGAAAAATTACGCTCCTTACATAATCACAAGTCCGAAAAGCCTGGGAGATTAATGCGTGCCCGAGTTGCTAATTCCTTTCTCCTGTCTCTTTCTGTTCTTTCTTGTTCTCTCTTTCTCTCTCTCTCTCTCTCTCTCTCTTTCTCTCATTCCTTTCTCCCTTCTTTCTCGAGTCCTTTCTGAATCCTGTATAGACGTCACGATAGCGAATTTCATTTATTATTTTCTCTGTCTCTCCAACTTCTCTCTTTCTTTCTTTCTCTCTCTTTTTCTCTTTCTTCTGACTAGTGGTAACAAATACAACGCGAAGCGATAGCGCACGACGACGACGACGACGACGACGACGACGACGACGACGACGACGACGACGACGACGACGATGACGACTAGGTCTACGACGACGACTTCTTTTACGGAACGCGACATTTATCACGTCTGTGACATTTTAATTAAATACGATGACACTCGCCATTTGGTTCATGCGGTACGTATGAACATGCGACACACTTACGAAAACAAACGCGTGTAGAGTACGTCGTATTCGTATGCGTTTATATATCTATATCTATATCTATACGTATATGTATATAATGCGTGAATATAATGCTTGTGCGTGCGAGTGTACGTTTACGTGCGATTGTAGGTGTGCGTGTGCGTATGCGTGAACGACTCTTCTCGTTTAAACTCCTACGCCCATCGATAACGACCTTACTCGCATGCTCGCGGCTCTTTCCTTTCTCTAGTCGTCTACCGTCTGCTCTCTCTCTCTCTCTTTCTTTCTTTCTTTCTTTCTTTCTTTCTCTTTCTCTCTCTCTCTTTCTCTCTACGCCCTTATTTTTTTTCTCTTTTCAAAAGCACCGTCCAACTTAACCGCCGCGAGCCTCGAAATTGTTGACGGCCGCGACAACGCGTATCGCTCGTGAAAACAACGACTCGACGTCGATTAAGGTCGCAGGCTCTCGTTGACAAATCGTACGACTTCCATCTTTCGTGCCCTCGTCGTCGTCATCTCGCGATCATTCTCTCTCGTCAGGTGTCCGACGGACCTCTAGTAAAGCATATATCTCTCTCTCTCTCTCTCTCTCTCTCTCTCTCTCTGTCTGTCTGTCTGTCTTTCTATTTCTCTGTCTCTTCCTTTTCCTTGAAATTAACGCTCACTCGACAAGAAATTTCTCTGATCGTCGTGACGATTACTCGCCTAATCCTTTTACAAAGAGAACCTGAGACTGGCTACGTAAGGTATAGAATATAGTTGTCCTGTAGATTTAATGTCAGCGAAATAAATCGTTTGATTTCTTAATTAGAATATTATGATGATTCTGTCTTTTATTAAATAACGTGGAATCCGTTATTTCAACGTAACGTAGTATTATATCTCTTAGAAGAAAATGAATCTCTTTGTGATAAATAATATCTATTACGATGAAATATTTACGATCGGAAATTATTTCGCAGATTTTTATTCGAAATTGTCAGACTGTCCCGTTGTATCTTAAGTATTATATCACATTCGATTGTTAACGACGAAATGATTAATCCGTCTGACGGATAAAATAGAATCCGAAGGAAGGACAATGCGTCTATAAAACAGCTCCCGACGTTAACTCGAAACGCACTTCCTAACTCGTTCGCATGATATTATCAGTGAAAAGGGGTTCGGTGAAGTATTGTCTAACCCCGTGCGATCTTATATCCCTTTATCCTGATTATTTGGAACTCGAAAAACGTTTGGGAGTGGCGACGACGATTAAGACTTAGTCGCAAGTACGAGACAGTTTCAAGGACCGAATTTCGTTTTCTAATCGTTCCCGACGATCGTCCCTATCTCGTAAATTCGCGCGTGCGAGCGCATTCGACGGTATAAGGACACGAGTAAAGTACTAGAACCGATAACGGTCTCTCTACTCGAGTTGGGAAGGAACTCGGAAGTAGAAAAGGGACCAACACACCATGGGTAACGTGGGCAGCAACCGAAATTAAGACGAATAGTTCTCGATTACGATCGCGTTAAATTAGTGGCAGCCCGACGAATCGCGTTTTCGTTTGCCGTTGCGTCGTTGCACATGCGAATCGAGCATTAGGAAGATACAGAGAGAGAGAGAGAGAGAGAGAGATAGAAAGAGGAATTTCGTCCCTTTCCTTCTATATCTATGTTCTCTTTCTCTCTCTTTCTCCTTCTCTCTCATTTCGTAAGTCCCCGACGTCTCGCGTTGTTTTCGTTGCAACAAGCACCGCGGGGTGACGATAATTCAACTTAATACACCGCGTACGAGTAGCCCGTAGGTCTTATCGGCTGCATGCCGTAAAACAGAGAGAGAGAGAGAGAGAGAGAGAGAGAGAGAGAGAGAGAGAGAGAGAGAGAGAGAGAGAGAGAGAGAAAAGTGAAGGACTTTATCAGTGGCTGGCTCGTTGAAAAATTACCGTCCGGAAAATAATTGTTAAGTGCTTTATTTACTCAATAATGCTTCTGGCAAGCAAGAAAGAGAGACACAGGCACAATGATAGGGGTGGGGGAGTTAGGGTGACAGAACAGGGTAAAGATAACGAAGAATTCGTGAGAAACGACACGACTCGTTCTCTCTCTTTCTTTGATAACAAGCTGAAATTCACTTTCGTCGATCCTCTGGGAAAAATAGATACTCAAATAATATTTATTATTACATTTTGTGTGCAATCAGTATTTTATATATATATATATATATATATATATATATATAAAATCATTTTCTATTTACAAGCACGGATTTCTATCTTAAAGAAATTTCCTACTCATCTTTTTCACCTTTAACTTTCCAACAATGGTACTTCAACTGTACGTAATTAATGCTAAGGCTTGACGATTAAATTGTAGATTGATAGCAGACGTAGCTCATCGATCATTAATCCTTAGTCATAGGTAAGCTTTGAAATTAAGAATTATTCTCGACTAGTAGTAATAGAAATAAATATGCGTTTTTACGTAAGAGAGAGATAAAAAGAAGACAGAAAGAGAGAGAGAGAGAGAGAGAGAGAGAGAGAGAGAGAGAGAGAGAGAGAGAGAGAGAGAGAGAGAGAGCGAGAGAGAGAGAGAGAAAAGAATAAAAGGTCAACGCTGTAGAAGTCTCATCGAGAAAAAGGGTTTCGATCGAGACCCTACTGTTTACCTACAACTGGTTGGTCTCGCATTAAGAACGCATTAGCGTCAACTCTGCGGCGAGTTAAGCGATTGGCGTGATATAGGTTCTTCCATGCGGGGTGACACACGGACCGTGAAAAGAGACGATCGTGAGGATAAAAAAAGAAAGAAAGAAAGAAAAGAAAGAAAGAAAGAGAGAAAGAGAAAGAGAATAGTCGAGTCTCAAGCAACGATTATACGTTGTCCGAGTGTGGTCGCAACAAGGACGGAAAAACGATGACTATGATGCTGTGGTAGCGTATAACATACCATCATTCATACTTCGTGTTAACTAACGGCGACTTCAACATCTAATTAAAACACAGCTTGATATTTTTTATGGAAAGGAACGTGCCTTTTTTCATAAACATTATCAAATTAATATTAATTTTTTAATGTTTGAAATCTAGTCTCTCTTTAGTTAACTATTGTTGTATCATATTTTGTCCGACATCCTATTCCCATTCATTTTACTTTTTTTCTATCTATTATTATTGAAATGAATTTATCAGTATTAAAAGTTCGATGTAATCGTAGACATTTGATATATTTCATACGATTTTTCGTACGAATATAATTTAACGTGTAATACTTCCGGCAAATTTTTTTCATATAAATTTACTGCTTTTAAAATTCGCTAAAAGAGAAAAAAAAGAAAAAAGAAAAAAGAAAGAGGAAAAAAGAAGATACGAAATAAGATATAATTACACAATGCGTTATTGCTTTGTGGAAATGCGTAACAGATATGTAAGTATGTGATAGTCGAATAAATGAAAGCTGTACTTTTACACGATCGAGGTTTATCGAGCGACGTGTGCTGATCCTCTCGTCGTCGAAAGTACTCAGCTTGTGAAATAAAGGACGACCAACGAAAAGGAGAAGGGAGTGAACGAACGAATGAGTGAGCGAGAGAGAAAGAGAGAGAGAGAGAGAGAACAAGAGGGAGAAGAAAGAAAAACCTGTCCCGAGGTTTGTCCCTGTATCGGCTCCCGCGATGTCGGTGGTTAGCAGCCGAAACCGGTGGTGCTATTAACGACATTAACGCTACTCCGGGCAAACACGGCCCTATATCATCCCAAGCCCGCCGGAATAATAAACAATAAATTCCGGTGAAATACGGCGTCGAACAAGCGTAACCCATTTGTTTGCGATAAACTGACCCCGAAGCTAGTCCAACCAGTCTGCTACAGGCGTCTCTCTTTTCTCTTCTACTCTCTCTCAACGGCTTTGCTCTTTTCTCTCTTGTGAGTAAAATTTCGAGTATCTATTATATATATGTATTTATGTATGTAAGTACACGTACGTATATTGGATATGCGATGGATATGTGAAATTTAAGAAACAGATCAACGATTGCGTAACGAGAAGGTAGATCTAAAAAAGAAAAAAGAAAAAAAAAAGAGAGAGAGAAAAAATATTTAATAGGTTCGGGTAACGTAATTAATTGCATAGGTTTAACCTTTAACCGGTGACGTACGTTTAGCAGCACCGAACAATCGGAAGAATATAAATTCGTTTTCGCCTTCTGCATTTATTTTTTTTTCTTCTTCCTTTTTTTTTTCATTCGGACAAATAAAGAAAATTAGTAAAGTGTCAGTTTTCTTTTTTATTTACTCGTTGCTAACGTCACTGAATAATTTAGAGAGCGAGAGCTGACGAGGAGTATATATAATAATAGTCCAAATCCGTGGATTTAGAGAAATTTCGATAGCGAGTTGGATGTCGTTCAAATTTGTTTAGATATTGTTGATAAAAATGGTAACGTCTTTTACGAAAAGAAATTATGCTGGAATGGATGCACGCGTATGCTCGTACATACGTTATCGTGCCAATTAACAAATTGGAAGGTCCACTGGGAATCTCGATGACGGCCGTACGTTGCCATAACTGTCGTGTTCGTGCCATAAACACGGGAAGCGTCAAGGCCCGACAAAAAAGGAAGATACTGAGAGAACGTGAGCCTGTGAATCTGTGCGTGCTTATAAGTGTACGTGTGTGAAAAAGAAAAAGAAAAGAGAGGGAGAGAGAGAGAGAGAGAGAGAGAGAGAGAGAGAGAGAGAGAAAAGAGAAGAAAAGAAAAGAGTAAGGAGAAAGGTTCGAAATGGTCCCCTTCGACCATTCGTTCCTTCGTCGAGGCCCCCCGCCAGGTTTTAGTACACCTAAATCGTACGAACCTATCGGAAAACTAGTCGAACCGTTTAAGGTAATACGCGAAGTTACATGTCTTGTTTATTTGACGATAAGACTGCGTTGAAGGTGATTTTAATATTTGCGAAAAAGAAACAAAGATAAAGAGATAAAGAGAGTGAGATAGAGAGAGATAGAAAGAGATCAAAATTTATTACGTCCCAAACGATTATCGTAAGCGTTTGAATTTATAAAAGTAAATGGTGATACCCTTTGAAAGAAGTTTAAGAAGTATATACTGAAGTAACGTTCGAAGTCGGAATCGAATAATAAAACCATGAAGATTCGATATATATAGAGATAGAATCCTTTTGGCACCGAGCAAGGGTGAGCAAAAAGCTTATTGGCTGGTAAAGCTTACTTGAACGTTAATAACAAGGTCGTTTCACACCGGATACTCGATTGCATGATGGCAGTCAGCCAATAACCCTGCCTGCTTGCGCCTCACCGTTCCACCATAAGGAGTGCGTTTTAGGTAATTGGCCGTGAATATTATCTTACTCAGGGGTGGTGGCAGAGGTTACTCGGATCAAGAGAGCTGAGAAAGCAAGTGGGAAAGGGATATATATATATACATAGACACGGCAAACGTTACACGAGTGAGAAAGAGAGGAGGATGGAGAATGAAGAGAGGAAAGGAGAAGTAGAAGCAGGAAGAGGAGGAGGAGGAGGAGGAGGAGGAGGAAGAGGCGGAAGAGGAGGAAGAGGCGGAAGAGGAGGAGGATACCTTACAAATTGCAACTCTCGCAAGGGGATTTTGTGCGTGCACTCTTCTCTTCTCTCCTCTTCTCTTGCGCGTGCCCAACGAGCGCTCGTCTCGAAACCACCTTTAAAACACGTCGGATCAAAGATTATCCGACAAGAGCGCACGCTGATGATTCTCTTTATTTAACGGAGGTAGTAACACGACAAGATTAACTGAGAGAAACGAGACGAGTGTCTATGGGAGGAAAAAGACAGGAATTAAAAAAAAAAAAAAAAAAAAAAAGAGAAAAAGAAAAAGAAAATTAATTATCCGCTTGCCGATTGGTAATATTTTTTGATTCGATAATAAGTTGCCATTTAAATGGAGATAAATATTCATTCAAACGTACGATTGAATATCGATTTATGCAAAACGTTACGCGACGTTTCGTTTCGATTTTACACAGTAACACACACACACGCACGCGTGTACATACGCACGCATACGCATACATAGCACCACCAGGAAGATTAAGTTAGATTAATGCACGACAAAATATACAGAGAAATTAAGCGGTTAAAGGAAAATAGATAAATCGTTAAACACTCTTACTAGTTTTTCTGTAGATACAAGGTATTATCTTCTAAGATGAAGGAATATATATATATATATACATGTATGTATGAAAACAGGAAAAAAGAAATTCAGGACACACACAATCGCATATACAAAAACCCATGCACTAATACGTTACGTACGAATAACGGTACGTATACATTATACACGAAAAAAAACAACGTAATAATAATTGATCTTACGTGTTATTAAAAACAAAAACAAAAAACAAACAAACAAAAAATTAAATATAAAATCGCAAAAGGATCGATAATATAGAGACCCGTCGGTGATATCCTTCCCGTCGAGTTGAATTTAACGGGACGTTTTCGCTTTGTGATTAACAACAAAATCTCAAAAAAGAAACGTGCGAGTCGTTCGAGAGAACACGGAAAATCAGTTTCGTTTATCGTTCGTTCGTTCGTCCGTCCGTCGAAGAAATTCGTGAAAAATAAACGAATAATCAGGAGGAAGATACGTTTTCGTTCGACGATGAATCTGAAGAAGAACGGTGCAACGGGCCGTCGTATTCTCGTGGGGCGTGAAACACTTGAAAATCCCGGTTATGTAAAACATAGGAAAACGGCCCTCAGGCCGGAACGTTAGGTGGAACACGTAATTGAAAGCACTTTGGAGGACCCTACGGCACGCACAACGAGCACTCGCATTTGCATTCAGTGGCAGAGGGAATGCCTTTTAACCGAAATGACTGCGTGTGTATGACAAACGCCAGGTTTATGCGCCGGAACGATGGGAATATTTATTGGCACGAATTAATGTCTCCGCTCGTCCGTGTCGAGCGTTTTATTTATTGGGACATTTCGGTACCGACTACGACCCTCCACGGAGGAAAGAGGTGGCTTCAGGAGGAAGAAGAAGAAGAGGAAGAGGAAAAGGAAAGGAGAGAAAGACTCTTAGAGTAGTAGTGTGCCTCTCGTTGTCCCGCATCGCGTCGACGAACGGAACGTTTCAAAGAAAACGATTCTTCTTCTTTTGAATGAGAGAAAGAAAGAGAGGGAGAGAGAACGGGTTGACGACATGTTTTAAGATCAAATCGATTTTCAACTGCCCACCAAATCGATCGTAATCCCACGCTTCGCGAATCGGATTACTACTCTCGCTACTTACTATCCAGATTTATTATTATACATTCGCGTTCGCGTTCTAACCGCTCGTAAATATTTGTAATTCGACGATCTTTCTTTACGCGACATTATATTAAAATACAAACGGATGTGTTGAATAAATACAAAAAATGATTGTTGTTATAGTTTTAAGTTTTATTAAGTGCATGCATAACGTCGATCGGATAATCATTCTTTTTACGTAATGAGAATTTTGAGAAAATTTTGTTAACATAATTACCTGATGTGTCTCTCTTCTATGCGTTTTACTAACGCTACTGCGTACAATTTTGAAGAATAATAATATTGAAGGATAAATATTGGAGGATGTAGTAATGGTTATGGTTTGAAAAAAAGGATTCAATGTAAAAAAAAAAAAACTGTATGAATGTTTGAGTTGAAAATGTAATTTACTATTCTTAATTAGTATACACAAGTATGCATGTGTGCATGTATGTACGTATGTGTATGTATATATCTATAATATATATAATATATATCATATATATATTATATATATTATATCATATATCATATATATATATATATACTCACAAACATACATACATACATACATACATATGTATATATATACATATATATTCACATACAGATATATACATGTATATGTATATACATACATACATACACATATACCTATATTTGGAGATACAAATGCATATTAATATGCCAAATATATATGTATATATATATATATATATACACATACACACACACACAAAATTCATAACGAAAAAAACCCTGTTGATAGTGAAATTCTTTCTTTCTCTTCAACGCAAAGAAAAGGTAAATACAAAGACTAAACGATTTTTTTCATTATTAACCTTTATATATATATATATATATATATATAATATATGATATATATAATATATATATATATAGTTGTAGTTTCTTTTAATGAAACTTACATGTTACAGAAGAATCTTGTAGATTTTATATTAATTATTACTGAAAGTACTTATATTTATTTGAATACGAACCATATATATGTGTATGTGTAAATATATACATGTTCCTTTTGATATCGCGAAAAAAGTCCAACATAGTCGCAATAAGCATAAAACACGTTAACTCGCATATCGTCAATTAATTAAAAATAATTAAAAATTTAAATTGTATCAGAGGGAAATATACTACAATATAAAAAGAAATAATTTGTTTTAATTAAATAAAATTATGCTTTTTCTCTCTGATACAAAAAAAAAAAAAAAAAAAAAAAAAAAAAGAAAGAAAAGGGAGAAAACAAATAAACCACATATCGACGATAGTCAACGTGTAGACTTTTTACGGGATACATTTTTTTAATCTATACCATATTTATTTATAATATTTATTAATATATATCTATATATCTATATATATTTTTCTTTATTAAAAAAAAAAAAAAAAAGAAAAAAAATAAAAGAAATTTGCTCTCAGCGATCAATAAATTTTAAATGTGCTTTCCTCTCTTTTTTCTCTATCGGATAATCTAACGTCACTCCGTTTATTACAAAAACTGATTGCCGGTCGCGATTCGATCATCGATCGCATTCAATTTGTAAGAGAGATTCGAAGGGATGATAGATGAAAAGACATTGGATACATGCACATTTGATGATAATTACAAAATAATGATAAGTCATTCGATTCATTGTTAATCCGATGATAAAAACGTAATTATAATCGATCATCTTCTGTCGGATTCTGCAGCTTGTTTTCTTTCCTTCTTTTTTTTTTTTTTCTTTTTTCTCTTCAACTTTCGTTATCCTGATATGGATTAGAGAAGAAGGAAAAAAAAAAGAACGACAAAATATAAAATAAAATCTAAACTTTAAATATTATAGACGTTCAATAACATAAGCGAATAAACAAAAGAAAGAAAAATTAGAGGAAAAAGAAATTAATTTTTCGAATTGTCTTTTGCATGAACACGATATAAGAAATATAAAAATTAATGAAAGGAGGAAGAAGAAGAAGAAGAAGAAGAAGTAGAAGAAGAAGGAAGAAGAACGCGATTATTTCGCGTAGTAACGTAGATAGATATACAAAAGACCCGAATTATTTTTCTTTTCCCGCGATTAATTAACAATATCTCTTATAAATGTAAATGTAGGTTTATCTATATATATACAAAGCTCGCAACGATCGTGATACACTTTTTTCGAGCTCTTATCACAGACTGAATCGTAATTACAGCAAGCAGCAGTAGCTGCAACATCGATCGGTATACCACGCGCACATCTATATTGTGCAAGTAGTACGATGTATATTATTATATATAGGTATATGTATATGTATATAAGTATTTATATTATCATTCTCTCTCTCTCTCTCTCTCTCTCTCTCTCTCTCTCTCGCTCTGTCCGTCTGTCTGTCTGTCTCTCTATCCACACGTCCCTTAGCTTTGTTCGCTCGTTCGTTTATTCGGTCGTTTACTTGCACGCGTTTTTCTCCGTCTCTTTTCTTCTTTCTTTCTTCTACCTAATATAAATACGTTGGTCCATGTTGGGAAGAAAAAGATAACGAAGGAAAGAAAGAGAAAAAGAAACATACAGGATAAAAGAGAGAAAAAGAAAGAGAAAGAGAGGAGAGAAAGTGTGATAAACGACAAATAAAAGAGAGAAATATGATAGTGTGTTCTGTGATGTGTATGTGTCAGCCATATTTCTTGATGTTGAGTATTTCTTCTTATGCATTTCGAAGGGTTGGTGTTGGAGTAGCGCAAGGAAGAAATCAGAGCTTAAATTTCTAGTGGATGAAGCAGTCCAACGTTAGCTCTCTCTTGCGTCGATCGGTCACAATAAAACGACGATAAGCTCGTCCGATAAGCCCTATGGGAGTATATACAATGTCACGAATAAATATTACAGCTAAATATACGCCAATTATGATGATAATGATAATGATAATGATAATGATTATGATATAATGATATCATCAATAATGATCACCATCATTATATCAAGATATGATATAATATTATTATTATATCAATTCATGATGTAATCATGGTGATGATGATAATGATAATAATGATACGGAATAGACGAAAGAGAGACAGAATGAAAGAGTAATACGTTGGCAAAGGGAAAGACAAAAAAGATAATAGGACCCTGTGATCGGGACAAATTAGGAAAGAATAAGATGCACGTGTAGCATGGTTCTCGATAGTAATAGTAATAGTAAGTAGTAGTGATAGTAGTAATAGTAATATTAATAGTAATAGTAATAATAATAAATACAACTACAAAAAGAACTAATTAAAGATATCCGATGACATAGCCAGTAGAAAACGCATTCTTCTAATGAAAAAACGAGTCTATTATTAAGATCGTACAAAAAAAGAAAAGAAAAAGAAACGCCTATGATCATACTATAATCACCGGTAAAAAAAAAAAAAAAAAAGAAGAGAGAGAGAAATTATACTAGACATACATATTTATTTTTCTCGATAGATTATCTCTTTCGTCTTCTAACAAAATCCACGCCCGCTAGTCCTCTCTGTCATCTCAACACGTTCTTCTTTTAACGATACAGCATCATCCACCATCCTTATCTTCCTCTTCCTTCTCTTCTTTCAACTAATCATAGTTTTCACTTTCGGACGGTATCGAAAAAAAAAAAAAAAGAATCCGGACACCGTCGTGCGAAATGAAAAGAAAAACGAGAAAAAAAAATATATTGCAAAATAAATAAATAAAAAAAAAAAATAAATAAATAAATCAAAAAAGAAAAAAAAATACACGATAATCAAAGACGCGATATCACTTTTGATCACTCAAAAATTCACATTCATTTGTTCGACGGTGAGAAAACGGTGTGTCGTCCCTCTTTTCGAAGACTTTTTTTTTTTATTATTATTATTATTGTTATTAAAAGAATTTTTGTCCCGTGAATTTTCTTCTTTTACCTCACATCGAAGATGTCCCTCGTAGAACGCGAATCTTTGAAGAATAGAGATATAGCGAAGTTATATAGGAAAGCTCTATACATATATCATACATTAAATATATATTGTACCTATTGTACATATACTTTTGCATCCGTCGGTACTCGAATAGTCTGTCACTATTTTGTTTTGTTTTTGTTTTTCTTTGTTTTTCATATCTTTTTTGCTTCCTCTTCCGTCATCGTCGCGTTCAGAGAGAAGGTTTTTTTTTTTCACTTATTCGAATTCATGCATCTTAAAATTTCTTTTTCTTTCCTAAGCTATCCCGCAAGGTCGTCGTCTATTTTATTTTATTTTATCTTTTTTATTATTATTATTTTTTTTTTTATGAGCGTTACGAAAAGAAACACTCTTACAAGTTTAAAGATTTTAACCAAAGGTAGACTATCATTCTTTTCTTCTTTAGTTATTTATTTGTGTTTATCTCTCTTTTTTTTTTTTTTTTGCAAATCTTTAGGATGAGTCAAAAGAAATCGACGCGATGGCCGTGCGTTTCGTTCGATAGATCATTTTATTAGATTTTTATTATCACATACACACATACACACACATATACACAGATACACATTTTGATCGTTTACTATATTATACTCTTGATCTATTCTTTAGAAGAAAAAGTTGCTTCGTCTCGTTCGAAAACTCAATTTTCTCGTTCTTAACGTTCGACGTTTACGAAAGGCTTTTCTATGTAAGAACGATAAGCGTCTTACCTTGTCCGAAAACATAAAAGATAGTAAAAGAGGGTATATAATCGTATTTCGTGCGTAAACTTAAGCCTCTTCGTGCGATTCCCAAGATTAGAAAGAAATCATTAAAACAGCTTCGTCGTCCTAAACGTGAAACGAAACGAAACGAAACGAAGATCAAAAGTGATGATAAAAAACGATGGGAAAGATGAATGAAATATATATATGTGTATATAAAAAGGCCAATGTTTCGCGTTCCTTGACTCAACCTATGATACACCTATGTTCGTACGAAAAGACACTACAGAACGTACGTAAAAAGATTTATCTAAATGATTAAAGAAAAAAAAAAAAAAAAAAAAAAAAGAAGATAAACAAAAAAAAAAGGAGAATGGCCATGCTCTGGACTCCCGAACGAAGACGCATTATAATTACTAGCGTACTTTATTCATTGATTCATCGATTGATTTTTTATTTAAAAATTGGGAGGAATGATCCTTTACTGACATATGATTAGTTAAAAAATTATATATATATATATATATATATATATATACATATATATACACACATACTTTTCTAGACGAGTACGAACTATAATAAATTCAGTTTCAACTCCAATACCTTGTACCGAATTAAAATTACGTAAAATAAAAATATCGCGGTATAAAAAAGCGAATTTGTATGAACGTGAGATAGGTAGATAGAGACGGAGAGACAGAGATAGAAACGAAGGCAGAGAGGGAGAGAGAAAGAGAAAAAGGAGAGAGAGAGAGAGAGACGATTTTTAAACATAGATAATCAAAACTTATCTCGTAATTATCTTCTTCCTGGCAATTAACGTTATAACGCAAGCTGCAGCAATAAGTTTTAGGAGAGAACATTCATAGGAGACAAGGATAGTGATTACAGAAGTTAACGATTTATATATGTGGGATCGATCGTAGGGTCCAGAAGTGAAGGTGTCACGATAGAAATGTTAGTATGCATTATGCATTCTGATGTGTTGTTAGAAAAATAATTGAGGAAAAGCCGATAGGAGTATAAGCGACGAACGTGTATGAATATTCGTTCGAACGCAAACTCGTATCGAAGCGCTCCCATCGAACGATTGTTCTCGATCGAGAAGATGGAGAAGAAAATGGATCGACAAACTTGTCGAAAAAACGACATATATACATATACATATTAATATACATACATAGATACAATATATTCGAGAACGATCTTTCGAAAGATCCTCCGAACGGAGGAACGGGAATTTGAAACAGATATTACATATTTATATATTTATTTATATATAAAGAAAAGCTTACATATGACTGAGCGGTGGTATCGAGTGATGTTGCGCCAAAGGATCCGGTGATGGACCAGGGGAGTAGACACCAGCACCATGTTGGACGACCCCCTGGTCGACTCCTTGCGGCAAATACATGGATATCATCTGTCTAAGATCTCCCTGAGATTGATGAGTTTGATGGGTTTGTTGGCCCATATATTCACGTTTAACGGCAGCAGCAGCAGCAGCTTGTTGTTGTTGCGCCTGTTGCTGCTGTTGCGGACCAGACGCTGCGCTCGAGGCGCCCGGTCCGCTGGTAGGTGTGGGAGTATGTATACCCGCACTCGCAGGACTCGTTGGCTCAGATTTTATACTACTGCCGCTAGGACTGTGGCTAGACATTTGGGATCCAGATTGAGGCTGATGATACGGCGAGGGTGAGCCGCCGGGTACGGTGGTTCCAGCGTAACCACCATATCCATTCATATAACTGTTTATTGGTGGACTGCCACCACCCATGTGATGTCCCATATCATATCTTGGATATCCAGCAGCGGCCGCGGCTGCCGCCGCTCCACCCATGTGACCACCATAAGCAACGTGCTGCTGATACGCAGCGGCCGTCGGATCGTGCATCATATAACCATTCGGCATATATCCGTTGGGCATCTGATATACCTCGCGGGATATCTGCCCTTGCTGAGGTCCACCCGTACTACCAACTTGTCTTTGATCGACGCCTAATATGCCACCGACACCAACGCCGACTCCAACTCCTCCGACACCGCCGCCGAGCGGGAACTTGTCTTTCTTCAAAAGCGTTTTCGTTTTTCTTCTTGGTCGGTACTTGTAATCCGGGTGCTCTTTCATGTGCACCGCGCGCAATCGTTTCGCTTCGTCGATAAACGGGCGTTTTTCTGTTTCGCTGAGTAATTTCCATTCCGCTCCCAAGCGTTTAGAAATTTCAGAGTTATGCATCTTCGGATTCTCTTGAGCCATCTTACGCCGTTGACCGCGGGACCATACCATGAAAGCGTTCATCGGCCTCTTCACTCGGTCTATGTTATTGTTCTTATTCGTATTATTGTTGTTATTTGGTGGCTGATGATGTTGGTTTTGCGATTGCTGTTGCTGTTGTTGCTGCGGTTGCTGATGGGGATGATGTTGCTGTTGCGCAGCGCTTTGCTGAGCCGCAAGAGTATGCATGTTTTGTTGTTGCTGTTGTTGTTGTTGTTGCTGCTGTTGTTGCTGCTGCTGCTGCTGTTGGGCCGCAGCAGCCGCAGCCTGCATCGAAGCATAATGGTGCTGAGGTTGATGATGATGCTGTAGACCTAATCCTAGGGTACTACTGCTAGGTGGACTTCCAGACAGAGCTGGACTATGAACTATGGAACCTAATGTTCCGTAAGGCGACACGCCGGTATGGTGACCCATCGGCGATACACCTTGGTGCGGATGCGGTGGCATCTGACCATGCAGGCTACCGCCTTTTAGGTCCGTCTCCATCGTGAGCATGTCGTCCTCCCTGTGGCCGTACAGTTTGCCGCCGTTTTCTTTAACCGTGCTACGTCAAAGAAAGAGCCTCGACGAGACACACGCCGCCGATGAGATCTCGCGCACCACTGCGCGCCGCTCCTCGATTTTCTTCAGCCGTAGCGCGTCCGGTCACTACTCGCTCTTTTTTTTTTCTTCTTTTCTTTCCTTTTCTCTCTCTCTCTCCCTCTCGCTTTCTCTTTTCCTTCCTCTCGCTTTTCTCTCCTCGAAGCCGAATTTCACTTAGTCCGTTTTCCTTTTCATAACGATATTGAAAATATGAATGATCCGATATAAGTGTTTCTTTCTCGACAAAAATCACAATCCCTCACAAACTTCGCGCACTCTTAGCACGTAGAATCAACCCGCGCGCATTACTCATTCCTTAAAATTGTTGTTGTTCTTTCCTTTTTCTTCTCTTTCTTTAAACTTCTTCTTCTTCCTCTTCTTCAAAGTCTAGTATCGTTCGTTATTGTTCTCGTATATTAAGAGAGATTCTCACTACGTAAATGTCACTGAAGGAACACCACAAGGAGACACGTCGCCGGCGGTCCTCGTACTCGACGACGCCACAGAAGAGAAGAACAGAGGACAACAACGACGCGTTGTTGACACCTTGATACGGAAGGCTCTCTTACTAGTCACAGACGATGATCACCATCAACACGAAAGCTCGATCTTTCTCTTCTCTTCCTTCTCTTCTCTTCTCTTCTCTTCTCTTCTCTTCTCTTCTCTTCTCTTCTCTTCTCTTCTCCTCTCCCTCCCTCTTTCTCCTCTGTCTATCTATCTATCTCTCTCTCTCTCTCTCTCTCTCTCTCTTTCTTTCAATATGTATAGAGTACGTATCCGTATCCGTGTATGATGCGTATGAGCGCGTGCACACGCTTGGCACGCGTTTTTTCTTTAGTGTCTCACACGTCGTAGATTAACACAAGAAAAGAAGAAGCCGACCTCCACTCTCCACGAAAGGACAGAACCGTCTGAGCATTCGTGGGTTTCGCCTTGGGCTCTAACACTCGGGGCTCACTTCCTGCCGAGGCGGCTGCTGTTACCTCCACTACTCCTCTTTCTCACCCCCCACCTCTGACCAACTCGGTCCGTCCCTCGACCCCTTCGCTCCTTCGCTCCCTCCAGTCTACGAGGATACCCCCACTCTGGCAGGATCGACGCGACCATAGCCAAAGGAGCGAGTCTACCGACGGCTATCGATTGGCACGCGCGCCTGCCATCATTTCTCTCGACCAATCGGCCCTATGCCACAGTTCTAGTGGGCGGGCTCATACCAACCTCCGAAGCGACCTCTTGCGACCGAGCTAAACCTTCCCTCTTACACTACATCCCCACTACTGCTTCTCAACTCGCTCTCCCTCTCTCTCTCTCTCTCCCACTCTCTCCCACTCTTTCTCTCTCTCTCTTACCACGATATCAACTTCCCCTATCTTCTTCTTGCCACTGTGCGCGCCACGAGATCGGCTACCCGTCGGTCTCGCGTAGTTTTCCTCTTCCTCTTCTCTTCTTCTTCTTCTTCTTCTTCTTCGTGTCGTCTTCTGCTTCTTCTACTTCTTCTGCTTCTACTCTTTCTGCTCCTTTTCCATTTTCTTCTTCTTCTTCTTTTTCTTATAGTCCTTTTTTTCTTCTTTTTGTTCTTCTACTCCTTTCCCTTCTTCTTCTTCAACGATGAGACGATGACGACGACGACGTCGTATGCGTGGGCACGATTTAATACTCTTTCTGGCAACGTGTGTAGGCATAGGTTAAGCGCTTTGCCACGCTTCAGATGTGTCCGAATTAATCCTATTTCTTGACAA
This sequence comes from Vespula pensylvanica, assembly GCF_014466175.1. Classification (NCBI taxonomy): domain Eukaryota; kingdom Metazoa; phylum Arthropoda; class Insecta; order Hymenoptera; family Vespidae; genus Vespula; species Vespula pensylvanica. Next base: position 16,733,651 of record NC_057685.1, read on the forward strand.
AGATTTGTTTGTTTGTTTGTTTGTTTGTTTGTTCCTTTCTTTCTTGTTTCTTTTTCTTGCTTTGTTTTTCTCTTTTTTTCCCAATCTCTTCCTTATTTTTCTATTTCGTTTTCCTTTCGTTTCCTTTCGATGTCCAAGTTAAATATTAAGAATTGTTATTTCGAATCTTTTATTTCCCATCACGTTGAATTTACGATCCAGGTTAGTAAGTTTTACGAAGGAATTTTGTAAAATCAAGTTGTTTTTTATTCACTACTGATTTTAGATTCTAATCGTTTATCATTGTCTGTTAAAAATACAAAATATAATAACGTTATATTCTATTTATAAGAGGTAGTCATTTAAGTAACATGATGTCGTGTACACGAGGTAACAGTTTTTGTATGCATAGAAAAGAAAATATATTTCAGGTATAAGGCATTTCTCCATGATAAAGGATCGTTAAAGGTTTCGATATTAATAGTAATATTTTCTTTTTCTTGGAACGTTCCTGTAAGTAGATACGTCTAAAAAATTATTTCGACATTTCATTCTATCGTCAAGGTTAAAATTTAAATTACTTTTGGAAACAGACATCTCGTAGACGGATTTTTACGATTCGAATCGTTGGATTATCTTATCTCAAACAACGGCGAGACTACGTGAATTTTTACAAGAGCGTGACATCATTTAAATAATTATAGAAATTGCATGTCCGTTAAAATTCAGTTCAGCATTAATAATCAGGATAATATAAATTAAAAAAATAAAAAAAGGAAAGAAAAAAAGAGAAAATTAATAACGCATCTATCCGAGTTCTATAGAAAGGGATCTATATTTCTTTAATATTTCGTGATGTAAATAATTTTTACAAAAATTGGAAATTGTTATTTTATTCTTTTTTTTAAATTACATTATCTAATGTCATGCCAATCTCCCTTGCATGGATTATTAGCGATATCCTCTGTACGTTTTGTTGTTCGAAAACGTCCGATAAGAATAACAATTTTGACGATACGTAAGCAAGTATATAAGTACATACTCGAATATCGCATTATTCGTTTGTTCTACAATTCACCTTCTTCTTTTTCTCTATTCGTCTATGTTCTCAGTTTTCCTGAAAGAAGCTTCGATCGACGACGCGACTTCGTTTTAAGCGGGTTCCTGCGCGTAGGACCTGTTGCCGCGAGAAGAGTGAACGAAAGAGACGGACAGAGAAAGAGAGAAAGAGAGAAAGAGAGAAAGAGAGAGAGAGAGAGAGAGACAACGAGTTATAGATAATCATAGACACACTCTGTCATCCTGTAACATAACAACAGTCACGAAGGGAACCTCGACTAGTAAATAAAATTTCTATAAATAACCTTCCAAGATCTCAGACATTTACCTACTCATTGTTTTTCTTCTTTCTTTTTTATCTCTCGCACTTTTTTTGATTTCACATTAGATTAAAATTATTGATTAATGTTCGAAAATGGTAATGAACGATAAGTAAGACGACATCGTTAATCCTATTCTTATCCGATACAAGACTTATCGATGATTTCTCGATACGATAAATATTCACATATATCGATTTTCTTCCGATGTTGCGCACCGGAAAATTAAATTCAGATAAAACCTCGATCGTGAGTTTGATGATCTCTCTTTCAAAATGCGATGAAATAAAATTTCTAGAAAATTTTTTCTGTAAATTAACTCGGACTCGGATATTGTATCCGAAATAAATAAATAATTCTTTCTTATCGATTTAGTTACAATTTCTTAGGTACAACTTTTAAACAATTTCTTTAAGCAATCAAGAAACGAATAGATAAGTAAATAAGTACTTACCTATATCGCATATCCATAATCGATGATTTATTAACACGCTTACCCTAACTCTGGATCTGAATACATAAGAAAGATAGATCTAAAACACGAGGGGGTATTATTCGCGATTCTTTCATCGAATTATTTGGATTTGCCTGGCGACACGATGTGGTGGCATTAAGTCGAAATGCCACAAGTGGCACATAAACCGTGCGGAATAAGTGGATTGATAGGTCGTTACTGTTGAAAAAAGATGGAGCGGATTGCGAGGAGTGGAAATAACGGAGAGAGAGAAAGAAAGAGAATGAGAGAGAGAGAGAAAGAGAAAGATAGAAGAAAGGAAGAGAGAGAGAGAGAGAGAGAGAGAGAAAGAGAGAGAGAGAGAAAGAGAGAGAGAGAGAAAGAGAGAGAGAGAGAGAGAGAGAGAGAGAGAGAGAGAGAGAGACTGTACAATAAGTCGGGGTCCGACAATGGAAATACCGCGGGCGGTCTTTGTGATTCAAATCAATGTTTGTGATACTCGATGGCGCACTGCTCTTGTACAAGGCGAACGCACACGAAAGCAGCGAGCTCGCGCGCGCGCGCGCGCGTGCACTTACCTACATCTCTCTCTCTCTCTCTCTCTTTCTCTTTCTCTATATCTATCTATCTATCCATCCTACTCGCGTTCATGTATTACGCCTATCTCCATCTCGAAGTACGATGTATACCAAATACACTTAGGTATAGGTAGTATATCCTATATGATGCTGTTACTTACATGTATACGCTAGAGATCTAGGTACGTGTAGCTTGTATCAAATGTGTGTGAGCGACACGAGAAAGCTCATTGTGTCCTACTATAAAACGCACTCGAAAACCAGAATCGTAAACGATACGATCGATCTCCTTCCATGCGTGCAAACACAACCGCCTCACGAGAGAACCGTTCGCTCTCGTTCTCGCTCCTACCGGAAACGGACTCGACAATTTTCTCGAGAATATCTATGCAGATACCTACTTATATATATATATATATATATATATATATATATATATATAATGTATTCGTAGAGTTGGATATTTATTTTATTTTTATTTATTATATCACTCGATGATTGCGCCCTTGTTATTAAGTAACGACGTATCGAAAAATTTTACTTGTTCGTCGTCGAATTTTGATTTGAACGTAATATCGATAGGATAAATATTTTTTTCTAAATTTGTCTTCCTTGTCGGATTTTGTTTTTTAAGAATACGAAATTGTTTTTTAAGTTAAAGAATATATATATATATATATATATGTATATTATATATACATATGTAAATACTTAAATAGGTATGTCTCAAGAGAAGAAGAGAATCGTCAGTCCGAAGCGAATCAAGTAAGACAAAGTGACGTAATGACGCAATGACGCAAACACCCTGCTATTGTTATATCCCATTATTGCCGACCCATTAACCGCGTTTTCGTCGCAGCAGTCAACCTCCTTCCCTTCTTCCTTCAGTTCTGTCCGTCCGCCCGTCCATCCGTCCACCATTCGTCGGTGGTCGAACTTGAAGTTGAAAAAAAAGAGAAGGAAGAAAAAAAAGAAGGAGAAAGAGAGAGAGAGAGAGAGAGAGAGAGAGAGAAGGATAGGAGAGTCGGTCGAAAGGGAAAACAACGAGCGCGGAAGAATTCGCGGGCGTGCAATTGCCAACAGGTGATACCATTGGGGCCTCCTCTTAGAACTCGAATAATGAGAGAAAGGGAGATTGTGTACGGGCAAGAGAAATGAGTGAGAGAGTGAGAGAGAGAGAGAGAGAGAGAGAGAAAGAGAGAGAGAGAGAGGAGAAATGGGGTAGAAATCAGGAGAGGGGAGGGTAGGTGTACGGGGGAAGTGGAGGGAGGAGGATGGTGGTGCCGGAAGGGTGGCCAACAAAGACTTTATCGTTTGGAGGACCGATTACAAAGCTCGATTGTTACCATTCTTCAGGATCCAAATAATCTCGCTCGTCCGACCACGGGCGAGCAGCTACGATAGAAGTTTCTACTCATCGGGTTCGCGCACAGACCACCGCCGAAAGACTCGTTTCCTCTCTACTTTTTCTTTTTTTTTTTCGTCTTTTTTTTTTCTTTTTTTATCTTTCTCTCTCTCTTTTTCTTTTTCTTTTTAGTTCTTTGGAAAATTGCCACTTAATCGTACACGGTACCAGAAAACATGGCAAGGTGAAAATTTTATGTCGTTACAAGAAATTTTCTATTTTATGTAGGTATTTTCGAGGGAAACTTTTCGTTAGTTACGATGGAAATATATTTTAAAGTAAAATCTCATGAGGAGAACGCGTTCGTAAAAGTATATGTAAGTAATGGTCGATTGAAGGATAATCGTTATTATTTATTTAAGATTGAAGTTAATTTTATGAAAGAATAATTAAATCTTTATTGGAGATGTATTAAGTACGATTGTATATAGGATAATCCGTGCTCGTCATGACCCAATTTTCTATTTTCTTTTTAAACCTTCTGCGCATTGTAAATCGATATTTTGCAAATCTCTGAATTTAACTATCCAAATGTAACTGCAGTCTTTTAAAGTATCGGACCATGTTCGTAACGATACATTTATTATATCATTATTATATCAATTCCTTTAGTTTAGATTACTTTCCAATCTTTTATAAGTCGTATTTTTATGGTACAAAAAGAATTTTAGAATTACGGCAGCAAACCGTTTACCCTTTGGTCAGAACTATTTCACTCGAGTGACGTGTTATTAGCCATCTTTTCTTAGTCACTCTCTTCAATAATATTTGTCTTGTTTTTCTTATTTCTTATCGCTTCTTTTCGAGAAAAAAAAAAAGCTGAGAACGAAGAAGTTAAGGGAAGCGAAGATTCTCACGCATGAGAAATCTTCGTCGTCGGATCGAGTTCTCGGCATCGGAACTCTCGCGGGAGTGTACACGGCTTGCCGTCAGGCACAGGTGTACAAATATAAATTGTACGGAGCCGGTACGGTAATCAGATTGCACCGCGGACAGAACCGACTCGTTGCCTTCGCTCTTCTGGCTGCATCATTCTCCCTGATTGCTAAACGATGCGCTCGCGAGCGAATATGCACGTACTCACGTATATATCTACATATGTACGTACTTACGTGCGTGCGTGCGTTTGTACGTGCGTGTGTATGTACGTACGTACGTATATATGTATGTGCGTATGTATGTTTGTACGTACGTACATACGAACGCATGCATGCACGCACCTCTCGCGATTATATGCATCCGCGCAAATCAGAATCTCATTGCGCTGTCATCGACCAACGGTTACCCATCGTTCTGTACGCGCCTCCGTTTTGACGGCATAATCTCTCTCTCTCTCTCTCTCTCCCTCTCTTTCTCTCTTTCTCTCTTCCTCTCTCGTTCCTTTTCAAGAGAATTCAGAGGTGAAACGGTAACGTGGCTCTCTTTCATCAGTTTATTGTTAACCGTAGAAAATATGTTTCTTCGTTTATTATTTTCATCGATTTATAACTTTTGTTTCGACGAGAGCCTTTTTTCTTGTTCGTTTGAAAAGATGATACATAAATAATATCAAATAACGAATGGTATAATAATTTCGTTAGGTTACAAAAAAATGTAGGTTTATAGAGGATTATTGTTATATTGCCGGAAAAAAGAATAAGGATCATCGTTATAGGAGTCATCAGATGTTTATTATTTGTGTACCGTATCGATCGGTCGTTTGAAGGGCTCGTAAACTTATTAACATCGGTTTATAAATCGCTTGTAAAAAAAAAAAAAAGGAAAATATACTACCACACTCGAAATTTCCGAGATAGATATATTTCAGTTTATTCGTAACCTGCAAAGAGCACGCATCTATGGTACGATCAGTTCTCTTCGGTATATTCGCACTAGATAGGACGATTCGATATGCTTCGGAAATGTTGTCTAACACGTACGACGATGACGACGACGACGAGGACAACGACGACAATATAGAAGACTATGCGGAAATACTCGCTAGAGTTTGTCGTTGCTTTTCGAGGTCATACGATCAGGTATGTAGTATGTATAATATATATAGATATAAAGAACGATTATCGCTAACTTTCTTTAGGTATATAAGTGTATAGACAGATATAGCATTTTAATACATTGGTAATGGAAAATGAAAGTTTTCGTTTACAGCTGCGTGTGAATATCTAATATCGATCATTACTAATAGATATAAGTTTGTTTTTTATACCCACGGTAGAATAACCAGTTACATAGAAACATTGTAATAAAATTTCCTCTCTCCGAGATACGTACGTTCAAAAAACTGGTTGATTCAAGCGTAACATCAGCTATACTTATATATATATATATATATATATATATATATATATAAAACTAGATATCTCTTTTAATAATGTCAGTAGAAACGATATATCAAGAACAATTATTTAAATATTAAATCTTAACATTTACCAAGACACGTATAAATATATCTAAATACGCATATATACATATCTAATCGCATCTAAAAAATAATATCCATACGAACCGAAGAAAAAGAATTATTTCTCGTTCGAAAACGTTCCCACGTTCTCTCAACGCGTGTATATCATCGAAAAGAGAACCACTGGCGAGAGGTCAGGCCCCGTTTTTCGCAACGGACCCCTCTCCTAGAATACATAGGTCCCCGTATTTCTACTCCACATCATAGCGTACGTATGAGCGTGCATAGATCTGCAGTTAGACATAAAAAAGATGAAAAAAGAGAAGGAGGAGGAGGAGGAGGAGGAGGAAGAGAAGCAGAAGAAGAAGAAGCAGAAGAAGAAGAAGAAGAAGAAGAAGAAGAAGAAGAAGAAGAAGAAGAAGAAGAAGAAGAAGAAGAAGAAGAAGAAGAAGAAGAAGAAGAAGAAGAAGAAGAAGAGGGTAAATGGGCAAGGGTTTTGCGACGTTGAGGACAAGGAAAGGACGAGGAGGAGAAGAGGATGGGGAAACAGAGTCCGGGATCCCCTTCTCCGATATTTATTGCGGGGATGCGTGCCGGCCAGATATTATTATTTGTACCCGCGCGCGCGCATAATTCAAGCGGGTCGTTAAAATTATTTTATTACTTGTTCTACAGGCGGCGCTCCCAGATTCCGCGCCGTGTCACCCTCCTTTCGTTTCTTCTGCTGTTCCTGTTGGTGTCCATGTATGTAAGTACGTTCGTACGTATATATTCGCGTGTGCTTGCGTGCGTGCATGCGTGCATGTATGTATGTCTACGAGAGAGAAAGAGAAAAACTCGTTCCCGCGGTTTCCACCCTGCACGCGTAATATGCGATTCCCTTGCGGTCCTTTTTAGCGCGACGAAAATATGCTGCCTCGGTTACGTTCTCCGCACACCGAATATACCCGAATTTTAATTACCTTCGAAATTCCATTCGTCGCTGGACAAAGGACCGCATACACGACAGTATTCCGTCGTTATTAGTAAAGTTCGTTCGATATATGAAAAGTTCATAGCATTTACTCGGATCGAACGACGTTCGTCGTTTGTAATAAATTAAGTAATACGTAATTAAAGCTTTTCTTACCGTTCTCTTTTTTTCTTACTCGTTAAAGATCTCACGTATATCGCGTAACTTTATATTTTTCTTCTTCCCCTTCAAGATGGAGACAAGAACTGATGGAACAACACTTCTGTTCTCCTTTTGTTTTATTTGTTATTGTTTTCTTCTTTCTCTCGTTTCGTTGTTGTTGTTGTTGTTTCGATTCCGTTAAAGAACTCAACGAAAACCTTGCGAGTGTTTGCAAAACGGCCAAGGTTACATCTACGATACGATAAGATCAAGAAGGTCCACGTTCCGGCTGGCATAGCAATTCCACGTCTAATTTCAATATCGTTTTCCTTTTGGAAACACGTTCCTGCAGATCGCTATGGAAATGAGCGACGCGTCGGTTAACAGCAGGGGCGTATCTGGCCCGATGCCCTCGTTATTCTCCTTCGCTCGTTCGCTTTCTCGCTTTCATTCGACGATCATCGGTCGCCGCATTGGTTTTCTTTACGACGACGTGCGAAGTGGCGTGACGACTGGGCGAGACCAGAATCTCGAGTGCGAAAGAGTAACTTAAAGTCGTATCAATCTCATTTATGCCAATTTCGTGTCTCGTTTCGTAACCCCTCTCTCTTTCGTGAAAAAGAGAAGAGAGAAGGACTCCTTGTCTACTTCTTTCGGCCCGTGTGCGCCCCTTTTTTAGGACTCTCTCTCTCTCTCTCTCTCTCTCTCTCTCTCTCTCTCTCTCTCTCTCTTTATTTCTTTTTTCCTAGCTCGCTTTTTCTGGCCACGATATATGTACATAGGTAACGTGTATAAAGAAGGCAACGTCATTGGCGCGCTGCCGCGACACACGTTTTCGAGTCGCACGAACTATTTTCATGACAATCGAAGATGAACGAGCAAACTAGAAAGAGAGAGAGAGAGAGAGAGAGAGAGAGAGAGAGAGAGAGAGAGAGAGAGAGAGAGAAAAGAGAGAAAAACGGAGTCCAAGGGTATCGTTAGTATCGAGACACGTTCCTGGATATGCAAATAGACGTACGACGAATCGGTAGCTGCTGGGCATGGAACTCGATTTATTGCTCGATTGATTATACGACCGTCGAACCCGTTTGTCGACTTAATTAATCTCCATAGTAAAAAATTTATCGACTTGTTGTATGTTCACTTATTGGCGCGATGAGAGGAACGAACGTCACCATAATTTCTTGATATCTAAAGATTTTCTTTTTGGTCAGATACCAGGGACAGGTGGTTACTAATGGATTCTACGTTTGATCGATATGCGATAATTGAAAAGAAAGAGAACAAAATAAAAAGCAATATTAAAAGGAAATACGTCATACGATTTATGTTATGTTTTGCGAATAATTTTTTAAGTAGGTACAAAAAATTGGTTCTTACGAAAGAAAAAGGGGATAGACAGAGAGAAAGAGAGAGAAAGAGAGAGAGAGAGAGAGAGAGAGAGAGAGAGAGAGAAAGAGAGAGAATCGAGATCGTTGGAGGACGAGTTTGGTATAATTCAGAAGGAGGCTAGATCCAGGAGCTCGAGCCGCGTCAAGGACGAAGGGTACGTCGAAGGGTAGATACCCTCGTCACGATCGTCAGCGAGGTGACAGGTAAATACAGGGGCGAGCTCGATCTCTACCCTCGCAAAAGGATATAATCTATATATACTACCCATGAGCTACTACCAAGAAGAGGAGAAAAGAAAGAAGAAGAAGAAGAGCGGCACACGAGGAAAAAAGAGATCTCGTAGGTAGTACGTAAGTAAGTAGGTAGTACGTAAACGAGCATTAAATTCGAGACGATGCGTCTCGTTTTCGTTTAGTCGAGACCGACACTGTGTTGTGACCTCGACACGATCGTGCGTGTTAAGATCGATCGATCGATCGATCTTAATAATCGACAATCTTTCTGAGAAAATCTGTAATTCGAGGATCCAAGAATACCTCGACGTTTACGATCATTTTATTTCTTTATTTCCTTCTTTATTCCTTTTTTCTTTTTTTATCTCGTCGAATTATCTTAAATAGAAGATATCAAGTAATAATAGGATGAATATTTTCGTAAGATATTCCAAAACTTAGACGATCGCGTTCGTTTGTATTCGCCTACGCACGCTTACGTGCGATCCCATAGCGAATAGAAAAGGGAGAAATCGGTGCGATTCCCCGATTGGCCGAGATCCACGCACGTGTGCGTAAGCGAGGAAGAGGAGGTGGAGGAGGAGGAGGAGGAGGAGGAGGAGGAGGAGGAAGAGGAGGAGGAGGGAGGCTACCGAGACGCGGGAAAAACTGCGTCTATACGCACACGCAAACCCGTGTGCTGGCTTCTCGACGGCTGCGGAGGCAGCGGAGGCGGTGGCGGAGGCACCAATCATTCTCTCTCTCTCTTTCTCTCTTTCTCTCTTTTGCTCTCTTTTTATTCTTTTTCTCTCTGGTTCGCTCTCGCGCTCTTTCTCTCTTTCTTTCTCTCTCTCTCTCTTTGGCAGGAGGGTTGGAAGCCATCTGCATCGCGATGAATGCTACTAACCACCCTGCAACCACCCCTGAAAGCCCCCGTGCGCCTTCGTTTCCAACCCCTCTCTATACGCGTACATATGTATACGTATGTGTGCGTGCATGCATGCGTGCATGCGTGTATGAGTGTATATGTGACGCGGTCCAGCCGGACGAGGCCACGGGTTCTCATTCTTCTCTCTTACGGAATCCTTCGCCCAGATCGTGTTTATGGATGATGGCTTTCGAGATTGGCGAATAATTGAATGGCTAAATAATTTTTCAAGAGAGACAGATCTTTTTTAACACGTTTATTTTATTTATGCGACGTACTTGGTCCATATAGAACGCTTCGAAATTATTTGGATACGAATTGGGAAGTATTGAGAGAATATGTCAAACGTATAATAAGAAATTCTTTATTTCTCTATTACAGATAGTTTAACAAATTTTTATTGACCAAGTCAAACGAATAATATATTTGTCAATTGGACAGTAATTAGCTAAAAATCGAAATCGAGAGGAGAATGTCTGAAAGAAGATCGTGGTATGGTTTATTTGATTGATTTATTTATCCCGTTCGTAAAAGCAGCTCAGTGATCGTCGCCATTGTCGTCGACGGCCACTTGAAACTTCTTTATTTTCTCTTTCCTTCTTCTCTCTCTCTCTCTTTTTTTTTTTGATTTTTTTTCATATCTCAAGGCGTACGCTTTATTACCGTGGGGCGATGATTTGCAAAATAAGCCCTTCCGTTCGTTTGACTTTCGCCAGCTTCGCGAAGGCAAGCAGGCAAGGAAGCAAGCAAGCAAGCAAGCAAGCAAGCAAGCAAGCAACCAAGCAACTAAGCAACCAAGCAGGCAGGCAAGCAACCCAGAGAGCAGAGCTTGGGCGTTTATCAAGTGTATGAATTAAATTGCTGTTTTATTACCCCTGGGGGATTGGGGTGGTGACGGTGGTGACGATGGCAAGCAAGGGCCACCGGCACTTTCCTCTTGGCTCTTTCACCGACACTTTCATCGGCACAAACGAGATTTGGTATTCAACGTTAAACTTCGACGACGAGAAACGATTAATACTTCTTTCTAGGATAACCAATTGGAGAAGCATCTTTCGACATTGTTTGGGGTTCGTTAAAACAGAAGACCCCAGATACGCATTAGATAAGTACTTATCTATGTCCGTAGTAGAATGATACGACATAATATTTATGATACCAGTTTCGTTTCTAGATAGATGTAGTTATTAATACGATCGTTTCGTTAAAAGATAACTTTTGTAATTAGAAGACAACATCGTTTATTTGATCGTATCATATACATATGTGTGTATAATATATTAGAGATATACGTGTAAGCGGGAACTTTAAAATCTCGTTTAATTAAGATAATATCCAGCTAAAGATGATTTACCCTTAAGGATTATCCAAATTACGTTTCAGGAATTTCAAGGTCGGATTAGTTTTATTTATGCATACATATATATGTGCGTGTGTGTGTATTTGTACACATAGAACGTGCTTTTATTTTACCTAACACGATTCTCGCATTATAGGAAGTATGCGAGTGACGACTGTTACGAATCGTCAGGCAACCTCCACTCTAAAACCCATGTTCGATTCTAAACACACCCTTTACATACCACCGAGCAACTCCGAGTGGGTGGGATTAAGGGGTCGAAGACACGAGGGGACATACACTGATCGATTATACGTCACCCGATACGAGTTTCTTGGCTCACCTTTTATCGATCGATTACATGCTACAAACTCTGAGAATGGACTCTGGACTCTAACTGTCTCGAACATATTAAAAAAAAAAGATATATATATATATATGTATATATAAATTTTACAATTTAAAAACAAAGAGAAAAATTAGAAATATATTTGTCTCACGGGTACGATAAAAAAAGAAAACTAAAAAAAGAAATAATTGCCATCCGAACTCGATTTGAATTTAAAATTAAACAATTTGTATTGTATTGTATTCTGTTTCATTTATATAAATATATTATTGTTCGTACGATAATTGCTCTATTTTTTAGGACGTCTGTACCGCGGTAGGTTAAAAAAAAAAAGAAATATATGTATCTAGTGAAGAAGGAAAATTGCGATGGTTGTCGGAGACTGGGGGTAAATTTGAAAGGTCTCTGTCTCGCTCTCTCGCCTTCTTTCTATCTCTCTTTTGCTTGCAGCACCCCGTACTAACCCCTTTCTCTCTTTCTCTCTCTCTCTTTCTCTTGTATGCCTCCGAACCACGGCAATCACGACGCCTGCAATTTTTATGAAGTCCTCGTCGGGTCTTCGAGTCTCTGAATAATTCAGGGTCAAACAGGGCGAGAACGACGCTTGCGCTCTCGCAATACGCAGCCGAATTTTTATTCGTACCACCGTTAAAAAACTTCATTTCGCACATTTTTTTCCTCGACTTTGCTAAAAAGAAAGAAAAAAAAAAGGTCGGGTCAAAAGAAAAAATCGATCCAAAAGCAAAATATATTTTAATACACGAATAATCAAATCGCAATCGTTTTATTTTTGATCAGGAATATTTATAAAATGTTTATTATTTTATATATATATATGTATATATATGTAATTATATACAATAATAATTATATAATTATTGTATTTTTATTATGTATGAAATCTCCGGGCCCATTTTGGTAATAGATATCTAATATTATTCTTTCTAGTTTAAAAATCAAGTAAAAAGCGATTTTAACTATTTAGAGGATATTTATAAAGAAAATAAGAAAATTGAAAATGTATTTGTAAAATGATAAATTTCTTTTTATTATTTTTAATTATAATAATATTTAATTTATTAATTATAATATAATTTTTTCTAACTTTAAAATATTTATTTCTTGTAATGACTAGGATAGAAGAAAAATACAAAGAGACGAAAAAATAAAAATAAGTGAAAATATAATACCAGTCACCTATAATAAATTTAACAGCTTTTATGGAGTTTTAAAATTATCGTCTATAAATCATAAACCTGAAATATGAAAGCAATTTCCTTATTTTAAGAATATGTGAAAAGAAAGGGAAACTTCTAGGAATTAAGAATAAGTACCCTTGTCAACTGCAATCCTGTACAGGTTTATGACCGTAAAAGGTTTATTATTAAGGAAGAGGCAAGGTAATGTATAACAACGAGAAAGGATGATATAAGTAAATATTTTTCTTTTTCTATTCGTATTTCTGTTTAAATATAATTTATTACGTTTATTATTATTAAATATCATATCTCATTTATCAATAAAATGATCTTAGAGAATTGTAATATTTGTTGTAATATATAATCAATGTATCGTTTTATTTATTTTTTTAAATCGACAGGCACATGTATTGTATCGATTTATCGACAAACAAGTTATTCCTATGAAATGATTCTAATATATTAGTAAATGTGAATATGCAATATATATATATATATTTTTTTTAAGAATCGAATTAGATATTCCGATTGATATATTATAGTTAAGTATATACGATAAGTTAAAAATTGAGGAATTTCGTTTAATCTGCCAGGGAAAGTCATTACGTTGAGTCTTAGGAAGTTTTATAATATTAGTAACATTTAGTCTCCATGTAATAGTACAACGGAGAATTAGAAAGTCCGTTTTTGTATAAGAGAATTATGAATGATATTTCACGTTAATGTTAAGGATTTTTTCCAAAATAATTTAGTATGAATCCGAAAGGTCAAAATTAAATATAGATACTCGACTAAAATGTTATCGTTAGGTGCAATAAATACAGCAGTAGATCCTAATTCAGGATTTCGTTCGTCATAAATAATATTTCAAATTTTACTTGCCTTATTTTTGTCCTATTTTAAATTTTAAATATTTTGTCGTTGTTTATTTGTTTTATTTTTACTTGTAAATATCGCTATATAAAATAAATATGTCGTTAATGTTAAACCGAAGTACCAATATCTCTCTCGTGAAAACTAACATATTTCCTAATGGTCATATTTACTACCTATACAATACAGAAGAGAAACATCTTACACCAGATGTTGTTTTGGATATTTTTACCTACCTACGTAGATAGAACAGAAAAGAGCGATAAGTTTCTTTGGAAATTTAGCAAAATAAGTTATTTGTTGTTTGTTATCAACTTTTATCAATGATATTAATATTCGAACGGAAAGCAAACAGTTTTACAGTTTAGATGGATGTTATCATAAATCAACATTTGACTTATTCATAGCTTAGGGTGAGACAAACATAAAGAAAAAGTGGAGAGAGACAGAGAGAGAGAGAGAGAGAGAGAGAAAGAGAGAGGGATAGAGACAGAGGGAGTCTGTAATTCAGTATGCAAAGTTAGGCTAGAGGCAAGACATGAAGGGTGTCAAGTAAAGTTCTTTTTTATTTTCCGGACTTTACAGAGAGGATCTCTACGTGGGGCATTCCTAAGGGGTGGTAAGTAGCCATAGCTGTGTCGCTAGTAGACGGAAGCTGAGCCGGTGATACATCATGGTGCGTCAACGAGTGTCCCCGCTCCTGTAATCTCGCATCCATCAACTCCTCCACGAGTACGAAGAGAACCTTGCGAAAGAACCTTAGGAATGAGCGAACGAACGATGGCTCCTTGCTGATCGATGTCCAACCCATGGCTCTCTTTCTGTCTCTCTTTTTCTCTCTTTCTCTCTCTCTCTCTCTCTCTCGCCTATACGACCTCGATAACGGCCTTAGCACTCGGACCGATCGATCGGCTTCTTCTAGTTCGATTTTCATCTATCTATCTATCTTATCCTATCGTCCTCGAATTACTTCCTTTAGAAAAAAGTACGAAGAACTTGGAAAGAAAACATGTTATTCTCTCTCTCTCTCTCTATCTCTCTCTATCTCACATACAAAAATGTTTTATTAAGTCACACTAGGAACCTGATATTTCTTAGCATTCGATGATGACTTTTGATAAACGGAAATATCACGAAAAGAGGCGAAGAGAGAGAGAGAGAAAGAGAGAAAGAGAGGAAAGTATGTGTGTACGAGCTGAACGAAAAAGAAAGAGGACAAACGACTCGCTTGGAAAGAGGACGAAACATGGATAGAGAAAAGGGACACTGCTAGATAAGTCGGAGGTTGTCGGGGCATCTCGCCTTCTTTCCTGCTTCCGGCCATCTTCTGCCACCCCTTTCGTACTTCTTTTCGTGGATGGAAACGACCCGAGTCCATTCTCTGGCCGTCGTATCGGCTCTCCTATCGAGAGGGTGAGGTTACCAGGATCGTGCGGTGTGTGGTGCGGTGCGGTGCGGTGCGATGCGGTGTAGTATAGTGCGGAGTGGTGAAACGTGGCCGGAGAAGAACGCGTTGAATAGAAGATTGGAACTCTTTCTGCGGTGACGGCGCTCCTTCCGGCGGGTGCGGCTGATAGTGCCGGCTATTTCCGCTGGCCACCGTGACATTGCTATCGCGGACCCGAGTTCGCTATCCCCGGGGGCCATCCAACGTTAAACGTTCTCCCAGCTGCATCTCCTCCTCGAAGGTTTACATGCGACAACTTTTCAACCCTTCGAATTCCGTTTTGGATATACCATTAAGCGTGTATTCTACTTTTATGCTTATGGGGAAAGAGAAGAGAGAGAGAGAGAGAGAGAGAGAGAGAGAGAGAGAGAGAGAGAGAGAGAGAAAATAGAAAATAAAAAGAAAATAACTCTACCCCGAATTTAAATTATCTTTTTACGAAAGCGCGTGAAAATGTTTAACACAATGAAATTCACATTGGACGTTTCGTTTCTACGAGTAAAAACTTTCGATTAATTCATAGGTTCCTTTGAATTTTATGAAATATTCTTTTCCGAATTCTCCGTGTTATATTTGTTAATTATTATATAATTATTCGATGCTCAAACATTTGATATTTTTTTCTTTCTTTTAGTTCTCTCTTTATTCTTTTTTTTTTTTTTTTTTTTTTTTTTTTCAATATACCTACCGAAGTCGAAGAAACGCAAAGGAAACGTATTTCCACGAAGGATCGATTTGTCAGAACGCGTTTGAAGAGTAACCTAAAGCGTGCTTTCTCGAAGGTAACGGTTTTGCATTACCAAGCTCGTATGCGCACGCAACGCAACCTGAAAACAGGAGGAGAAGGACACCGCGAGGCCTAAGTAGTCCCGGGAAGGAGCATTCAGCTGTCAATCAGAACTTGCCGAGTCTCGCTCGCGGAGTCCCGCTTACCTCCCGAAAAACATCTGCTCTTGAAGAACGCGATATGCCGCGAGTGTAGATATAGACGGGGGTGTAATTCTGTCCACCATCATTTCACTACTCTAAAAGAAAAAAAATTTTTTTTTCGTTTTGTTTTATTTTTTATCAAACATCTTTTTCTTTTTCTTTTCTTTCTTCTGTTTCGTACCTTCATACATGTTGGTAATTTTTCCTTGTTTTTTTTTCGTTTATCCTTTGTCAAAAATAATTGTAAACAATCTCTTTCTCTCTCTCTCTCTCTCTCTCTCTCTCTCTTTCTCTCTTTGTCTCTTTCATTCTCTAAGCTGGAGAATTCACATATCGGAATATTATAAAGGAAAGAAGGAAGTCGAAGAGCCAAGGCATCTTGACTATTCGAAATCGACGAGATCGCACCGTGCAACGGGACTTGGTAGCAGCCATTGAGAGAAGAGCAGCAACCGCAGCCATTCAGTGGGCACTGAATGACCCCGTGGCTTCGCTCAGAGAATTCTGCAGTCACGAATCGTAAGGGCCAGAACGCGATTGGCCTCTGTTTGGATCCATTTAACATTCGGGATGCCATTAAGCGACCGACCGACGATACCCCAAGAACCGATTAACTTGCTATCGAGATATAACCGTATTTTCTCTCTCTCTCTCTCTCTCTCACTCATTCCCTTTGGGGTGACCTTCCTTAGATGATAATGCGTTTGTGGTGAACTTTACGATCGGTCTCTATCAACGTTCTTGCGATATAAAGGCAATTGATTCATGAAATTCCACTAATTTAATTCGATTAATTATTACAATGTTTGCAAAAAGTGCAATTTGATTGAATCTTAATGATGAAAAAAAAAACAAAAAAAAAAAAAAACAAAACAAAGAAAAAAAGAAAAGAAAAGTTAAAGTCATATCTACTAATTAATCGTCGCGTCAACTCGTCAAACTTTGAGATAGGTAACCAGTTTTCTATACCTGTAAGATACCTAGAAGAAAAGAAGCGTGTAACGGAATTTCTTGTACGTTGTAGGTATATTTTAAGTTAAGAGAAATCGTGTTCTCTTTGAATATTTTCTGAACTTTCGAGGTTGTACGCGAATCCAATCGTTGCAGTCGTTTTCGAGAATGGCAGATGCTACTCGCACCGGAATAGGAGTTATTATTTTTCGATGTCGTCGTCTCGGTTTCGCTTTTTGTTCCTCGTCCCGTATCAGAGATCTCGAAAGACGAAGAAGGAACATCGGTTTACGTCGAGTCTCTTGCATTCACGTCATCGTGCAAGAGGACGTTTCGTCCGGATCTTTCAATGGACACGTTAACGAGTTACAATTCAGGCCGGTGACACCCTTCCACGAGCATCCTTCGTTCTCTCGGCCCGATCGGATGTCGCTTGCTTCTCTCTCTTTCTTTCTCTTTTTCTCTTTCTCTTTCTACCTCCCTCGTTCGTTCGTTCGTTCGTTCGTTCGTTCGTTCGTTCATTCGTTTGGTTCGTTCGGTTCGTTCAGCCCTTCTTCTTCTTCTTCTTTCTCCCTTCTTCCCTTTTCACTTTTCTCTCTCTCTTTCTCTCTCTCTCTCTCTCTCTCTCTCTCTCTCTCTCTTTTTCTCTCTTCGTTGTTCTTCCGAAGAAAAGAAGAACACCGAAGTCTGTGCAGCGACGCTTCGTAATTTCGGCTAGCATGGGACAGGAGTAACGCGATATCGAGAGGTAGATTCTTCCTTTTCGTATACTTTTTTCTCTCTTTTTTTTTTCTTTTTTTTTCCTCCTCTCCTTCCTCTTCTTCTTCTTCGTTCTTCCTCGTCTTCTTTTCGTTCATCGTTCCTCATTCAAAGCACGGACAGGGGGAAAGAAATGGAAGGAGAGCGCGCGAATGATTTCCTTCGATCGTCTTCCTTCGTGTCGTTTCGTTTGTTCTTTAAAAGGAAGTAGACAAAGGTGAATCGGAGGGATTCATGAAACGAACGCGATTTGATATCTCTACCGCCCTCCCTTTCTTCGCCAGGAAAAACCACGGGAGATCATGCCGATGCTGGGATTTACGACATTCCGATGGTTCGAGGAAGCATGAATGGATCGGCGTACCTGGGGCTCTCGTGAAATCAGTCACGAAGATGGCTTCGAACCGACGGATTCTTGGTAAAAGAAAAGTCGTCGTCAGAAGCGCACAGCTTCCCGACTCGTAAAACGTTTCGAACGTTTTTCGTTGCGGTTTTTTCCTCTTTTCTTCCCATTTCTTTATTTTTTTCTTTTTCCCTTTTTTTATTCGGTTTTCGTTCTCATTTTTTTTCCTCCTTATTTTTTATTCCTGTTGTTTTTTTAATGGTTTTTATTTTTAATAAAATATTTATCTTTGTATATATATATATATATATATATATATATATATACGTGTGTTTGTGTGTGTATGTGCATGTATATGTGTGTATGTGTCTGACACGAAGTAAGAAGATCTCGAAGACGCCAAGCATAATGGAGGTCAGTCGATATTTGTTTGTCGACATTATTTGCCAACGTTCTTCTTTGTACTCGTAAGATACCGTTTCATAGAACGCATAAGAAAAGGACATGCTGTTGTCGGTCGGTTGGTTGGTCCAAAGAAGAAGCTGGGGAGGTAGTCGATGAATTGGCAATAATGTGGTGACGGGGATCAGAATTCAAGATGGCGAGTAGCGTCTCTCGAGCATTGTCCATTTCGAGGCTACCGGTATTTTCGTGTCATGAAATATTATGGCTTTTCACGATTAGTGACTAATAGTATCTACTACATTCGCTTGGTTACCTGGAATCCTTCGATCTCGGAATACCTTTTTATTCGTTACATCGTTAACACTGACACACTCGAAGCCTTGACAAATCAGGTTACGAAAATATAAGAAATATTATTCCTTTAACTTTTTTCGTATTTAAGGTCGACGATATTTCATTTCGAACGTATTTCATATATTACATTTGTTCAGACGCGTTAACCTTAAGGTTATCATAAACAATTATGTATACCAATGGAAACGATAAAATAAAATTATCTTCATTTTTTCTATCTGTTCTAACGTCGTCGATATTTTCTTACTATAATGTTCGGCAAGAAAAGTTGAAAGGAGCTACGAAAAGGAAGTAGATGGTGCGAATATAAATACCTATTGGTTATCTTCGATCTAATCCGGAGGTCGAAGCTCGAATGAATGGGAAACGCGTATCCAGGAATTTCATTCATGGTCCTCTCGGACGGTCATCTCGAAAGGACATCTTCGAACGAGCAAGCACCGCCTCAACGCGCCTCGAATGAGAAAATAATCGAGAAAGAAGTGGCCGCTCGAGTTTCAAGGAAAGTCTTTTCAACCGAAGAAAGGTCTTCGAAGGTTCCACGTTCCAACCCTCCTTGTACTACGTACCACTACCACTCGACGTTATTACTGTCTTCGTGCAAATTATAGCTTACAAAGATTTTCTTAAATTCGTGAAATTTCTTCTTTCAAAATAGTCGGCAGGATTAATCCTACCAACAAAATGATTATATTTCATCTGAATGGTAATCATTAGTTAAACGACATATAATAATATAGAGACATAAAAATATAATAATTAGGTATTAACTTAATAATCGAAGATCATCGCGTTATTTTTTAATCCTTTTACCAACATGCTTGTAATTCGTTTCGAACGAAGAAGAAGAAGAAGAAGAAAGAAAAAAGAAGAAAAGGAAAAATCAAAAAAAAAAAAAAAAAAAAAGAAAATAAAACGTAGGACATTAGAACGATTAGAAAGGATGCAAATACGGTATAAAACTTTCGCATAAGGATATTCATGAAAGATGGATACGAAGATTATTATTATTAGAAGCGTACGAAATGGTTGCGAGCTCGTTGCAGTTGGATAACGATTTTTCGTCTTAACCCTTTTACGAAGAGGGGGGGAAACGAGTTTCGAACGAGTTCGAGGTTCACCACCGACAGGTTCGTTATCGTGACGATGTCTTTGTTTGCGAAGCGCGTTTCGTCGTTCTTACTCGTGGCTCTCGTTCCTTTTCTCGCAAGTTGCAAGACCTCTCTCTCTCTCTCTCTTTCTCTCTTTTTCTCTCTCTTTCCGTTTCCCCCTCTTCTCGTTATTGCACGTAGCGGGCTCGACATCTCCACAGGACACCAGCCAAGCAGCCGGCCAGGACACAGGTGGCACTGGTGGCGTCGTCCTCGTTCTTCCAGACAGAATCTCTCCTAATCTCAGCTCGCTCGTAAGACCGACCGGATTAGGCTCATTAACTCTTGCGGAACATCCTCTTTTCCCACGTACGATTCTTCGTCCTCTTTTTTATACGTTCTATCTTCTATCTTCTATATTCTCTTTCTTTCTTCTCCTCTACTTCTCTTACATCGTGAAAGTTACGTCGAGCGAAAAAATCGATCGGTCGATTGTAAAAAAAAAAAAAAAAAAAAAAAAAAAGAAAAAAGGACGAAAATTTTTTACGCGCCGAGCACGTCCTTTAACGATCTTTAACTTTAAATTCGTAGAAAGAAAAAAAGGAAGGAAAGGTCTGATCTTGTTTTTAGTCGATTTAGAAAATTTCATTTTCGTTCGTTCGATTCGAAAAACAATCGAGCAAGTAAGTACACGTAAAATTGGTAGATGTGCAAATTGGGACGAGCACGTCGAACGAATATTTTATTTCGTTGGTGTAGCAACAGGTTGACCATTCTTTATTCGAGATTTTAATTATCAAGCCGGTTGTAACGTATTAAAAAATTATAACGGACGATCGCGATGTTCAATATTCATGCGGTATTACATTAAAATAAAACGCGTTCGTATGTATGAAAAGGAACGTTGAAATCCGATGGAAATGGAAATGAAAATTCTATCTGTCGATTTTTGAAAAAACGTTTTCAATATTTCACCTGTGATGACGATAATGACGATGCCGATGCCGATACTGGCTGGTGTTGTTGGTGGTGTTGGTGGGTATGATTTGAGATCGGTTTGGTCGACTGAATTTTTGAGCTGCGACGTAAACAAATAAATGAACGACGAATAATGGATAAAAGCCGATACGACAGTGATCTAAGCAGCCTTTTCATGCTTATTTTTTCAGGAGGCAAAGACCGTGCGAATGGACAAGAGCAAGGATCGAAAATCCTGTTAAAGCATGTTATTATCGTGAAGCTGGTACTTGTGGAAAGATGACAGGAAAACGAGAATGCGAGAGTACCAGAAAAAAGACAAGGAAACACGAAAGGATCGAAAAAACCGAGAAAAGATCGGTAGACAGAGCCTCCTGATATAACCACGAAAGATAATCTCTAGAAGACGAATACGTAGGTAAGGAAAGCCTATTAGGCTTTCGATATTCTCGATCCTGAAACATTCGAAGCCGACTAGCTTAGCGAATCGCAAAATCCTGCAACAAAGAACCGCTGCCGAATCTCGAGAAATTTGGTTTTCCTGCTACGTCTTTACCTGTTTTCGTCCGTTTTCTCTCGAGGAACATTGAGAGTGGTTCGGGTTCGAGAAGGCATAAATCACCGGACCTGCAAAGTCTTTCGTTGAAGAAGAGAGATAGATAGGGAAAAAGAGATAGGGTAGGAGAGAGATAGACAGATAGAGAAAAAGAGAGAGAGAGTGAGAGAGGTTCGCAGGTGTTTCAGAACAGCGAATTTTATGCCTCGAAGGTTTCCTCCCCTTCTTTTTTCTTTATTCTTCATCTCCTTACTTCCGACGACTCTTGCGATCTTACGAAATTTTCTTTTTCCTTGACACTCCTACCCTACTCCCTCCTACTTGCTCGCTGTCCTTTCTCGTTTTGCCCTTTTTTCTTTCCTCTTCCGGCAAGCGCGAGAGAGAAAGATGGAAAGAATCTAGCTCGTAGGTACCTGTGAGCGGACGACCAGCGGAGGTCCTGCGGGAATGGGGTAAGAGAGAAACGTCGTCTTCGAAAACGGCAAGAGAAGAAGATGGAAAGGGAGAGAAAGAGAGAAGGAGAGTGTTCTTTGTAGGCGACCTAAGGAGAGGACATTTTCTCGAGAAGGACGACGTTCCCCGAGCGTATTTCGTGAGTTTCTTTATGGGAGTACTCCGGAAAAATCGTTTTCCTTTGAGAGATACCAGGCATCGGGTGAGGAGAAAAAGACATTACGGAATGAGTGGATGCCGAGCGGATTTGTAGCGAGCAGTCGTCTTGTAAACCGGATATCTTGCAAACGAGATCGAATTACTCGAAGCGATGCACGTCGTTGCTCTTGATCTCTACAAGGTACCGGTACTACATCCCATCCGTCGCATTTTCGTACGTTCAATCCAATGCTCGAATATCAAGACTCGGGCTATTTCAAAGGGATTTCATTTTCAATGTTACGAGAGAAATTTTATCGTCTCCAAAGCTTATTGTATCCTTCAAACAAATTCAATTACAATGATAGAAACGTTGATATCGGTATCGTTTCGACGAAATAGATACGACGAACGTTACGGAAAAATGACTGTCGATATTACAATTAATTTCCTCGTAAATTTTCGCACCGGGGAGTTCCTGGAAGTCACGGGAATATAACTTAGCTATATATATTTTTTGGACCGACCTGTGTGATCCACACCTGGCATTCTCAGCGGGCACTTACCTGAGGTTTAAAAACGGCCCCAGACAGCGTCGCGCCATCTTTGAAGCTTCCTTCTTTTTTCTCCCTCTCCTTCACATATCTATATGCGATGGTATGCGCGCGCACGCACACATACACACAAACAAATAGACATTCTTCTAGCTTACCTCAAAAATTCCATTAGAAACACGTGGCACGCTTCGCTAATGATAGGCATCTCGATGAACGGGAACGATGTTTCTTAAAGATCGCAAGATCTTCCTTTTGAACTAACAAATCGATTAGATTTTATTAGATATCTCCGTTCTCGGTATCGAGACGAAACGAGGAAAGCCAAAGATCGGTTATAACTTTGCCTTCCAATGAAATTTCAGGGCGATATCCTCGAAACTCGACAAAAGGGAAACGGCAGCATAGCGATTCTCCGTTTCTATGTTCCCTTCCCGTTCTATCCCACTCTTCCGTCCCACCATGGAAACTCGTGAAAAGCGTTCCGGCAAAACTTTCTCCGCGATATTTCATCGAAACCAACTACGATAGTCGTTTCGATGTCACCCGTTTAAAAGGAGGAATCGTTTTCGCAATGTAATCAAATCAAGTGTAAAACGTGAGGTAATTGTCGCTCGTATGATTCGAGGGATGAATACGAAAAGGATTTGAAAGGGTGGATCGAACGAAAAGGACGAATCGAATGTTTATAAACTGATTTTTATTAAATGGTAAAACGTACGTCAAATATTCTTTGTTTCTTTTTTCGCATGATAAAATATCACAAGCGGGTTTACAAACAGAAACGATCGTGTTTTTGTTATGTTGGAATGAGACGTTGAAAGGGTTAAGTGTTCGTCAAGACATTAACCGAAAACAAAAAAGAGAAGAAAGAAACAATGATATATAATTAAAATAAATATAAAATCAATTAATAACGAACTACACGGTATTAAAGAATGGTAAAACAAAAAAATTTGGAGTACTCGAAATGATTGACGCCGATAGTAGGATTTTTCACGGAGGACAAGTTTTTTTTTTTTTTTTTTCATCGCTTTGTAATGAAAGAGAAAAAGAGAAGAGAAGGGAAGAGAAGAGAAGAGAAGAGAAGAAAAGAAAAGAAAAGAAAAGGGAAAAAAAGAAAAGAAAACAGAAAAGTATGAAAGACGGATTAGCCACGTGGCGGTTTTTCGTGAATCCGCAAAAGGTTTATGTCGATATAAAAAGGAGTCCAGGCTAAGGTAGAGTACAGTCAATTTCTCGCTTTCCTCAGAGTCAACAACGGAGACACAATCGGGACTTCTTTCATCGGTAGGAAGTAAGTTGTATGGAAGTTGTATGGAGTTCTAATAGAATTCGCGATCAAAGGAGACGGAGCGTGCGCGCGCGCGAGCGCACAACCGAGCGAGCGAGCGAGCGTGCGCATTCACGGCTCGTCTTTTCTCAAGGCGGGATTTGTTGGGAAAAAGGGAGAGGGAAGAGGGGTGCCTCTCTCTCTCTCTCTCTCTTTCATTCTCTTTTTCTCTCTCTCTTTCTCTGTAACGTGGCACCTCGCGTTTTTCATACGGCCCTCGATAGACGGTCGTAAGTGCATTCACCGTGCAAATCGGGTTGCCTCGAGAGCAACAATACGCAACAGGTGAAGAGATCAGTACGCATTCGGTAGCAGGTGAACTTCTTTTCTGACGAGGAAACTATGGGAATCGTGCCACTTGCCAAAAGTGGGCCGAACCCATGAAATTAACAATGATCACTTCTTCTAACGATACGTTTCATGAAATGGATGAGTGTTAATCTGAAAGAAAAAAAAAAAAAAAAAAAAAAAAGAGAAAGAAAAAGATACATTTCTTTAATCGTTCGATCCTTTTTTTTTCTTCACTCTTTATATCATCGTTATACGATTACCCGAAGATTCTCGAAATAATTATATGATTATCAAACGAATAAATGCTTTCTTCTATCTTAGACAACGGGAACGCAATATTGTAACATTTTATCATATAGCAAGTAGGACGCAGTTATAATTAGCGCTCGTATAGATCGTAACGTAGAAGTTTGTTCCGGTTGAAAACGAGATATCGTTTATGCTCGGAGAAGAAACTTTAGCGACTTCCAGATTTGAAAAGAGTCGCTTTGATCGATCGTTCTCGTTATCTCGAAGAAAAAGGATCGTTGGAGAGAGACGAAGAAAGAAGGAGAAAAAAAGACAGAGAGAGAGAGAGAGAGAGAGAGAGAGAGAGAGAGAGAGAGAGAGAGATAGGGATGGAGATAGTATAGAAGGTCAAATCGTCGAGAAGGGTGCTCCGCCTGCATTCCGTCGGTGATGCGTCTTCCGAATATGTCGACGTTAATTAACTGCCCATTAATTACGTAAAATGATCAATTATAAACGGCTATTAATAAACGGCTGGCTCGCATTACCAGCACACGATGTCTTCCTTTTATAAGAAAGATCGCTTGATAGACTTACGGGAGTGTCGAATCTCAGATGAAAACCTTGTTGAAAGGAATTTCTTGCTGTATACCTACTTTGGTCGCGAATGTTAATTAAAAAATTTGCGTTACAAGTAACTCTCTGTTTATTACGATGCGTCTAGACGAACAAGAAAAATATGTCGACCATGTATGTACGTATTTGTATTTTTTGGTTAAAAAGGATCTAATAATCTCAAATTCGATAGTTACATTACTTCTTGGATTTCTTTTTTCTTTTTCTTTTTTTTTTTTTTTTTTTTCTTTAACTTTTCTTTTATGTTTCTTTTTTTTTCTTGTTTATATTAAGAACTGGAGGTTCATGGAAACGTCGTTATTATAGACGAAATTTGTAGTTCGTTTAGCGGCGAACTTGGAACGTCACGGACGAAGCTGCGACGTCTTTCGTAAATGTAATTTGTGCGGTGGGACACGACAGGCATCTACGAGAATTCGTTTCGCATCATGGCGTTCCTTAGCGCGTTTTCGAGTCCGCGTTTTAAATATGATAATTTATGTAAAGGTCGGCGCGCACATTCACGAGCACTGTCACGCTCGAATCCAACTTGAATTCTTTACGTGTCTTCTGTGACGCGCGGTAAACAAGAGAGAATGGACGAGAAAAATGTAGTTAAATGTGTAACTTAGCTTGGGAACGGCGTAATCGATTATGCGAGTGCCCGACGAAATTCGTAACAGGCTCTTATACGAATCCAGAAATCAGACCTTTTTTCATAGTCAGTATCGCTAGATTGGTATCTTGAAAATCACCTGACACATTGTTAATTAGATATTTTATTATTTATGTAGGATCGAGAAAAATCACATTTTTTTCTATTTCTTATACCAAACGTGAGTATAATATGTATTTAAAAATTATCATATATATATATATATATATACACACATATATATATATATGTATACCTAAACTTATGTATTATATACAGAGTTCTCACAAGAAAAAAAAGTTTCAAGATACCACCTCCCATTCTGATTTAAACAAAAACCAAATCCAATAGAATACCTTACCTCAGGGTAGTTTTCCTTTTTCCCTTTTCACAATTTTTTTTCTTCCGTACGAATAATATTGCCAGGATCAATGAAAACAGGATAGTCCACTCTCACGATGATGCATCCTAAATTATCCCTTGTGCAAGTCGTAGAGGTAAGTACAGATAGAGATCGGTATTGGGTAATTGGCGGCTATCTCTTCGAAATCGAAATACATTATCAACCGCATGGCATCGACGGAAGCACATAGAGAAAGGGTATGGTATGGGGTGGATCTGTGTTGCCCTCCTGTTCGCTTACAAAGCCCAAATTAAACAGTTCCATTGGCGCTGAACCCTTTATATCAAGAGAAAGAGAAAGAGAGAGAGGGAGAGAGAGAGAGAGAGAGAGAGAGAGAGAGGACGTGTGCAACCCTTCACGTAGTCCACATACACCGCCATTATCTCTCCATCGAAGTGCTTTCCCTCTCCCCACCCTTTTCTCCTCAGTCCCTCTGAACGGCGTCCTCCGCTTTTCTCCACGTTATATCGACCTCGAATCAAGATGGACAAATATAGTGCTTACCCTCTATCAAAATACACATCGGAGTTCAGACTACCGGATGGATTCTGGAGCGAAGGAAAAAGAAAAGAAAAAAAAGAAAAAAGAAGAAAAGGAAAAAAGGAAAGAGAGTACGGAAGGGTTCCCTTCTTAAGAACATTCTTCGATCAACTTGTCGAAGTCTCTCTTTAGAAATTAAGATCGTTTTCTCATGAACTCTCTCTCTCTCTCTCTCTCTCTCTCTTTCTCTCTTTCTCTGTCGTCAGGGAATAATTCGAGTATACGATAAAAGTAATACGATAGTATAACGAAGTAATGACAATCGTGTAGAATTTGTAATAATATTAATAATAAAAATAATCATAATCGTTATAATCTTAAATATCTTACAAATCGTGATTTACATGTATGCATGTATTACAATACTTACATATATAGGTATTGCTATTTTCGTAAGTAAGTTAATTTCGAGAACAAGACAATTTCGTTTTGTAACGAAAACAAAGGAAAAGGATAAGGTACTAAGGTTCTAGAGAAAACACGATGTCGAAGCTAGGGAACAAAGTAAAGGAAGAAAGAGGATAAAAGTAGATATAGGAGAAGCAAGTAGATCCGATCTGTCGGTCCGATTTACTGTGAATCGCGTGTCCGTAATAACGACACAAAGAGAAGAAGGATAGAGAAAGAAAAAGAGAAAGAGAGAGAGAGAGAGAGAGAGAGAGAGAGAGAGAGAGATCGAGATAGATAGATAGATAGATAGATAGATAGATAGATAGATAGATAGATAGATAGAAAGAAAGAGAGAGAAAGAGAGAGAAAGAAAGAAATGGAAGGAGGAGCATTCAGTCTCGCGGGTGTAAGTAGAGATTTCCGGAGGCTGCGTGCAAGCAGCCTTCCTTTTCCTCCCTCCCTCCTCCTCCACCACCAACAACCACCTCTCCGCGGGGGTGTCTTCTTACCTCGAGCACCCCTCCGTTCTCCTTAGGTCGGTCTCCGGACCGCGTTTCGAAAAGCTTACCTATGGGAAAAATCTACATTGAGTCGATGCCGATGAATGAGATCGCAGAAGGGAGGGAGGGATGGAAGGTAGCGGGGGTGAAAGAAAGAGAGAAAGAGAGAAGAACGAGGAACAGGCGGAATCCTTTGTGAAAGAATTCCTCGCAGCATCCATCGTGCTCGACATCGTCCACGTCGTCGTCAGGCTTCGTACCCTGTAAGAAGAAGGGCCCAGTAAAGGACGACGTAGCCGACGGCTACCTGAGCAGGAATAAGAGGAAGGTGGAGTAGTTGGTCTTCGGAGTTGTACAGCGCCTTGGGCATAAGCGTTGCTCTGCTTGCTCTGCTTGCTTGCTTGCTTGCTTGCTTACTCGCACGTGCAGTACCTGGACGCGAAAGAGGAACGAGTTCGGTGCTTTCTCACGGCAATTTTACGGTGCTCCTCGTAGCTGCTAGAGCATGCTGCTACTTCTGCTGTTGCTTTTGCTTTTGCTTCTGCTATTGCTGTTTCCTCTGTACCTTGATCGAATTCTTCTCTCTTCGTTCTCTTTATGAGAGAGAAAGAAAGAGAGAAAGAGAGAGAGAGAATTCGAGACTTCGACGTTGTCATCGTACCATGGTGATTTATTATTAATTAACGATGCGTATTCGTTCTTCATCATTCCACTCTGGCTTGCGAATTGGTTTTGTCCCTTTTGATGTAACGAGCACGTAACTACTCTCTCTTTCTCTCTGTCTCTGTCTCTGTCTCTGTCTGTCTTTCTCTCTGTCTCTCTCTCTTTTTATCTTTCTCTCTCAAGGTAACCACTATTACCGTGATTGCACGTTCGCGACGAACGAGAGAAGACGTTGCGAGACGTTGCAACGGATAATAATTATCGAAGACGCGAACACCGTAGAGAGAAGAAACGCTTCGCACTCCTCCTCTTCCTCCTCCTTCTCCTTCTTCTCTTCTTCTTCCTCTCTTTCCTTCTTATATACTCTTCTTTTTCTTTTTTTTTCTTCTTTTTTTCCTTTTCTTTTCTTTTCTTTTCTTTTCATTTCTTTTCTTTTCTTTTCTTTTCTTTTCTTCCCCCCTTCGGATCTCGACGATGAACGTCCGCCGAGACAAAGGGCGCACGAGTCGGGTATACCGCTCTTCGCCTAGGAGCTGGAGGAAAGGTAGTGGAAGATGATGGACCAGAAGAAGGTGAACGAAAAGGTCGCTGATAGTGCATCGTCACGTGCCTCTATTAGAAGCTCCGCTGGAAAAGGACTTTTTGCTCGCGTTCCATCGGCATAGCTACCTCCGTTCGTCCGTGTCCATCTTCTCGTTCTCCGCATCTTTCTCTCTCTTTCTCTTATTCCTGCACTTTTCACACCACTCATTTCCACCCCTCCTTTCCAACGATTACAACCTCCTTATGGAATTCCGTCTAGGAACTAGAATTCTTTTCGTTCGTATTATTCGTTTACCGATCGTCGATATAATACGATCTAACGATAATAATTAGAAGTAATCAATATGTTCGATCGATCGAAAAATGCTTTTTTAAGTTGAAATTATCGAATCTGCGTTAAATTAATCTCAAACATTACAAATATATATATTTCTTTTTGTTTCTCCGAATTTTCGCCTTTTTTCTTTTCTCTCTCTCTCTCTCTCTCTCTCTCTCTCTCATTTTTTTTCTTTTCTTTCTCTTCTTTTTTTTTCTTTCTTTTCCTTGTTCTTTTTTCTCCTTATTTTAATTATTCGTATATTCCGAAGAAGTTTTTGAGATCATTCGAGTTTCCAAAGAAATTACGATGATTCCCTATCGTGAAATACTTCCGTCGGAAGAATCTATTATATTTCGACGTCGAGCTCTCTCTCCCGTCGTACGGTGCGTCGTTCTTGACGAAAATCCTCGATACCCTCTCCTCACCTTTCCTCTCCTCTTTCTCATACAAGACGAAGGGGAAATATTTTTATTGGAACGTTCCCGTCGAAGAGACGGAGCCCGCCAAGATCGAGATTCCACGACGAGTCGAGAACGGGATATATTTTTGATCGAGTTGGTTTTGAGATCACGGGATTTTGGTTCGATGAAATTTTTGGAAAATATTTCGTTGAAAAATATATTCCCATAGATCAAACGAGCATGGAACGATTGGACAAATTTTTCTTAGTAGATATACGTATCTAAATACATAAGATATGTTATCAACTATACTAGTTACTTGTTTATCGTATATAGCTATATACACATTATCTATACATTGAAAGATTCCGTAAAAGAACGGATATTTTAATATCGACGCGAAATCTAATCACGATTTTGTTGGAATTCACGATTCGAGACTATGGGATATGCCCTTCGACTCGAAAAAGCTTTAGACACAGCGAGTGCCCCGAGTTATGCCATATTAGTGTTCCTCGGGATTCCGGTTTCTCAATACGACCAGTCATCCTCGAAGAATCGGCAGACAATGTGTCGGCCCCCTCATCTCGCCTTGGCCCTTTGCCCTCGTAAGTAGCGTACTCTCTCTCTCTCTCTCTCTCTTTCTCTTTCCTTCTCATCCATCTTCCCTTCTTTCGTTCTCTCCCTCTCACTGCAACGTCGAAGGGAAGAAAAAAAGAAGAAGAAGAAGGAAGAAAAACTTGGAGCGTGCGCTCGGGTAAAGACTTAGCGTTCGCATTGTGTTCCTCCGGAGAAACTTAAGCTGAAAGAGAAAGAGAGAGAATAAGAGAGAAAGCTCGAGAGTACTCATCGATTATCCCACTCGGCAGTCTCAGAGTTTGCATCCGTTTGCTCGCACAAATACATATTTTGATCATTAATCGCTTCGTTCTTAAGAAAATTCGAAATATTTATCTACGCTTTATGGTTTACAATCTTGCTTCCCTTTTTTTCTTTTTTTTATAATTTTCTTTCTCTCTTTTTTTTTTTTTATCATTACCTCTCTCTGTTTCTTCCCCATGATCGATTTAACCGAATAAAACGATTGTGATTTTGAAGAAACGGAATTGTTTCGGAAAAAATCATGATCTCGGAATGGAGAGTCTCTATTGTACTTTCACATCAGTGGACAGATTATTCGCTTCCGTCATAATCCAGGAGTTGAGAGTTAATTGATATTCTTGTAATATCATGAGAATGACGTGGCAGATCCGGATTGACGTATACAGTCGATACGGTATATCGTTTCTTGATGAATCTTCTAAACGTTTAGCTATCGTGCGATAAAAGACGCTTGTCTGTATCAATTAAAAGCATAGATCGAATAAAAGTAAGAATTTTTTTTCTCACTCTCTCTCGCTCTCTCTCTCTCTCTTTTTATCTCTTTTTTTATCTCTTTTTTTTCTCCCTTTTCAATGTTTTACAACGAGAAAGAATTACACGAAGAAGGATAATAAAAAAAAGAATGCTCGTAAAACATGATCCAAACTTTTTTGTTCTTGACCGTCACAGAGCCTCGAAACAATCCGGAAATAATTGTGATTTCGTCGAGGAAGGGTGCGAGGTAGAGACAGAAATAGAAACAGATGGAAAGAGAGGAAAAGAGAGAGAGAGAGAGAGAGAGAGAGAGAGAGAGAGAGAGAGAGAGAAAAGAAATAAAGGATGCGTGAGAATTTTTGTACGTTTGGAACGTATACGTAAGCAGGTAGAAAAATAGAAACAGCAGTGGGACGGTTTAGGAATGGAAACTTAAAATAAAAACTTATAATATAACGAGTAAACGACGGTAAATATTTTTCCAACGATAACGAGACACTTTCGAAATGGTCATTCGTGCATTTATATACGTACGTCCCAAATGAGTCATACGTAAATGTTTTTCATTAGTTACAGTAAATTTACCACGTACAAAAGATTTCAGCGATAAGATTAGAAAGTATTATAAATTATAAAGTAAAAGAGATAAGATAATATATTAGAATGTGTCTGTGTATGGAAGATGAAAATTCTTGAAAGATTTCATCGTTAAAATTATACTCGAGCGACGTGATCTCTCTTTCTCTCTCTTCTTCGGTGATACAGCGGAAATGGATAGATCGTGAAGGTATCATTTTCATAGGGCTTAGGGTGAAGTGGTACGACTTCACGTTGTACATGTCTGGGTTGCGTCTAGAAAGGCGCGTGTAATTATGTGCGAGAGAGGATAGAGTAACGCGTCGAGCATTCCAGCAGCCACCGGAGTCAGAATCCACCCTCGCCCGTTGGTCCGTTCGACTGAATAGCCGGCTAATGAACGCAAAGCCTCCGCTCTGTCAGTCTCGTACGTACGTACGTCCAACATCGGGGAACGATCGTTGCTCGC
Source organism: Vespula pensylvanica (assembly GCF_014466175.1). Classification (NCBI taxonomy): domain Eukaryota; kingdom Metazoa; phylum Arthropoda; class Insecta; order Hymenoptera; family Vespidae; genus Vespula; species Vespula pensylvanica. Next base: position 16,765,494 of record NC_057685.1, read on the forward strand.
TCGAGGATGAAACCGATGCGTACCAGGACGTCCACTCAGCGGCCGATTTACGGCACTACGTCCTGCCGATCTTACGAACAAGTTCCTAGATCCTTTTTACGTCATACTAAGACTCCGTTAATTTCAAAGAAATCTTTTGATCATAAATACTGATCGTAATTTTAATTGTTTCATTTTAACGATCTCTTGCAATTATTTCTTTTTTCTTTGTGTTTTACTTCTCTCTCTCTCTCTCTCTCTCTCTCTCTCTCTCTCTCTCTCTCTTCTTTTGGTATTTTTCTCGTTTCGTATGTTTCTTTCCACGATCTTTCATTTTTTCTTTCCATTTCTTTTTTGTTCTTGTTTTCTTGTTTTTCTTCCTGCGAAAACGCCCGACACGTAAAGATAAGATTTTAATTCTAACAAATGTAGTGAGTCACCGTTAGAAACCCTACGCCATCTTCGAAATTCTCTTCTCTCGCAGATAAGATACTTTCTCGAAGATCATTGGCCCAAAGTATTTCACCGTTGGTATACAATGGTACGCGTGCACCGATAGATACAATTTCAATTTTGCTATCTTCCCTTCTCTGTTTCCTCGGGAGAGTAAGAGAGAAATAAAGAGAGAGAGAGAGAGAGAGAGAGAGAGAGAGAGAGAGAGAGATTCGACGTTAGATATGCGAGAGAGTTAGGGCCTCCTCGTTCTCTCCTGTCACTCAAATCCTTCTCTCCCCCCTCCTCTCTACCCTGCCTTCAGCATCCCCTTTCCTTCCTTCGGGTCGGCCGTCGTCGACGTCACCCCTTCGACCACCCTCGCGCGCGCGAGCACATGTTCCTCACCGGGAGAGTCAGCCCCGCGGACTCGGTAATTGAATTTCACGAGTTGGTTACCCAAACCCCTGGGATCTGCCAATCCCCCTTGTACGTCCTCGTCTCCGGCACCCTTTTGGAAAACAGCCTAACATAACGTCGTAGTCGTCGTCGTCGTCGTCGTCGTCGTCGTCGTCGTCGTCGTCGTCGTCGTCGTCGTCGTCGCCGTAGTCGTCGTCGTCGTCGTTGTAGTTATCGTCCTTTGGCCGATATCGTCCTTTTCGTTATCACCAAGCTTTTCGCCATCCACTCGATGTCCCGCTTAACGTCGTGTCAAAACATTGATTACGACAGTGGTCCCAAAGCAACCATAATGCAATTTAATTCGTTCTACGTTAAACTATGTAGGAAAGTATTCAATAAACTAACGAATAACTATCCATGTTTTCTATTTAACTTTTGTAACTATAACTTTCGTGTATTGATATTATATATATATATATATATATATATATATATATATATATATATATATCTTAATCGTCTTTGCATATTATCCTATTTTAAAGTAAATCCTTTTCACGTACGTGAGCACGAATATAATTACTTTATCGATACTGTTAACTGAGATAATTGAGTAATTAAAATGTTAATTATATCGTCGGTATTGGTTTTCAATGTCAGGGATATATTACGAACCATTAAACGTAATATCATCATAATATCAAATCATTTACAAAAATTTTCACTTTTGTTTGCGGCAAAGTATAATATTTATCTATAATAAAATAACTACAGGAAGATTTAAATGAAGTTTTCAAAGAAAGCTGGACTCGTACTCGTTTACGAATCGGTCATCGTCCAGATCGGACACCCCGTTGAGAACGAAGCCGCTTCGGCTTCACGCTTTTCCTCGTTCATAAATATTTAGCAGGAAGGGGAAGAGGGAAGAGCGTACCGTCGGGGTATTCGACAGTGGTGCTTTCGCCATTCTCTCTGAATTTAATGAACCGCACTGATTTTTCACGGGCGCGAATATAGCAGAAGGGGGAAGGAAGAAGGGGGACTTGCCTCGAAAAAGAGTATGTGTATGTGTGTGTGTGTGTATGTGTGTGAGAAAGACAGAGAGAGAGAGAGAGAGAGAAAGAGAGAAAGAGAGCTGTTTGCATCCAACGATTCCTCGCTTTCCCGTTTTTTTCTCTCGCCATGCCATCCTCGATGGCTCGTTCGCTCACTCGCTCGGTGAACGATAATAATTTTAAAAGGGGAAGGCAGAAGGCCCTCGAGGCGTCGAGCCGCCGAAGACGAATTATCGCCGCCTGACGTGTACCCTTATTTATGGTTCTTCGACCTTGCCTTTTACCCCGCTCGTCTCTCTTTCTCTTTCTCTCTCTCTCTCTCTCTTTCTCTTTCTCTCTCCTCTTTTTCTTTCTTTCTCTCTCTCTTTTGCCTTCTCTTCTTTTGCCTTCCCATCTTCCTCTCGCTCGCACTTTTCGTACGAGACACACACGTGGAGATCGAGTTCCGATCGACTCGGATGGAATGATCTATGTTGATAGAAAAGTTTCGACCGAATCTATCTCGGTTGATATAACAAAGAAAAGAAGAGATCGCGTTGTAGAGAGAAGAGTAATTTAAAACATATGTATGTGTATATTCGTACGTATGTACGTCCGCAGGTATGTATATACATATGTATGTATGCACGTACGTACGTACGTACGATCAAATTGCTTACTTGCTATATTCGATCGATACGATTCGAGTAACGAATAAATGTCGAGAAGTAATGTATACGATATAAGAAATTCAAAGTATAGATTTGAATCATCAGATTTGAATTTAATTATAAGACTAACGATAAGCAATCGAGAATATAAGAGAAATGTTTTTTACGTTCCATTCAATACCATTCGCGAACAAAAATTCAACGATCGTCGAAACGTGATATCGTTCGTATTGCTATAGATAGATAGATACCTATGTAGTTTATAACTTTTTGAAGAAGATTGTAGATCGCGGATTGTACATATACGTACATATAGTGTGTACCACTAGTCGCGGGCCGCGTGTTTCGTTTCGGGATCGACGAAAGCATAGGAATCGAGCGTCGAAAATGGCGAGGAAGATACCGGAGCTCTCGCAATTGGGGCAACGGTGTGATCCGATATTGCACGACGGCAACCGTGCGCCACTTCAGGGCGGATCTGGTTGGTCAATCAGCGGTGCATTGTACGTAACGAACCTCCGCACTCGCCGGAGTTTAATGCCCGTACGTGGACCTTGGCGGACGTGTGTATGCGCGTGGGTTATTAAATATGAGGAGAAGGGAGCTTTGCGAAAAGGAGAAAGAGAAAGAGAAAGAGAAAGAGAAAGAGAAAGAGAAAGAGGGAGAGAGAGAGAGAGAGAGAGAGAGAGAGAGAGAAAGAAAAAATCTGAGGGGAGCGAACTCATCGCAAGCGATACTCCTACGATCGTTTTATTTTCTTAATCGACACAGTTTCGATAACGACAGGATATTTCAACGATCATCTTTTTATTCATCATATTTAAGATCGATAACTCGAAGTTTCCGACGGTCTTTCGATTTAGAAGAAATGTGACTCTTCTCTCTTTCTCTCTTTTACCGAGAAAGAGAGAAAGATAAAAGAGACAGAATGGTAGAAAGGGCAAATGATTTTATCCGACGATTTTGCCACGGTCGAAAGTCTTTAGGCAGATGGCGATAAATCGGAGCTCACCGACTTTACTTCAACCTCCTCTCTTTTCCACTTTCTCCACCTTCTCATTTTGCTTCTCCTCCTCCTCCTCCTCCTCCTCCTCCTTCTCTTCCTCCTCCTACGCGACTTCGCAAACAAATGTGCCGGCGCCGTGCATTTAGACGTCTCGGTGACATTATCAGCGGTGCTTCCATCCCCCTTTTCGAAGGCTCCCTCGGCCTCGCCTACTCTCTCCTCTACTGTCGTCCTTTTCCTCAGCCTCTTCTCCTCACCCTTCTCTTCTTACCATTCGTCGATAAAGAGAGCGGATATAAATGACTTTCTCTTAAGATTAGATCCGTATCGCGTCGAGCTATTAACGACGAATCAATGTTCGATCGGTTTCGGTTAGCGATTCGTGCTGATTAAAACTCGAGGCTCGAAGAAATAAGTCGTTCTTCTTCTTCTTCTTCTTATTATTATTATTATTACAGTTTATCGTTAGGCGTTCGATTATAGATAATTTTTGATATTCCTTCGAGACGTAAGTACGTACGTTTCTATCTACGTATCTATCCAACTATTTACGTAAAACATTTCCTATTCCTTTTCTTCTTTATTGTTTTCTTCCATTTCCTTTGTACGTCGGATCCACCATGAAGAATCTTTCTCGCGAAAGATTTTGCGAAGTGGTTAAGGGTATTCCTTCCTTGGGGATAGAAACGTGCATAAATTTGGACGGATCGTCTCATAGCGAGCCGGCGGAGGATGGTACTCGAAGAATCTGAAGTGGGCCTCTTGGTAACGGCGAGCACTTATTCGCTCACTCGTTCGCCAGTCCAAATGAATTGGATAATTTGATCAGCTCGTTGCTGGCCCTTTGTTGCCTCCTGGGAACTTTGAATGGTCCGGTCGACCATCGTCTCTCGTTTTCTTTCCTTACCTCTTCTCTCCTCTCCCTCTTTATAACTCTTTCTATCTCTCTCTTTCTCTCTTTCGTTTTCTACCAATTCTTCCTGAGGCAGCACGGATCTCGTGCCTTGCCTTTTCCTCTTCTATCTCTCTCTATCTTTCTCGACGTAGTCATTGCTTCTGATATCAGACCGAGCGAAGATCATAGCAGACGCTAAATAAAGAACGCACCACTTCCGCTCTCCCGAGTGCAAATCGACAACGTAGATTGGGCAGATGAACGAGCGAAACTTTGCGGATCGTAAGAGCCGCTCCCGTTTATATTCCGAGAAGAGGATTCTTTTTATCGGGTATTCTCTAGCATCTCGAACTATTTTTCGAACGGTTAGGAATACGAGATAGATAGATAGACAGATAGATAGATAGAGAGAGAGAAAGACAGAGAGAGAGAGAGAGAGAGAGAGAGAGAGAGAGGAAAAAAACAGAAGAGATTTAATGAATTAGAAATTTATTTCGAACAGATAGAATAGATTAAATACTTAGACAGATATGCATCGACGAGTTTGCATTATATCTATATAAAAACGAGTAGCATTGTGCCATGGCGAAAGAATTTTTCCCTTGGCGATGATTGCAAAACATCGAAATGCACGAATTATTCTTATTTTCTTCACGTTTGGTATAACGCGAGATATTTGTCGTTTCTCGACAGAGATTTATGAGAAAAAAGTCCGAGTTTTTCTTAAGCGACGTTACTCGGATATACCTAATATGTAAATATCTAGTAAACCACAAATCGACTCGGAGCGTCGAGTGTGTGCCGTATTTTTATCCAGTAGGAAGAGGAAATTATTTTCCGAGATAGTCTCTCGAGCGGCCGGCCTTAGCGTTCGTTTTCCCAGTTCGAAAATATTATCCCGGTAATCTCCACCACGTTCCGTGTACCATTTCTTTCCAAGCGTTTCTCTCCTCCCGTCTTTCCTATCTTCCATCCGCGTCTTATACTTTCTCACGAAGTCGCTAGGAGTTTTCTCGTGGCCCGAGGCACGTAAGATTGTGCTCTCGTAATTCGCAGACCTTCGCTGTTCTAGAAAGAACGAAACGTAGAAGGAAGTACACGGAAACGAGAGAAGAAAACAACGAGAGAAAGAGAGAGAACAAAAAAAAATAGAGAGGAAGAGAGAGAGAGAGAGAGAGAGAGAGAGAGAGAGAGAGAAAGAGGAAAGAGCGAGAATGGAGAAGAAGAGAGAAATGCAGAAAGAATCGTTGACGGATTCATTAAAAACGTTTGGGTGTAATAGTGCCGTGATTACGGAGAGAGAGACTGGAAAATTAAAAAAAGGAAGAGGAGGAGGGAAAAAGGGGAAGAAAACGGAGATACGGAAGAGGAGTACGTGCTGCTCCTTCTGCCCCCTGTCGGGAGTCCCCTGCTCGTCGTCGTTCTGTCTTCCGTGGCCGGAAGGTGAGTCTCCTGACGAAGGGAATGTGGAGATGATTAAAATGAATTCTACGGAGACCACCGCATCGTTTCGCCGACTCTTTTACGGCCCTTCGATGCCTAGCTTTTCTTTTTTTCTTTTTTTTTCTCTCTTTTCGTTTTCCTTTTTCTTTTTTTTTTAATTTTTTTGTCTTTTTTTTATTTTTCTTCCCCTCCCTTTTAGGGAACTCGCTTCGCGATAATACCGTCGTTTTTGTTATTGAGATCAATCAACGAATGACGTATATCCCACGGAGAAATGTCGCTGTCGGTGCACGGGGTGTGATCGAAAAGGGAGAAAGGGAGATAGGGACGCGTAAGGTACAAGAGGATTCGAGATTTGTTATTAAAGTCTTGTATTTCATTTATAGACCGATTTGATAATGTCTCGGAGCTTGTTCTTTTCTTTTCTCTTTTTTTTTTCTTTTGCTCTTTCTTAGCTTTTTTTTTTTTTCCAACAAAATCCTTCGAAGACCGTACGAAGAAAGAATTGTTTGGAAACGTGTGTGTGTTTCTCTCGATTTACCATTTCATGCGACAAAAATAATGCAATTTTCTAAAGATCCACGAAGGTCGACGACGGTCAAACGATGTATAACGGTGTCATGGAATTGATAAATTTATCAGGGGCCCGGAAGAAAGGGCGGCATCAAAGAGGTAGAAAAGAAGGAACGTTGATCACGGTGCTCGAAAGAGTTTAAAAATGGTCAGGTATTCACATTAGTCTACGATATGAATAAGCATTCCAGAACGGGCGATCATTGGTCATAGCGAATGCAACGAAAACCACGATAGTCTCGAGGCCCTCTCTTCCTCTCGTTCTTCTCCTCCTCTCTTTCCTCTTGTCGTCGCTCAGACGTTAGTCGAGGCCATTCGTCGGCATGCTTCGTGGTTCTCAATGCATGCTTATGTACCCTCGAGTGCGTACCGTTGTATGCTTTTACGATACATGGATTTGCATGTTTCGTATGAAAGTATACGGTTATGTATCTATCTACCTGCGAAATAGAAACGTATACGATAAGAATGATATCAAAAAGGGAATACGTTTGTTTTATGCGACGACAATGCTTTTGTAAAGATTTTTGTCTTGTTTCTTCTTTCTTTTTTTTTTTTTTGGATAAAAAAGAAAGCACGAAAAAAAGAGAACAAAAAGAAGGAGGAGTAATTGTATTTATGTATATACAATATATAATTTTGAATCAGGTATCGTAGATAATCGTAACACGTCTGTTTTCTCTCTCTCTCTCTCTCTCTCTCTCTCTCTCTCTCTCTCTCGATACTGAAGCATGTCGAAGTATCGTAGAAGTGAGAGAGATATTCTCACTCCTCGAGTCCTGCTCTCTCGCGGCCATACTGCCTCCGTTTGACGCCCAGAGGAGGAGAGACCAGAAGTGGAAAGGGAGAGGGAAGGAGGAGGAATGATTAATTACGAGGGAGTGACGCGAGAAGCAAGAGAGGGCCGACGAAATGCGCCGGGACACAGGGAACTTATATTCGAGAAGTCGCTTCTACCTCTCTCTTTCATCGCGGAGTGCGAGGAAAATACGGAACGAAAAGTAGAAGGAGGTAGCTAAGTAGAAACAGAGAGTTAAGATTATATTTCTTTGCTTTCAACAAAATTTAACGTCGAAAATCGACGTTGAGATAAATTTAACGCGTTAAATTAACCATACATACATACATACATATATATATATACATATATATATATATATATATTTATTTGATTTTTAAAGATTTAAATCTTTTTAGAAAATTAAAACGACATATAAAACAAAGTATGAAATATGTATAAAATAGTCTCTCCTCTCTGATATGTTTTCCTTAAGTTACTTTTATCAGCGATAAGCGAGATGGAAATTCGTGTTTGTATATAAAAAGAAAAATCGAATTTATTCGATCGAAAATGTTACTTCTCGAGCGATCGACCGCTTATTTTGCGACTTTTATTTATCGGCGAAACGGAGATGACCCTCGGTCAAAGCGGTGGATCAAGGATCCTCGAAAAGGAATTCTCGGGAGTAGGAGAGAAAGAAAGAGAGAGAGAAAGAGAGAGAGAGAGAGAGAGAGAGAGAGAGAGAGAAGTAGTAGCGGCGGGTATAGTGAAGCGAAATATATTTCCGTGCTCAGCGGGACGTATTACCGACGAGACGGTCGTCCGATAATGTGTTTCTGATTGCCAGCACGACTATATTTCGTCGACGCCGGTTTTCGACGTTGCTGCTTCTCGATGGCATTTCTCGACCGCAAATCCATCCTTCGTCATACCGTCCTCGATATTACATACCCCCAACTTTGAGCATAGCTATATCTACCTAATACGAGATGAAAATTATGCGGTCAGCGCATAATAGTAACGGATATGTTTTTTTTTCCAACGAGTCGTTCGATCATATTCGACATTATCGATATTATTTTCTATTTCTTTTTGTCTTTTTTAATGTCATTTATATCATATATAAGTACTTATCCGCGTTGAAAGGATATTATAAACATTAATGTAATGTAAGGTTTACGAAAAAGAAATTTGCTTTGAATTTTAAATTTGTGTTATCTGTTATTAAAGTATGAGAATTAATTTGGAATGGTTTTTGTTAATTGATAAACTGGTATAGATCGAATATCCTCGTAGTTTATTCGAAAGGCTTATTTTTCAATTTAATTAGTCATCCAGTCGATACGTTACATCGATCCTTAAATGTATCACCGTGAAAGACGCACGGTTAATAAGGAATTAGACTAGATTATTTTGAAAGGCATCTTCGTCAATACGGTATCATTTATCAGCGTCTATCAGCTTACAAAACCTTTCGGTAATCCGATTCGTATCGCGCGGAAGCGAGTAATTGCCTACGAGATAGATAGAGAGAGAGAGAGAGAGAGAGAAAAAGAGAGAGAGAGAGAGAGAGAGAGAAAGAAAAAATGCCCTGATATCGAATTCGCTCCCCCATTTTCAGCGGACGATTTCTCAGCGAGAAATTGAGAGTCTGTAAGAAGTAGAAGAAGAGAGGATCAGTCATCGGAGATCAGCCAGGATCACGAAGGACCTCGTGATGGATCGGGACGATAGGCAACGACTATTACTTCTCTGTATTCGACGAATAAATGTATTATTCAAAGTAAAAAATAAAAAAAAAAAGAATAAATAAAAATGAACATAAATAAATAAATAAATAAATAAATAAATAAATGAAAAGAAAAAAAAGGAGAAGAAAAAAAAACGAAACAAAAAAGAAAAGGAAGGGTAAAAAAAAACAGAAAGAAAGAAGAGAAACGCGACCGCATGAAAGGTCGAATGGAAAATATCTTCCGTAGTTTCGTGAGCCGTATTATTTTTAATAATTTGTCGATCGTTGACTGTGAAACGATATCCTATAGGATACATGGTGCTCCGGTTGGATCATTAAAGAGAATGAATATCAATTAAATGGAAGTGATTTATGCATAAGCCCGTCCGCGACGTCATAAATATCGACAACGTTGAAATTTTTCGGCCAGGACGAATACTCGACGCGCTCTCGGTAATTTATTGATGAATAGTAGGTAGTAGATTGTAAATAGAGTACGAGTATATCGAGAGAAAGAGAGAGAGAGAGAGAGAAAGAAGGGGAAAGAGGGAGGGAGAAAAAGACAGAGAATATACGCCTTAAGCGTTCGAGGACGCGTCGAAGCGCTCGTTTTTAATGAGATCCTGTAATATTTACCACGTCTTCAATACAATTTTTCATCGGCACGTGCACCCTTTATATCAAACCGATCAAAATTTTACCGATCGCGATACGATCGAAATTATGTCTCGATACTCGTGTGAAGTTCTAACGGAGGATAACGTTCAAAGAAATTTACATATATTTTCTAACGTGCATTATTAGAGAATAATTGATATAGATTTTAACGTTAAAAGATTAAATTTAATTGAAAAAAATTACAACGCAGGGGAAATGAACTTTTGAGGTATATCATAATTCGTTACGACGTATTTTGCATTTAATGTTGAGAAATTTTGGACATAATAAATGTATTTAAGTCACATAGGTACTTACATACTTAAGTAGATTACTAATAACGTTTATGGTAAATGGAACAGCGTTAGTACTCGGAGCATGCTCGTATGAAAATTTTTCTTGCTGATTATCATTATAGAAACGAGGTCGAAGAAGAAGATATGTATCTTCTGTTTCTACGAGTAGACCGTAAAATTCCATAAGTATCATTTATTAAATTATCTTCAAATGAGTTGAACGAACGAATTTATTCATACGTTCGTTCGTTGGACACGAGCATCACACCTGAATGTTATAGGACGACGAATGCGATTTCGAAAAATTTACATCCGGGTAATCGCGTATCTATAAATTATGAAAGTATACTAAAAACAACATTTACTTACCATCCGTGCCACCATTTTTCAGAAGCAATTCAGTCAGAAACGATGTTTCACGTGAATCTGCAACACGAGCAAGCGAAAGAGAATTCGATTAGAGAGACGAATAGTATTTTTTAATGAAAGCGTATAAACAAAAAACAAAAAAAAAAGATAAAGAGAAAAGTTTTGCAAGCAATTAAAATAAAAAAAAAAAAGGAAAAAAAAGTAAAGAAATAGAAAAAGGATAAATAAAAAAGAAAAAAAAAAAAGGAAAAGAAGAGGAAGCGACGAAAGAATGAGAAATATTATGGATACTAAGAGAAATGAATTTTTCAGTGTCGATTATCCTGGGGTAAGACGGTAAACCAAGGAGGACGTAGGTACGATATCAGGGCGAGCTGTTTGCATGAGAAAATCACCACGTCCTTCGTGCCCTTCTTATGTAATCCGTCTGTTAAAATATCAATCTCAACATTTCACTCTTTACACATCATTCCGCGCAGGGGTGGCCCCGATCCTCACCCTTCTACTCTGTCTGGACGAGGTCATCAAAGATGCAAGAGCAATCAGCGGAGCTAGTCGGCCGGACGAACAAGCAGAGAACCGGCAAACCCCTGGTGCAGCGCCATTGCACCCCCTTTGCACCCGCGCCCCTCCTGGGAAGAGCGCATAGTATTTTCTTTGAACGTCTAAATCGATCCCTCGCGTAAAAGGAAAAAAGGAAAGGAGCAAAGAAAAAGAAAAGTAAAAAAAAAAAAATAAAAAAAAGAAAATAAATAAAACAGAAGAAAGAGAAGGAAAAGAGAGAGAGAGAGAGAGAGAGAGAATGAAAAAAAGAAAGAAAAAGAAAATACTTCAAGCGTACGCCCCTTTCGAGAATAGGTCGCGAGTCTCCTTATTAGAAGATCTATGTTCTCGCAATATTATGAAAAGGCAATATCCAAGGAAAGCGATTGCGTTAAGATGAATGAACACAGGGTGAAAAAAGAACGTGTGCCTTTCGACGACGATTTGCACCTTCTCGTTGCTGTTAATATCACCGGCCGTGCGGACGATCGTAAGATCAATCGCATTAACGAGAAAGCTTCTATTTCACCTCGTCTCTTACTATATATATATATATATATATATATATATATATATATAAAGAGAGAGAGAGAGAGAGAGAGAGAGAGAGAGAGAAAGAGAAAGGAACATCAAAGGGATTCGGGCCGATACTCTCTCTGGAAGCAACGACGCGTATCGCTACGAATCGTCGTTGAAATCACTGCCATACTCTTCCCTCTTGGTACGGTTCCGCTCTCTTCGAGCGTTTCCGATCGTGCGAAGAGAGAGATAGCGAAAGAAAGAGAGAGAGAGAGAAAGAGAGAGAAAGAGAGAGAATGAGAGAAAGAGAGAGTATGAGAGAGAAAAGAGCACCATGGCTTGCCTTTGGGGGGTGGCCTCACTCCATCTATGCTTTCGATGCTGCTGCTGCCACTAGGAAGGGAAGGAGGGGGAGTTGGGGGGTTGGGAGAGGTGGAAAAGGGAGGAGAGAATAGGGCGAACTCTATTAAAAATGCAATATTCTCGTTAATCCGCGCCGGTATGTGGCGCCGGCTAATTAGGGAGTACGTGGGAGAGGGGACACGTACGTTTTCACCCCCCGTTGTCATGCAAATACCCCGTGGTGGGCGCCGGGGACGCCATATTGAGCCACGTTACCCGCTTACGAGTCTCACGCGTACCTCTATCTATCTCTACGTATAAGCGGTGAAATCGCTTTATACGAAGTCGTATACTTGCCCTCCGAAATTGCTGCTTCATACTTCTCATAGTGATCGTCTTTTAAAAGGTGAACTAAAGAATTCTCTATGGGTTGGGATTTTTTCTTTTCTCTTTTTTCTTCTTCTCTCTCTCTCTCTCTCTTTTTTTTTTTTTTAAGAAAACGAATAAAAGAAGACGAAGGGATGTATCTTTATTTACGTAAAATAAAAAAAAAGGAGAGAGACAGAGAGAGAGAGAGAGACAGAAAGAGAGGGAGAATTAAAAGGCTTTAGTTTTTTATCTAAATAAAAATGCATAGCAAGCGGAGCTCGCGAAGAGGATCATTGCGCGTGTGCGTAGCCGTTTATATAGTATTGGTGATCGAAGGTGCTGGGTTATGCGAGTAAGATAGAGAAAACAAGGAGGTGAAAGAGGAAGAGAGAGACAGAGAGGGAGAAATAGAGAGGGAGAAGCTGGAGGGTGAGTTATATCAATAAGCATCGAACAGCCACGGAGGACGGCAGGGAGCTGTTGATTAAGGGGCGAGCACAATGAGGACATATCCTCCGAGAAGGGAATGCGTCTGCGATGGATTCGCGCGAGGGGGCCCTCTCTCCCTCTCGATCTCATCTCCGGCAAGCGAGAGAGACTGTTAGACGCCGATTACCGCCGATCCTGGCCTTCACAATGCTCTCGTCTCTGTCATCTCTCCTCGAGTTGACTGGGTCACCTTGTTGCGAGCCTGAGGGAGAGCTTTAGGTGATAAAGCTACTGCTTGAAACGCCACTATGTATGTATGTATGTACATATATATGTACGTACGTACGTATGTATGATGTATGTCCTTTGCTTCTCTTTGAGTTTTCTCTTTAAGATTAACATTATTAATCTTACGTTAGTACGTACGCACTTGGAAATAACGAAAGTTAAATTAATTTTTCTAGCTGAATCGATCGTAGGATTTTCCCTTACTAACCTTTTTTTTCCATTCTTTAATCATTCAACTTTTCAATTTTTCATCGCTCACGTTAATCCCATTAGAAGAGTTTTTATTAGATAAGAAGAGATATTGGTAATATAAGATCAACGGATATAGCTTGAACGATCCAATCTAGTTGGCAAATTAAGTAATGAAAGCAGTCGCGAGTAAAACCGACTTCCTTCGTTGGGAATAGCACTGCCTACGAGTAAGTAAGTACGTCGAACGTCGTTCCGTGCCTGGAGATTACAAAGTTCCAAAGTGTAACTACCTTTTACTTTTCTTTTCCTTTTTTTCTTTTCTTCTCTTTCCTTCCTTCTTCTTTCTTTCATTCTTTCTACCTGTTTTTCTTTCTTTCTTTCTTTCTTTTTTTCTTTCTTCCTTCCTTTCTTTCTTTTTTTTTCTCTTTCCTTTTATTCGTCCAATTCGATATTCCATTCGAATTGACCAGATATCGTCACGAAAAATTGCGACTTCATTCATCCTACCCATTTATCGTTCTCCACCTACCTCCTCCCATCCACCCTCCGTTACCACATCGTCATGGAATTTTCGTGACGTAGTTCCCTTCGATCCGACATTTTCTATTTTTTCTTTTTTTTTTTTTTCAACATCCATTTAAAACTTTTAATCGTCGTTGAACGAGTTTTACGTTCTCTCGCATCACCCAACGCATTATTAATGCGATCCAACGAGAGAATTTTATGAGAAGAATGACCGACGTATGAATCGGATCGAAGCATCGTAAAATGAAAATTGTCGATCGAAAGAAATCCCTGGTGATCGAATTCGTTGGTCTCTGATAGATAGTATCAGTCGATTCGTTACTGAAACGCTTAATATTACGAGGGATTGATCAAAATAAAGGATTGATCAATGAACCTCAACTTTTCTCTTGTTTTAACGAGATATCGTCTCTCGAACGTCGTTAGATCTCTCTTTTTATCGCGATAAAAGAGAGAGGGAAGAAAAAGATCCAAATTTACTTTCCTCTTTCTCTTTCACCCTCTCCAAAAAAAAAAGAAAGGAAATATTATCGAGAGAGAAAGACGAGCGTGTATATTTCTTTTTTTCTTTACTTTTTTTCACACGTTGGCCACACACACACAAGCAAACACGTACTTGCATACACATATGTGCATACTCACTTTCACACTTTCATTTCTCGCTTGGCGTTTTGCATAGCTCCTATCCTGTTCTTTTCTATGTACAGATGTGCAACACACCGCCATCGATCGGCCTTTCGTGCTCGCACTATTTTCAAAAGCCATTCCTATCCTTTGTAATAACGAAGGTCCGTCTTCGCATTAAACGCTAAACGAGGCCGTTCGATATATATATATATATATATATATATATATATATGAGTATATACATATATATACACACACCTATGTCTATATATATATATGTGTGGATGTCTGTGTGTAGATAGATAATTCTACCGTAGGTATGTAAACGCGCGACGGTGTGATCGCCTATAGTAAAACCCGAGTTTACGGCCTATCGAACGAGACGAGTTGCCGCTTTTCCAGAACGAATCGTTTCCTACCAACGAGAAACGTTTTCTCGTATCGACGTACAAGTAATAGTCAGGTATGTTCTTACTCGAGTATATGTATAGATATTATTATTATCAGATTAATTTGCGATATTCGAGATTATTTGAAATACGAT
>NC_057685.1:16785141-16790141 GCF_014466175.1 Vespula pensylvanica
TTGGCTCGTTCCTTTGAGTCGATCCTTTTTCGACGCGTCGTCCACCATACCCTTCTCGCGAAGCTACTTCCTTCGCTCACTGAGCTCCTTTTCCTTCGTTTTTCTCTAGATGTTTCTCTCTCTCTCTCTCTCTCTCTTTCTCTTTATCTCTTTATCTCTTTCTCTCTCTCTTTCTCGGCGTTGTTTTACTTTCTTTTTTTTCCATATTCAGAACATAGTTGCATCGCAAAACGATGTGCGTTCGCTTCATGCGCCAGCAGCAATGAAAAAAGAAAGAGAGAGAGAGAGAGAGAGAGAGAGAGAGAGAGAGAGAGAAAGAGAGAGGAAGAGAGAACTGTTATTTCAATGTCGTTCGTAATTAGCCAGAGGTAAAACTAGCTCTCATCGGTAGGTCGTTATCTTTCCCACTTGCCATTGAAAATGTTGATATTTTTATAATTGCGACATTGTAGATGGAAATGGCGCGTAACAACGAAACTCGGCTTTATCGCGAAAGCAGTGCCGAGTTGTGGAGAGGTTGGAGTGGTAGCGTGGTATAGGGCCGGTAGTCCAATCGATAGCATCGGGGTCGGACGATGAATTTTAATTTCTCCCCCTATTTCCGCCGTTGAGAGTACATAAACAGCGATGTTTGTTATTCTTGATAATGGAAGGGCGTTAGCCGAACGTAGCACGCTTTTCGGGACGTATACATTTTTCAGGATGGTCGTTTACGTCGCTCTATCGGTGCTATGTATTACGACGAACGGATACGAAGCGTAAAGTTGCAAAATTAAAATATATTTCTTTCGCAGGACACGTAAATACGTGTATTTCGTTGGTTGGTATGTACGTTAATACTTGTTAAATTCGAGCCGATGTAAGTTACGAATGTTATACCTGTACATAATTCTAATACTTTTATTTGCTGTGCGTTATCTTCTTTATTCTTTGTCTCTTTTTCTTTTTCTTTTTTTTTTTTTTTTTTTTGATTAATCTCAATTACATTTCTTTTTTTTACATTCACCGAGCCACGTAAAAATAATGTATATATCGTAGAAAGTCAATGAAATATATCGTTGTCGTTACGATTTTCATTGATGGGAATGTGAAGTAACGTGAAAAGAAGAATGATTCAGTAAAACAAATAAGACTTTCGTTCCGAAGAACGATATGTGGAACATGAACAAGTGGCGAGAGGGTGGTAGGAAGAAGGAAAGAGCAGTCGAAGTAGGCGAAAGGTCCCCTTCGCTTCTGCGAAGCGTTTTACCGAAGGTAATGGCCGTGCCGGAAGCGAGATGACGCGTGACCCCCAGACGGATGCATTAGACGCACTTCCGGCGGTACGACGCCCGCCTCCCTGCCGCGAAACCCCGTCGCGAGGCAACCTCTTGCGAATCTCTTCTCCGACCTTACTCACTTTGTTAAAACTCGCATTTTTATACTTGGAATTTCATCTACGACTCTTAACGAATCAAATCATTTTTCTATTATACGATTGAAAGATATTAATTATTCAAATCCGATACACCTCGATGATATTTAGAATTTATTTTCATTATCAGACAAAATGTTAATTATCCTACATTTTGATAAATAAACGTAGATACATCGTATAAATTATTATAAAAGTAATTAATCTCAAAGTAAAAAGTATGTATACACGACGAGAGAAACATAATACTTTGCGCTTGAGACTCGGCTACATACATCTACGTCTCTTAGTCGACATATCGAAAGACGTCCTTCGTCGTTGAAGGATCGATTCGCCTTCTCTCTCTCTCCCTCTCTCTCTCTCTCTCTGCTTCTCTTCTCGTCTCTGCCTCAACGAATTCCTCCTCCCACGAGAAGAGGAAATGAAATCCCGGCTGGGACGCGAGTCTCGCGACGTTTGTCCCGTTATTAGATCAACGTTACTACGTAGAGTCCGTCTCGTATATTCGAAGGTAGAACCGATAGGATGGATGAGAGGAAGAGGAAGAGAGAGAGAGAGAGAGAGAGAGAGAGAGAGAGAGAGAGAGAGAGAGAGAGAGAATGCATCGAGAGCTGGCAGACACGTCTTCTGCATTTTCAAACGGGCGTACACTTTCGCGCCGCGAGAGGCGATACGCGAAAATCGCTGGAGTCTCTTTCAAACAAGATCGACGTATCCTTTTGATCGCGAAGAAACTCAGGGAATGACGTACACAGACGTTTTCTTCATCGCGTAACAGCTTCCCTTGTAAACAGAATACTTTCGATTCTTGAGAATCCATGTAAAAGGATTTATTTTCTTGGCAATTCTATTTTAGAAATAACGATTTATACAGACATTATTCTTATTATATCTTATATCATACAAATCCTAGATAAAGAAGAAACTGTAAGTAAGTATTCGAGTTCTGTATTAATGAATCTTAAGAAATTAATACGGAGTTCTACGAATCGCGTGAAAAATCAGAGAAGAGAGACAGAATAAAAGAAAGATGTAGAAATATATATATATAGGCATACACACACACAACACACATATATGTATATATATATATAGAGAGAGAGAGAGAGAGATGTTTCTATCGGAAAAAGCATGTCATAATTTTCGTCGATCGTTGGACGAAAACGATCCTTCTTTGTCTCCGCGTACCGGATGGAAAATCGATCGAAGCGAGTGAAAAAGAGTAGATGGAGATAGAGATAGAGATAGGGAAAGAGTGAGTGAATGTGAGAGAGAGAAAGAGACAGAGAGATGTGCCGAGAAGAGATCGGTGGATGCGTTCACCTCGGTTGGGCTCGTCTAGTCTCGGGCGCGAATTTCGTAGAGCGCACGAACGCGCAGCGCGTTTTACCGCCTGCATCGAGCCGAATTAATAGTTCGTTCTACCGCGAAACTCGTAAATAACGCATTCTGACAGCCGGATCCGAACGTCGATGAATAACGAGCCGCGGAACCTTCGACTTTCAGTCTTCCTTTTTTTCCCCAGGCAGTTCTCGTGCGTCCGTTCGTTCGGACCACACGCGTCGTCGTCGTCGTCATCGTTGTCGTCGTCGTCGTCGTCGACGTCGTCGTCGTCGTCATCGTCGTCGTCGTCGTTGTTCTCATCCTCAACCTCGTCCTCCTCTTCGTTTTCGTTCTCGTTCTCGTTCTCGTCCTCGTCCTCGTCCTCATCCTCGTCCAGCCACTGAGCAAGAGCGAATACATAGCGTTTTAGTATGGTGTGCGTGAAAAACGCGTGCGTTTTCGTTGAAACAAAGCACGAGGGCCGCCGACGTGCTCTCCCGATTCGGACTGGTCGTCGATGCCGGAAACGCCACGAAAGAGAGACGAGAAAAAGGAAAAATAGGGAGAGAAAGTCGAGTCGAATCGTTGCACGTCTCTACCTGTAACTATATATTATATGTATATATTTATATATACATACATACGTGTATACGTGTATGTATATATGTATGTACGGTATACATGCATACGTGTATTTCTGTCCTCATGAATATTCGCCGAGATATCTCGAGCGTTCTCTTCTACACCCTGCTACGCGACGTTACCTCTCTCTTTTCACGAATTTTCTCTTCATTTGACGTACGTAGTATAACACGGTGTCAAGTGTGTTCGATTTCTCTACAAAAGAAGGAACAACACAAAATAAAAAAGAAAAAAAGAAAAAAAAAAAGAAAATAAAAATAGGAAACCTCGTAACTTTTATATTCTAACTACGGTTTGTCATCGTCAAATCTTTCAATTTTTTTTCTTCTCCTTCTTTTTTTTCTGTTTCTTTCTTCTTTTTTCTTCTTTTTTTTACCATTCCACCTACGAGTGTCTACGAATACGTCACGTTGTAACAAAAGAGACTTGTATATTTTGTCTAATATAATGGAACCTTCTATAGATGTATTTATCGCTGTATTTATCGATTACGCGAGAATCGTTCGTTCGTTCTCGATGATATTCTTTAGCGATTGGTTAAAGGCTTGTTAGATATTCCGCGAATATCGAAGTCGTTAACGTACATACGTACATAGCAATTAAGTTGGTAATAGGCATGTAATATATAAATGTTATGGCGTGGTGGATGAGTACGGCAAGGAAAGTCGGTAAGTTGGCGAACGAATTGGAAGAGAAAAAGATAGAGATAGATAGATAGACAGATAGTAAGAAAGAGAGAAAGAGAAAGAGAGAGAGAGAGAGATAAAGATAGAAGATGTCGGCAATAGAGAGAAGCGAATGATGGGTGTATAATGACGGAGCCTATTCCTCCTAATTTCTCGGACCCTGTCTCTCTTTCTCTTTCCGTCTATCATTCTGTAGGACGAGGGTGGAAGGAAGAGAGGCGAGAACGAATGAGAGAAGAAGGAAGATGAGAACGAGCAGGAGAAAGAGAAGGAGAACGAGTAGAAGGAGGATGGTGAGTCGACGAGAGGGAAGGATGGAAAAAGAGAGAATCGGAAGCTTCAGAAGGAGGGAGAGCCTCCTTCTCGCTCTCTCGCCCTCTCTTACTTTCCATCTTTCTCTTCCGCTTCACCATTCTTCGGCACTCCCGTCGGGGATTAATAACGGCCTACCATTGTTGCCATGGAAACTCTCGAAGCGTTAAAAACTCCTCGGCCCTAACTCTGATCGTCCGTTTAAAGTTCTGAGAGAAAGGGTTGCGATCTCAAATTCGAGCGACGCGAGTACGACGACGCGAAAAATATTTTCTGAATATTCCGCGCGTAATATTATTACGGCATATACCAGATGAAAAATATCGGGCATACGTATGTACGTACGTGTATCGCGCGGGCGAATCTTTTATTATATCTTTCCTTCTTTTTTAATTATTCGTTTTATTATTATTATCGTTGTTATTATTATTATTACGATTATTATTATTATTATTATTATTATTATTATTATTATTTATTAACAACGTGCGATTTGGTTTGGACGAGATATTCAATATCTACGATTTATTACGCCATCGAAACTCGACGAATACGATAGAATTCTCAACAAATCAAGGACAAGAGGCTTTTCCTTCGAATTAATTAGAGATAAAGCGGAAAAG
>NC_057685.1:16792641-16822001 GCF_014466175.1 Vespula pensylvanica
GTCGTCTCACGTGATAACCGTAGAAAATGCGAGCGCTCACCGACCGACGAATCAACAGAAGGGAGAGATGGAGATGCATAGCAGAGGCACAAAGTCCTGGAAGAAGAGAGAGAAAGAAAGAAAGACAGAAAGAAAGAAAGAAAGAAAGAAAGAAAGAAAGAAAGAACGAAAGAAAGAAAGCAAGCAAGCAAGCAAGAGAGAAAGAGAGAAAAAAGTTAGAGAGAAAGAGAAAAAGAGAGAAAGCGAGTGCACAGAAAGGCATTCAATGCATTCACGGGGAAGAACTCTGCACGAACGAGCGAGCTCGTGAATGAACCGAGTCCCGAGCCGACGAACCACTGTCGGCTCGGCACCCTCTCCTCCGTGGAACTACTCTATCTCGGGCATTATCGTTATTAAACACCTCGAAAGGCCGCCAACAGAATGGTATCCGTGTTTCAGGGAGGCAAGCCGCCGACGAGAGAGCTCCGGTCGCTCGATTCGCTCGTCGATGTACTTATTCGCGACGTCCTCCCCCTCCCCCACCTCTTTTTCCCTTCTCCTCCTTCTCCTCGCCTTTCTCTTCATCCTTCTTTCCCAACGTGTTCTCCACATGTTTTTTTTCCTTCCTTCCTTCCTTCCTTCCTTCCTTCCTTCCTTCCTTTCTATTCTATCTATCTATCCACCATACCTTCCCTTTTTCACTTTCGAAATTTCGAATAAATCCTTTCCACTCATACCGTATTGTATATCCGAGTGAATCATCCGAGCAACCAACCGAACAACCGTTTCAATTAAGATTAGAAATATTTACTTCGTCAGTCCCTAACAAAAATGTTCAATTTGCAAATCGGCAAACTTCTGAGAGGAGAATTATATATTATATTTGTGAAATCAAGAATCTATCTATCTAGATCCTTTCGCATGGAAGATCGTTATCATTGTTTCGCGCAGAAGACGAGGTAGCACTAAAAGCGAGTCCCTTTCGCTCGTACAGGGGGTGTCGTCGAAGAGCCGGATGATGTACTGCCGTCTCAGCCCCTTAATTACTGCCGCGTGCAAATTGGAAGGAAAAATTAATCGCAGAAATGACTTAGAGTCGTCGGCGGTGCCGTAGTTCGAGATGTCGGAGGATGGGTTGGAGAAGAGGAGGGGTGGGTGGTAGGGGGCGGTGGGGGAAAGCGAAGGGTGGACGAGGAAGCGCAGCCGAGGGTCGCACAAAGGGGATGAAAGGAAGTCCGGGGCAATTAGAATGATGCCCTTTGCACGGTCTTCCTCTCTCCCTTTCTCTCTCTTTCTCTCTCGGGCCTTCCCTCTTTCTCTTGGTACTCCCGGAACTCTGTCTTTCTCTCTTTCTCTTCTATCTCTTTCTCTTCTATATCTTTCTCTTCCATCTCTTCCTCCGCCTCCATCTTCTTGCTTCCCTTCCACCTTCGTGGATACTGTTCGCGAAACCCTCTTCTGTGTAAATCTGCCTTCTGAACTTGGACTCAGTTTAGGTGCTAAAAATATTATATACGTATAATATATCGTGATGAAGGTATTTATTTATCTTATTATACAATTTTTTTTCCTTCGAAGAGGTACCTTTCCGTTCAAACCAAAAACTTTGCACAGCTTTAATATTCTTATTCGACGTTTGTTGTATCTATTTATATGTGTGTGTGCGTGCGTGTGTGTGTACGTATGTATATATATGTATATATGTGTGTGTATATATATATATATATATATATATATATATATATATATATATATCAAATTAATCTATGGACTAAAACAATGCTTTATTTAGAAATAATAATAGATATATTTCAATAATTAATTTTAGCACAAAAATCATGAAATAAAGGGAGAATTTTGGAGGTAAACGTTAACAAATATCTACGTTTATCGTTATTTCATGCTCTAGAACAAATATAATATTTGATATAACTGAATCCTATAAATCAGTTAATATCATTATCATTCAGCGATCGTTCGAACCGAGGATGGTATAGAATTTTCGTAATAGTATTACAATATACGCGATATGTTCCATTTAATTCGGGTATTTAAAGTATTTTTGTTATCATATTTGTGAGAGTATAGAAATAATAATTTGACATTAAGGAAACAAAAGTACATTCCTATACTTTGTTCTTTTCTTTCTCTTTTCGAATAAGATTAATGATCTCCATTAAAGCTATCTACCTATCTACATATATATATATATACATACATATACACGTATAGAGTGTCACGAACGAAAAGATTTCACTATATAGATAATACTAGAAAGCAAGAAGTCTCAGGAGAAAGATCAACTTTGGAAGGTCACGAAGCAACAACGAGGACGAAGAGAAGGACAACGATGACGGCAGCAACCTCGACGATATCACCAACGTTGGATGGACATTTAATCTCGATTTCGGGGTCGACCACCGATCGAACAACCCCTCCGACTCGTGGAAGGCCGCTGCTGTCATATCTCCGAGGGATGATTCGACGTGACGGCTCTCCCTAGAGGGTTGCGTCGTGCTACCGTAGCCACTGGCATACGCTCTTGCCCTCGATGGAAAAGCCCATCGAAAAGCCCATCGAAAAGCCATGCCGTGTGCCGCCCTAGGCGGCAATATACGTCGTGACGTTCGCGGATTCCGCGCGTGCCACCCATTCCCCACCTTCGACTCCACCTCTTTCTCTCTCTCTCTCTCTCGTTTTCGACCCTTCTCGCGTGAGGTTTAATGACGTATAAACTATGCTTCGGATTAGCAACGTTGCCTCGACTCGTTGGCTCGAGGCTACTACCATCGAGTTTTAGGGTCGATAATATTCTTGCTTTTCGTCGTTAGCTTCTTATGAGAACTTTGTACGAAGCTATTCGTGTATGAACCGACGTTTAATCTATCTAAGTATGATATTGTTTTGATCGATATTGTTGAAAGAAAAAGTTTAATAGTTTAAGCTAGTAAAAACAAAATTACATGATTCTCATGGTTTTGTTCGTGTAAATTCTTTGATAGAAAAATGTTTAGTTCCTCGGATGATAGAGTTGATAAATTCATGAAAGATATAAGAGAGAGAGAGAGAGAGAGAGAAAGGGAGAGCAATAGTTCCTAACCTACCTCACTGTAAAAACGAAGACGATTCGCCAATTATATTTCGGAACCCTTACCAAGTCACCCTTCCAGTTCGTTCGCGTCACCAACTCGCCGGTAGGTAATACGTACTGACCAAGCTACGTTTGAAAAATCTCGTGGCAGTTAACCGAGTACAAAACGAATAATTAACCGGACAAAGAAAGGCGTTCGTCGAAGAGGAAGAGCGAGAGCACGTTAGCAGCGAAATAGAGGAAAGCAAAGTGAGAGTTGGAGAGAGAGTGAATGATAGAGGAAAAGAGTGTGAGAGAATGAGAAAGAGAAAAAAAGAAAGAGAGAGAGAGAGAGAGAGAGAGAGAGAGAGAGAATGGAGTGGCACAAAAGGGCCCCGACAACAAAGTCAAGTGGGGCACAATGAGCCGCGGCGTGAGTACATTGAATGCCATGGTCGTCTCCTACAGTCGTGGTCCCATGGCTCTTTGACGCTCGTCCTACTACTCCTCGTGTCTCATGGTGTACTTATGGTGTGCCTCTATAAAAGCGTTGATTCGATAACATGACCGTGTCACCGATATAGAAAATTACATGCGCACGAGCGAGCCCAGGGTGACGGCTTGATCGTTGATTATGAAAACGTTTAAGCGTGAGATCCTTATATTTTTATAACAACGTCAACCTGTCAACATTTGTTTATTCATTGATTTCGTTCCTCCACGTTACCAACCACGGAATATTTATTTTTATAGTTTCAATATTTCTAAAAGTTTCGGATTTTTCGTCGACGCTTTCGTCGAGGATCAATGGTATATGGAGGTAAATCGTTCGACCGAATCCAAAATGATAGATAGGACTGTGAGATTTAGAAAGATAGAGAGAAAGAGAGAGAGAGAGAGAGAGAGAGAGAGAGAGAGAGAGAGAGAGAGAGTAAAGGGATCGATTTAGAAAACTGGTCAAGCTCGAAAATCCTGATAAATGAAAGAAGCAAATACCGAGCGAGGATTATCAATAAGGATGGCTATCTTTAAACACGGTGGAAAAGGTTAAATCGTGGTAAGGGTAAAAGGCTTAATCTCTTTACCTACGATAATCTGATATAATACTCTGCCAATGTTATTTACCTTGGAATCAAATCGTTTATACTTAAAAGCAATTTCGTATAGGAATACTTCGATAAAGATATCTCTTTTTTCGTATAACATAAATGTATGTATTGAAAAAAATATAAAAAAAAAGAAAAAAAAAGAAGAAATATCGATGGACGACTAGATAGATATATTTTTTGATATCGATAAATTGTTCTCTCTCTCTCTCTCTCTCTCTCTCTCTCTCTCTCATTCGGTTGATCATTTCTCGCTGGACGTAATGTTACGCGAAGTCACCCTTCCGTTTTCCCGTCCACCATCACTCTCTCTCTTTCTCTCTTTCTCTTTTTGAGCGGGGGTGCAATCAATAAGACATTCGTGACGCGACGGTTATAGCTGATGGGGATGCGAAAACGGGGGCCAACGGGCAACCCCATGAATATCTTTCGATAGATTGCACATCGTCCTCGTTCGGGGACGATGCGTCCTGATGCGTCGCGATGCGTCGATCCGGCGCGTCGGGGGGTTAGCCGGAGGTTCGTCGAGGGCTACGAGACAGACGAGGGTGAACGACGTGTGTGCAGCCACGCGTCCACTGCGGTTAACTTTTCCTCCATCTACTTTTCTCGCTCCACTCGATCTCCTTCTCTTCTTCCACCTTCTTCCTGAACGAAGGGTAAAGAGAAGATGTCCTCCCGGCGCCGACGGCCAACTGCTTTTCGGCCCTTTCGAACTTTCGATTCGATCGTCCGCGAGAAAAACTTTTTCTTCGTCGAAAGGATCCCATCGAAGGATCCTCGGAGGTGCCTTGCATCGGCTCTGCTGTTCAATTACGCGTACGAACGAAGAAAGTTTCAAAGTGAAAATTTGACTTTGATGATTATTTAACGAGTAGGATTTTCGATAACTTAGAAAATTCAATGAAATTATATAATCGGATAATGGGAAAAGGGAAAAATTGGTAAAGGGAGAAGAAAAAGAAAGGAAAAGAAAAAAGAAAAAAATCGATTTCCATCTATCCATCCATATATCTATCTATCTATCTATTTATCTCTCTATCTATCTATCTATCTATCTATCTATCTATCTATCTATCTATCTATCTATCTATCTATCTATCTGTCTTCGTTGTATTAGCATTGGAACGTATGTATGCATGGGAGATCATAAAAACGATCTACCGCATTTCCCTTTATTTCACAAACGCGACTCGTGCGGTAGGTACTCGCTTTCCTCTATGCTCGAACGTTGATCTTTTGGATCATTTTCGACGAATCGGAAACGTGAATCTCTCTTCCTCTTTCTCTTTCTCTCTTTCTCTCTCTTACTATTCCAGGATTCGGTCTGATGGGTGCGTCATGCATCGGCTTGCATCGGCTTTCATCGGTTGAAGGATCCACTCGGGATCTCGCATTAATAATGCATATCTGTGTCGATGTATACGTCTGTGTATATGGCAGTCGCATCTGTAAAAGTATGTAAGAGCGTAGGAATACGATTCGTAAAGCCGAAATCGAGAGCTTGTCTCTCTCTCTCTCTCTCTCTCTCTCTCTCTCTCTCTCTCTCTCTCTCTCTCTCTCTCTCTTTCGCATGAGAACGTTCGTTTTTCCACAGTCTTTTTCTCTCGGAAGGTCGAAGAGTGAAATTGTGAAATACCACGCGGGGAGTCGCCGCATCGTTTTCACACAAAATTTGTCCTTGTTAATACGTCAAGAGAAGAAGCAGAAGAAGAAGAAGAAGAAGAAGAAGAAGAAGAAGAAGAAGAAGAAGAGAGTGAGTGAGAGCGAGAGAGAGTATTCAGGAACTTCCGAGCTCGTTTCTCGACGCTTAAATTACCGGTCCAGTCTCTCTAGGCCCCTACTCGGTCTACTGCCACTCTCTCCCCCCGCCTCTTTTCTTTTTTCTTCCCTTTCTTTTTCCAAGCCCTTTTGAAAGGAACTCCGTCCTTACGCCTCCGCACTCTTCACCTACCTTCCAACAACGTAGCTTGCCTTCGACACCGTCTTTCTCTGTCTCTCTCTCTCTCTTTCTCTCTTTCTCTCTGTCTCTGTCTCTGTCTTTCATTCTTCTTTTTCTTCTTCTGCTTCTACTTCTTCTCTTCCTCTTCTTTCTCTTCTTTCTCTTCTTCTTCTTCTTCTGTTTCTTTTTCTTCAGCTTCGTCTGTTTCTACTTCTTTTTTTTCTGCTTCTTTTCCTATATCTTCTCTCTTTCCGTTCGTCATACGCGTCGAGTTTTTGGACTGATTAGCATTTTTTTCCTTCTTCACGCTTCTTCCATCGTGACTCGATGACGCCTCTGGCCGGACAATGAGGCTACTTATTTATTTAAATACCGGGCATCCTGTCCTTTCACGCGAAGATTTATGCACGCTGCCGAGCTAATTGCCGGCCCATTATCCGACTAATGGTATTCCGTCGCGTAAACGTTCTTCTCCTCCTCCTCCTCCTCCTCCTCTCTACCTCTCTCTTTCTGTCTCTGTCTCTGTCTCTGTTTCTATCTATCTATCTATCTATCTCTCTCTCTCTCTCTCTCTCTCTCTCTCTCTCTCTCTCTCTCTCTCTCTCTTTCTCTTTCCTTCTACACCTTCTTCCAACATTTCGCTAGTCCTCGTCGACTTCTTCGATCGACAAAAGACACGTCAACGTTGGAATACGCGATCCAAAGTAACTCGAAAACTGACTTTCTTCTTTACCAAACACTAATGAGAACGTAAAATTCATCTCTCTCTCTCTCTCTCTCTCCCTCTCTCTTTTTTATCTTTTTCTATTTCTTTTTTCTTTTTATAAATTTGTTTTCTTCTCCTTCCTCGAGATCGTCGATAGATCGTTAAATTTATATCCGAATATCATCGACATGGATATTTTCGATTAGCAGTTAATAAAAATGTTAACAGTTTAAAACGCGTACGTACATGGGTATTTCTCGCTCGTTTTCGAATAATCATAGGAATTTCAACGAGGAATTCAAAAAATCTCTGGGAAAATACATTCGATCAACGGCGACGGAACTATGACGATTTCGCGGAACGTTCGATGAGTGAAACAGAGAGAAAGAGAGAGAAACAGAGAGAAAAGAGAAACAGAAAGAGAGAGAGAGAGAGAGAGAGAGAGAGAGAGAGAAGAGAGGGTGGGATGGATGAGATTGCGGAACGGGGATAGGAGTAGGTAGGTGGTGGACATTGATTTCTGAATGGGCTGTACCGTAAACGAGACCGGAGTGCTCCCCTACCCTTCGAATCGCGCAACCCGCGAAACGCTTGAAAACGCGCGCTTTCGCGTTTCCTATCGAACTGGGATAGCGGGCAAAGGGTTGCTTTCCATCCCACTTTTTTTTCTTTCTTTTCCTCTCTCTCTCTCTGTCTCTCTTTCTCTCTCTCTCTTGGTGTAGTAGCCTTTCATCGCTGTAGAATTGTCCAGACGGTGAGTAGTGTGTGTGAGAGAAAGAGAGAGAGAGAGAGAGAGAGAGAGATGTTAAAAAAGTGCGGGTCGGATTCGAAACGTTAGTCGACTCCGGAGGCAGAGAGCAACTGGACGAATGGAACGAGAGAAAGAGAAAAAGGGAGATAAATCGGGAGAGAATCGAACGACAATTGATTTATTCCGTTACGCTGTTACACCTCGTCGCTTCGTTTTAACGTTTACCTACTACTTTGTATACGTAAGAGACGTTTTAAAGGTCGTTATATTGTATTAGGATCGTTTAGTCATCTCCGTTTCAAGATCATCGTAATAATAAACAAAGTCGTAATAATAATATCGTCACTTTGTATAAGTACGTACGTAGTTAGCTCAGTCTTCAGTTAATTGTTTACCACCGATAAGATACGACGT
The DNA here is from genome assembly GCF_014466175.1 of Vespula pensylvanica. Taxonomy (NCBI): domain Eukaryota; kingdom Metazoa; phylum Arthropoda; class Insecta; order Hymenoptera; family Vespidae; genus Vespula; species Vespula pensylvanica. The sequence continues at coordinate 16,800,613 of NC_057685.1, forward strand.
ACGATGGTACGTAAGTATATACTATATATATATATATAGGTTATTATTACAACGTATTAGATCATCGAAATATTCGTAACATTATTAGATCGTTGAAATATTCCTAACATTATTCTATCGTTGTTACGAATTAGAGGATCACGTTTCCTGCGGGGACAAAATTTCTTGCTAAATGTCATGCGGGTGCTACAGCGAATTAAATATATATATATATATATATATATATATATATATATATATATAATCTGCTCGTTTTCCAAGCTCATTGTCCGATGTCATCCGACATACTTAACCGAAAGATCGATTTCTCTCTTCGACAATACCAACGACGGATTAACGTCAATTTGCAGTTTTCAGTCGCAGCAGTGAGTTCGGCAGGCAGGCAGCAGCAGTTTCCGATTGCCGTCGGGCTGTATAAGGTGGTGCCCACGGTGTACCGTTGCTCGATTAGCATTTCGCATTAAAAATCCAGACCGCCATGGAAAAGCGAAGACTTATCCTCGCCAGTAGAAGACCACGAGAAAGAAGAATCCTATTTAAAAAGTTTGATTAAGAAAGCTGTCGAGCTATTATTCTCATGCTAATTATGTCCTCGAAGATTTGCCTCGAGGATTATGTCGAAAAAATGGAAAGACGTTCGTACTTATTCGCGATAACCTCTTTTCCTTTCTTTTCTTTCTCTACGTGCATACCTATAGATATTTAGACGTACACGTACAAACACACAAAACACACACACACATATATATATATATATATATTTATAAGTACATCTGTATATGCTTACTTTAATTTTTACTTTGGTCCAAAAAATACCTGCTAGTACGATTTCTTAAAGTTTCGACGTTTCGCTTAAAATCGGAATAATATAAATCAGTCGTGTGACAAAGAAGAGGAAGGAAAAGAAAAAGCACGAGATAAAACGAGGAATGGGGTTAAAGGTTCGTCTTCGACCTTCCGCCTTTTCCCCTGATCTTTACGAGAATCATATGCGCCACTTCGTATCTAAGATACGCGTTTCCTGCGTACTCCGGAAACAGGGTTGTTCTCTTCTTCGTCCTCTACCCTCCTTCTCTCTTTCTACGAATAAAAGTCGAAAGAATATACGCATTTAGCTATAGACGTACCACACGTACGAAAGAATCTTTCCTAAGGAAATAAATTTATGTAAATATATTTATTTTACGATATTTTATATATATATCTATATATACAATATAGTATAGCTAACGTTGCGTTCGATAATTGTTAAGTTTAATTATTTCGTGGAAGGAAAATTTTTTAATACTTTTCTTATCGATTATATAACATCGTGAAATATTATACACGTGTATATATAAACACACACAGTTGTATATATGAAAAGAAAGACACGAGAAGAGAGAGAGAGAGAGAGAGAGAGTTTGGTTTGGTTCTCTTGACGTCTGGATCGTCGAATGCGTGCGCCGTCCGCCGGCGTCCTATGCAAAAACCACCCCGACGCAACCCTCCCATCGACGTGTCTTCACCCGCGATATAAATCATACAGCACATACATCATCTCCCTACGGCAGCGCCGACGCATAGGTAGTACAGAGACAGAGAGAAAAAGAAAAAGAGAGAAAGAGAGGAAGAGAGAGAGAGAGAGAGAGAGAGAGAGAGAGAAAGAGAGAGAGAGAGTTGAATGGCGACGTAAAGTAAAAAAGTAGCTGAAAACCTGGGCGAGCGACAAACCGCCGGCTTATCCAGTTACACGCAGGAGGCTTACCCATTTTTCCCTCCATTTTGTATTTCACTCTTCGTTTCTCGACCCTGTTCCCTCTCTCCATCCTCCTCTCTCTCTCTTTTTATCTTTCCTTCTTCTCTGCTTTCAACAACCCACCGTCGCTCTTACACTTCTCGCGGAATCCGACTTTTTAAAATTATTCCGTTGCTGCTCGAGAAGAGACATCACTACGAGAACGCCAAAAAAAAAAGAAAGAAAGAGAGATCATGTTTTTCTAAGAACTACGATATGATAATATTTATGCTGTAAACGAGCGATGAATATTATTTTGAAAAGTAACAGCGATTAAGACAAAATTGTATTAGTATGTTTATGTAGGAGAAGGAGATTATTATAAATATTCTAATATTAATTATTGTTCTAAGATAAGATATTCGAGTATATTCGTTCGGTGATATATATATATATATTTTCGATCGATCGTTACAGTCGATACGAGACTAGCGACGACTGGTGTCGTTAACGGTGCCTGTTGCACGCAATTGATACACCCTAGGAACGAATACACGGGATGTATCTCCAATTTCCCGATAATCAGAAAAGTCAAGGCCGTTGATTCTCACGAATCGGATTGATTGTCCGTGAGATATCGTTTTGGTTTATCTCTCCCTCTCAATAATCACTGAAATTTTGATTCTCACGCAACCGATGTATACAATCAATGTCGAATGACGAAGACGAAAGAGGGAGAGAGAGAGAGAGAGAGAGAGAGAGAGAGAGAGAGAGAGAGAGAGAGAGAGAGAGAGAAAGCGAGAGAAAGGGAAAGAGAGAAAATGTATACACAACGATGAGATAAAGGACGGCAAAAAGTAGGGGAGAAAAAAGGACGAGAGGACGAAGAAGAAGGGGAGAGTGGGGGGTGTGTAGTGGGATTAGAGAGATTCGACGATTGTCGCGTATTGTATTCATTCTCGACAATGTTCTCGGTACATTCACATGTAGTTAGGTAAAACAGAATCAGAAAAGAGCAGGGGTCGATCGTCGAAAACAATAAAACTAAACTCGACGAATCGCGAGACACACCGGGTGAGTAAATTGGCGGTATAGCGAGAATGCGGGAAGATTGTTGCTGTACGCGTAGAGAAAGAAAAAGTCAGCCGCGAAAGAGCGAAGGAACGATCTATACGATCGAGCCACGATCATTAGCCTTCTTTTTCGTTGTTGTCCATACGCGGGACGGATCCAACGTGTCTCTCTATTGTTCACCGATCGACGAGCTTGCATTATATCGCATTATATCGGGGATGGTAATAACGTGGCGCCTTGTTCGTCGATTAAACGGTTACATTGTGCTCGACTTTTCTCTGATTGGATTATCGCTTCGCGCGATACGAGCACGACGCCTACTACTGCTGCACATGGATACACGTTTATACATAGATAGATGAATACATAGATACACGCATACATACTTACATAGATACGTACATCGTGTTTGCGACGATACTTTGCTGAAGATCGAAGAAAAATGACCTCCGCTTGGACTAGAAAAGAAATAGGAGGAAGAGAGTAGGACGGATAAATCACCGTGAGAAGCCACGTCTCGTAGAGACGATGCGTTTTCACGGATTTACGAGGGACGAACGAGAACGATCTAACTCGCCCAACATGTCCGATAGTTCTCTTTCTTGTACTTTCCTTTACGACGGACCACCAAGAAAATTTATCCTTGTCGCTAAAACCTATATGTAGGTATACCTACCTAAGATATCTTTTCGACATTTTCTAATAATGCTACGAAACGACTTAGAAGAAAAATCACGTACGTTAATAACATTCGAAGATAATCCTAACTACTTACTTACTTACCTGTTTGGACGAATTCAAACTCTACCTTTCTAGTTCTTGTCAGGGAAGAAATTAGTTATCGTGCGGCAGGTCGGTCAACTTTTCGAGACCGCTGGCCATTCCATGACTTTAGTTTCTCCACGGCAGCAAGATGTAGAGAACGGGAGAGAGAGAGAGAGAGAGAGAGAGAGAGAGAGAGAGAGAGAAGCAGAGAGAAATAGAGAGAAAGAGAGAGAGAGAGAGAGAGAGAGAGAGAAAGAGAAAGGAAGTTGGTGAGTTCGAGACAGAGGGCAGTTACGCTCGGAGGGTAGAGAGACGAGCGTTGAGTGTGTGTGCGTTTAATGCGAATGCGAACGTAAGAGGGGTAAGTGTAGGTGTAGCTGGAGGAAGAGGGAGAGAGAGAGAGAGAGAGAGAGAGAGAGAGAGAGAGAGAGAGAGAGAGAGACGGTGGCTTGGGCAGTGCGTATCGATCTGGCCGCGTTACGCGCGTGACGGAGGTTGGGGCCCTGGTGTGGACCAATCGGAGGGCCACTCCTCTCTCCCTCTCTCCCCCTCTAACCCGCTTCGTCCTTCTCTCGCACTCCTTCCTCCCATCTTCGTCCCTCGTTTCCGTATACTCTCTCTCGCTCTTTCTCACACGTGTGTGCACGCACGCATGCAAGCATGCACGCATGCACGCGGAGGCATGCACGGCTAAAATATTCTCTCTCTCTCTCTCTCTCTCTCTCTCACACACTGAGAGAGTATAGAATATATATGTGTATATATATCTACCTGCTTGATTGCATCGGCCGATAACAACGCAGCCATGTCGAAACAATGAAATGGCGGACTTCCGCGGAATACGCGTATGGTAATCGTGGCATCCACGTGCAACGTTTGACGTTTTAATCATGGAATTCGCGAGCCACTATCGACCTATCTTTTCCGGAAAAAAATCTCGCGCTTCGTAATTCTTCCTGGTCGACTTGTTATCGCAAAGTTCGCTCGTGGCATTTAGTGAAGTGCTCGGAAGTTCTTCTATATTTTTATTTGTTTTGTTTTTTTCTACATGAAACGCGAGACAATGTTAATATATATATATATATATATATATATATATATATATATATGTAGATGGCGATCGTTGTATGCAACGTTATTTTGATTTCGTTCTTTCTACAATATATCTTACTTTTTCTTCTTTCAAGTTTATTTCGAAGTAAACTTTCAGTTTCATTTAGGGACAAATAAAAAGGCAGTAATATCTTGGCGTGACGTCAGTCGGTGATATTTCTTCTTTTCTTTTCTTTTCTTTTCCTTTTTTTTCTTTTCTTTTCTTTTTTCTTTTCTTCTCCTTCTTTTTTTTTGTTTTTCAATAAAATCGATTTTCGATACGTTACTTTCGTGAAATTCTCGCTTGGAGTTCCCCTGATAATGTCTTATTTATAGTTACGAAGAAAGTGGAAGGAAGTCTACGGGCGTGAACATAAAATGGCCGACCGAGAGCTGCCTGCGATAGGATAGGTAGCTTCCAGGAGAAAGGAGAAATCTATGCAGGAGTGGTCGAACGGATGGGTCCTCCGCTACGTTTACCACGTTTTTTACATTATTCATGGGTTCGCGGACCGTAGAGCTATGTAGGTATGTATGTGGTTGCGCATGCTCGATTAGCTCGACCAAAATAGTAACGCGCGAATTTGCGATGGCGAAACGACGCCAATGGTAATGGTATGTATGTATATATGTATGTATGTATGTATGTATGTACAAAATATCTATAAATCGAGGTAGGACATAAAATATAGATAAAATCATCTGCGATAGTAGACGATTTATAGTCTATAATCTAACTTTTATATATATGACATTTTTTTTTATATATCTATACGTGCGTATATATATATATATATATATATATATATATGTATGTATGTATGTATACATATATTTATCTATGTATAAAAAGATAGTTGAAGATATTACGAGCAACCTGTTTCAAGGGAAAAAAAAAGATTCGTCGTAGATAGAGCGAAACTCATGAAAGATCGGAAGAGGAAATCGTTGAAACCGTCGAAGATCGGAAAAGAGAAAAGTGGAAGGGAGATGGAATCGAGTAGATTTTTTGACAATATTTTCCGTAATTGAGCAGCGCCAATAAATTTCGCTTGAATTATGCCCGCTCGGGGAAAATAACTGAAAACTGTCCAACTGTTCCCATCCATTATTTACATCGTTTAACAAATTTTACTGCTCCCCAATGGTGGTCCGTGCGACTCGCCATGTCAGCCAGATATTTTCTCGTATGATCGTGTGTATTCGTTCGCGTTTTCCATCTCTTTTCATCTCTCTCTCTCTCTCTCTCTCTCTCTCTCTCTCTCTCTCTCTCTCTCTCTCTTTCTCTCTTTTACATATATACACATACACAAACGCGTGACCCTCTTCCTACCATCAAAAACCCTCCTAGTAATCCCCACTTCGATCGACCATACCGATCGCTTGGTATTCGTACGCATTCGTAAATATACCCGACACGTTTATTGGCAAATACAGTCGCACACCAACGAGGGTGCTGTGCCAATACCTACGAACGAACGAATTTACGATTTCATCGAATTCCCTCGTTAATCGCCGGTATACGCGTTTCCGGTCTCCTCCATGCTCTTTCGTTCGTTTTAACTAGCTGAACTTTATCGTGGTTTGCCAAAGTTCTACGCGAGATGGTCATCGAGGAAAGTTTTTTTTCTTTCTTTTATTTCTTTCTCTCTCTCTATTTTCTCCCTTTCCTTGTCTTTCCTTTTTCTTTATCGCACACGATTTTTTTTTTTACGAACGATATCAAAGAGACGACATTCCTACCTTCGATATTTTCTTTCTCTTTCTCTTTCTCTTTCTCTCTCTCTCTTTAGCATTCTAATGATACGCGTTTATTCGTACGTTCGAAGAAGCCAATAAAAAATATCCTGCGATTTCGTAATCGATAAACATTGCAAAACGCATTCTACCGTGGAACGTTTAGACCCTCCGAACTTTCTAAACGGAAACTGTACAATGCTTTAATTTTTTCTTTTTTACCTCGTCGAGAAGCGTGCCTCGTGAATATTCATGAGAAAATACCGAAGCATTGTCGTTCGCTCGGTTTGAATTCTCGTAAAGCTATCCTCACGGCGCAGTGGAGGTATTCCTATCTTTAACAGTACGATTAATACGACTCGTAGAAAATATCAGAATATTATTGTATATATTTATCATCATATATAGCTATACTTTTAGTTCCTTGTGAAACTCGTCAAAATGATCGTAAGAATTTTTATTTTATAAACAATACCTCATTATACACAGTATATATATATATTTTCATTATTTTTATGTTAAATAACATTTAATGTTATTGTTATACTACAATTTTATTTATCTACCTTTTGAAAAGTATGTTTATTACAATATTATTAAAGCGAAACGTCATAAATATCTATTATAGAAACAAAATATCGATCGATTATTAATAGTACACATATATATATATATATATATATATATATATATATATGTCCATATACATACAATATAATAATCATAATTCGATGAATACTACATTACGTCGTTATTTAATATTTTACGTAAGTTTTGTCGAAAGTATTATCGTTGTCGTTTATATTGTCCTATATCGGGCAAAGAGTATTCTACACCTTAACCTCCATCATTGTTTCTCTGGTAGAAGAAATAGCGGCCGAGGAGGGTGGGCGGAACGGTGTACGCGCGAGATACGAGACCGGAGTGGAAATCACGAAAGTCCTGTGGGTGCTCTGGATTCGCCCCTTCTAATCTCGTCTCCTTGGTTTCGCCCTCCGGCTTCGTCGAGCGGATGAGAAGAAGGAGGATGTGGGGAGGGAGAAGGAGGAGGAGAAGAAATAGTAGAAGAAGAAGAAGAAGAGAAGAAGAAGAAGAAGAAGAAGGAGAAAAAGGAGAAGGAGAGATCTCACCCTTACCACTCAGAGGGTGGAAGGAAGCCGGGGTTGCAAACGGAGAGTGAGTGTGAGAGAGAGAGAGAGAGAGAGAGAGAGAGAGCAAGTCGATGGAGCGAGAAGAGAAGGTGCTTTAAAGGGTAGCGAACGCCTCGACAAAAGCAACCCTCTTAAAGTTCGCTCTACGCTCTGCCTACCAATGCGATTTCGAATTCGGATTCCGCGTGCCAGATTTTCCGAAAAGGAATCTACGAATCTCTCGATGGATAGAGAAGGGACGGAGATGCGCTTGAAAAGAGAAATCCTAAGGAAAATAAGAAACGTCTAATGGATTATCTTTAATTTCGTTGAAGGAATCGGTCGAACTTATTCGTGTGAGAGAGAAAGAGAAAGAGAGAGAGAGAGAGAGATAGATAGATAAATAGATATATAAATAAATAAAAAAAGAAAGATAGAAAGAGTAGTTTTAACGATATCAAGTGGAACCTCAGAGCAATTTCGTTTGATGAAATAGCCGCTGCGTTTTTCGAGATGATAGGAGAATAAGGAAAACGTAGTGAAATAAACAAAAAAGAAAAAGTTAGATGAGAGAAAAAGGGGAAAAAAAAGAAGAATAAAAAAAAGAAGAATAAAAAAAAGGAGAGAAAAGGAAGGGACTACCGGAGGGGAGCAAATCGCGAGAACGGCAGCCCGCGAGTGTCGCCCGCTCTAATCTTCGGCGCGAGAGGAGCGAGCCCTAATCCAGCTTATCCAGAAAGTAATTTTGAGTCTTTTGAAAGCGACCGTCTGGCCCCCCTCTCCCCACAATCCCCCTCTGATCTCTCTCCTCGTCCACGAAGAAATCCCGACTGGGCGAAGAGGGAGAAGGGATGGCTCAAAACCCGCTACCACGAGGATGGGACTTCCAAGAGGACTCTGGAGGAGGACTCTGGAGGAGGACTTCATAGGAGGACCATCGTTGTCGTCGTCGTCGTCATCTCTGCACAAACTTTTCTTCCTATCGAACTACTACCTTCTCCTCCTTTCTCTATCAATCTCGAAACCTTTCTTTCCTCATCTCGTTCGAGTAAATTAGCGAAGGCGAGAAGGGGTGTAAGAGAAGAACGATTCTTTCGTTTCTTACGAGAAGATAAAGTCTATTATTGAAAGAGGGAAAACGAATCGGGTAACTTCTTTTTTCCAACGTAGCTAAGTACATACCACTTAGCTAGCTTTACTCCGTTGAATCGTAGATTAGGTTATTTGCTGCTATGATTTACGTTATTTAAGTTGAACATTTTTTTTTAGTTTCTGTTTGCTTTCGCCGATAATAAAATCGTCGACAAATGAATAAATCGATAGATAACTCCGGTATCGTTTTAATGACGGTTACCCGATTAATCGTGAAAAATTTCCATTTCCGCATAAAAATAAAGGATCCCCTGCGAAACATTTCCATCCTCTCGGCGGGTAGGCCGAGTATTCGGCATCAAAATGGCAAATGATCATCGAGCAATGGCCGACAGAGACTGAGAGTGCGGGCGAATGCGTCAGAAACACATCGATTAGGAGAGACGAGGAAAGAGAAAGGGAGAGAAAGAGAAAGAGAGAGAGAGAGAGAGAGAGAGAGAGAGAGAGAGAAAGAGAGAAAGAGAGGGAGAGTGAATGCAGGAAGGAGGGAGGGAGGGAGGGAGAGCAAAAGAGAGGGAGAGTGCATCGTGTGCTGGAATATTTCGAGAGTACTCGACGCATTGTCACTCCGGGGCCTACACTTGGTCCACCCTCTCGACGATTCGAAGCCACCCCGATGCGGGGATGGATGCTATAACGTTATACATTCGGTACCTATACAGGGTGTCGTATTGCTACCATACGGATTTTTACATTTGCAAACAAACAATTTAATTCGAACAATGTCCTATTTAAAAATACAAAAGAGTTATCGACACTTGACGAATTTCTTCGTTGACAATTTAATAGCAGATAAACGTTCAACGTGAATACTCGTGGTTAGCATTAATCTGATTTGCGATGAATTCTTTAAAACAGAATAAAAAAAAAAAAATAAAAAAAAAAAAGAAAAATAAGAAACTTGTTCTATCCGTAATAGAAATCCTTTAAAATTATGTGAGTGAAGGAATTTTGCGATCGTTTATACATACCGTTAACATATACGATTAAATACTTGCAAACTAGAAATATTCAGTGCGCATAGAGATCACTAAAAAAAAAAAAGAGAAAGAAAAAGAAAAAGAAGCCGAAAAGAAAGAAAACAGTTATGAAATCGAACGCGGCCGTAGAGATGGCCGAGAGACAGACTAACGAGGAGAACTATTCGAAGCCGCGTTCCCAATTTATTCAAGCTCTCCTGGAATTTATCAGACATAGGTGAGGTAGGATGGTAGAGAGACGAAGTGGGGTCGGCCGGTTGGTCGATTCACCAAATGCTATACGCTCGAACGCAACAACCACGGCACACGGACACCCAGTATAGATACACGAAGGTGTATCTATGGAGGCATGCGTAGCTATTACCTAGACCACGTAGGCGGTCGCATAGTACATATGTAGAAGGTATATATATATATGTATATATATATATACATACACACACATAGATAGATATGCATGTACGTAGTGAGTGAAATAGCCGGGGTGCGCGTACATAGTCGTTGCTCTCGCAGGTACGTATACCTCTACAGAGAGCGAGAGATCCAACCGTCCTCCAGCTCTCTTCCACCCGCTGAACCACCACTGTTACTCTCTCTCTCTCTCGTTCTCTCTCTCTCTCTCTTATTCTCTCTCTTGCTCTCTCGCTCTGTCGGTTGGTCTGGGTAGGTAGCTTCTCGTATTATATACGTAGCGAAGGCTGGAGGGTCCTCACCGCCGCAACATTACGCTGATTGCCTGAATTATCCGCAACCAGTTCGTCTGTATGTGCGTTCATGCGCGCGCGCGTTCGCATATAGAACGTTGAGATAGGGAGTATGAGTAAGAGAGAGAGAGAAAGAGATAGACGGACAGACAAACAGACAGACAGACAGACAGACAGACAGACAGACAGACAGACAGAAAGAGAGAGAGAGAGAGAGAGAGAGAGAGAGAGAGAGAGAGAGAGAAAGAGAGAAACGCGTAGCAACGTCGAAGCGTAGGTGTAGGAACGTTGCGAGTCTCGAGCGCTTCTCGCGCGAGAGAAACTCGCCGCGTGTAGTACTTCACGTTTATATAGATATATACATATATAAGCACGTGTCCGTGTATACGTAATATGTATAAGTATATGAGAGTATACCGTGGTGGAGGCAGCACGAAGGTTTACGAGGAGAAAATTGAAAACGGAGCTGCGCGCGAGCGTGGAAGACGATAGCTTGCGGTGCGTTCATGAAGGTGGAATAATGATTCGAGACGGGAAACACGGAATTCTCGTCGCTCCGCCGCGTCTAACCTACTCCTAGTGTGCCGTTACTGTTGTTGCCATTGCTATTGCGTATTATTAAATTCATTTTTCCCTTTTATTCGAGATTGTATCACAGATGATTCTCACAAATGTTTAGATCGTATATCGTAACTAGTTCAAATGAGAAATAACATTTAACGGAGGTACCTTCTATCGTTTTTATCGATTCCTTCGTCAAACTGATTAATCAAAAAAAAAAAAAAAAAAAAAAAAAAATTCCATGGGTCATAAGTCAGGTTGAACGTGAAGAAGGAACGAATATGCGATGATCGAAGGGAGGAAGGAACGAGATGAGTGACTCGTTGGAAGCACCCTCGTACCCATAGCCGCGGCTATGAATTCGCTTTTGCAGTCCTGTGTCGCTCGTCGTTCGTCGCGGCACGACGAAAGAGATGGAGACGCAAGGGCGGTGAAGGGTTAAGGACGCGTATCATACCGCTTGATTAATGTACGTCACCCATCCCCTTCCGTCTATCATTCCCCTCTTTTTCTCCTCTCCTTCTATTTCTCTCTCTCTCTCTCTCTTTTTCTCTCTCTCTCTCTCAGTGATTACGGTTTGGATATGCTTGTAGTTTGTTATCAATGTTTCGAACGTTTATAAAAAACAAATTTGTATTCGATCGTCAAATAGTATCGAATATTTTTTTTTTCGGATAAACTATCTTAAATTTGTCGTTATAGTTCCTACTATAATTCGTTCAATGCGGTAGATATCGCGAACAACCTTTTATTATTTCCAGAACTAGACGGGAGGAAAAAAGCTCGCCTTTTATCGATCGTAACCATCGATCATGTTCCCGAGCTTGCCGACACGACACGCAGAAATCAACAGTGTATTTTGCGACTGTCACGGACAAATCGATCAACGATCTCAGCGGATCGAGATTAAAGCGACCGCTCGGCGCCAAAACCTTTCGCGAGTTACGTTTTGTAATCGGCTTCGACTTTCACTTGGTAAAGAGCGTAGAAAAGTTCTTAATGGGAAGAGATAATAATAATAGTAATAATAATAACAATAATAATACACGTGAACGTAATTTTCTGAGCGTTTAGTCGAAGCTCGTAGAAAAGAAAAAATTAAAAAGGAAGAAAGAAAAAGAAAAAGAAAAAGGAAACAAATGGGCGGAAGTACGCGTAACGATCTCGACGCGAAGAAGAGAAAGGAGATAGAATAGGCATTTCGATGCCGGTGACACAGTGACACGAAACCTGTCGAGCGAAGCCAGCCATTGGCTCGTTTCTGATAAATAGGACGCTACCGGGAACGGAGCCGCGAGCTTCGACAATGGGGGTGCCGGAAGACCGGGGCAGCTTTAATTTCCCCCCGCAGTTCCTGGCAATTACAACGTGGCGCGTCCCGATAACCATCTCTATCTCCGACCACAATGCTCTCGATTCCAACGCACCCTTCCGTCCCCGCCGAGGCCACCGTCCTTTCGTTTCTCTTTACGATTTTTCTTTCACCGGACGTCGAACGCCTACGACTTTCAACGATCGAGATTCTTTCTTTTCTCTCCTTCTGTTTTTCTTATATTACGCTATCTTTTGTATTCTCGTTACGTTTCTCGATGTCCATGATTATCGGTTGATAATAATAATAATAATAATAATAATAATAATAATAATAATAATAATAATAATAATAATAATAATAATAATAATAATAATAATAATAATAATAATAATAATAATAATAATAATAATAGTAATAATAATGATAGTAATACAAACATGACCCGAGATGTTTAATGATTAGAGACGATTCAAAAAAAAAAAAAAAAAAAAAAGAAGTGAAGAAAAAGAAAGAAATAAGAAAATAAAAAGAAATAAAAATATAAAGAAAATATATAGATTAATAATCCGATCGAGAATTATTTCTTTTAGGGATTATAATAATTTTAATGTCATCGAAGAGTTTCGTGCGAACGTATAAAAGACGATGCAAAGAGCCGAGTATCTATCTCTCGTGCATCGAATTGTATCGTAAAATAAACCGTAGTAAGTATTTGACGCTAGAAAGGTTGCAAGCGAAACACGACCGCTTTCGATTTCTCGTTTTGGAGTAACTCTGTACGAAGCCCGACGAGTTCGATTTCAGACTCCACCTTTGGTAATCCTTGTACAATGCAAAGTGATTTCGCGTAGACAGAGTAAGTCTTCGTAGTTCTCTTTGATCTCGATTGTTTCGATTATCTCGATCGTCACCATAGGAAGACCTGTCACACATTGTTGTAATTATAACGGCGCTAAGCTCACCGCCACGATAGGTGCAGAAAAGCTAACTACGGCTTCTTCCAAAGTTTTCATGTACATTAAACGATGGTAACTGATCGAATATATCAGTATACTCTCTCTCGAAAGTAACATCCGAAAATATTACTAAACAGGTATCTTTGATCTTTGAAGATAAGAGAGTATGTAACCTTATAAATAATTGTAAAAATAATAGTAATTTATTCTACATAAAAAAAGTTCGTTTATCAAGTAAATAAATAAATTAATTAATTAATTGTGGTATCGCGTAAAAAGTGAAACCTTTGGATATTTTATTAACTCAAACATTCTTTGTTCCCCGCGAGTCGAAACATTAATGAAAGTGTCAGAAAAATAGAAAGAAAGAGAACGGAAAGGTAAAAAAGGGAGGAAGGTACGTTATATTCAGCGGTATTCCTGTCTAAAATGCCAACGCATATGCCAGTATGTTTCTCTATAGCTCGACAGAGAGAGAGAAAGAAGGAGAGAAGTCGAAGAACGGAGAAAGATGAAGTACCGTCAAAGGAGGCATTGTGAATGCTGGCCAATTATTTCTCTCTTCGTTCTACCTATTTCTCTCTCTCTCTCTCTTCTCTCTAATTTTATGTTTCTCATTCTATCTTTCTATCTCTCTCCCTTTTTCTCTTTCCTTACTCTTCCTTCGTGTCTGCCATCTTTCTCTTTTTCTCTTCCAAACGATTCTCAGTCCAACCATAGACGGAAAGGCAGATAAGGATAAAGAGAGGAGGATGGAGAAAGAGTGTGAGACTGTGAGAGAGAAAGAGAAAGAGAAAGAGAAAGAGAAAGAGAAAGAGAAAGAGAGAGAAAGAGAGAGAGAGAGAGAGAGAGAGAGAGAGAGAGAAAAGCAATAGACTTCGTTCTCTTCGTCTCCAACTTACTTGCCAGTCCTTATTCGCTTTGCCCAACGAGCGTCGTCTCCTCATTCAGGCAAAGTCTAATTAAAGTGCAGCTGCAAGTTAAATTAAAACACGATAATGTTGCCGACAGTTCTCTCTTCCCTCTCGGTTCTCTTCGTCGTCTCCTTTTCTACCAGGTTTCCTCTCTTTCTTATTCTCTCTCTCTCTCTCTCTCTCTCTCTCTCTCTCTTTCTCTCTCCATCTCTTTACTCCTTCAACACAGCCATCCACGACGACGTTGCTGGTCCAAACTCGAGCAAGTCGCGCTCCAATCGTCCGGAGCCATTTGCAAACTCCTCGAAGGACTTCGTCGCGAGTTAAACACCCGCCAGCAATCTCCCATGACGAGTAAGCTCTCTGCTTCTTTCGCATAAGCGAACGCGAAGCGTTCCGAGAAAACGCTTCGAGAGATTCTCTTACGATATCGACTCGTTCGTTGATCGGCTTCGTGAGTAAACGCGCTCGACCTGGAAAAAGTTTCTTTCCCCCTTTTATAGAAACTTTGTTTCCTCTTTGGTGTATTTTCTCACCCTCTAGTTATTTTTACTCATTGTTTGTTGTCTCTCTGCACGGAGAAGTCGGATAAAGAAAGAGAAAGAGAGAAAGAAAGGGAGAACACACCGGAAGAATTTTAATTCGATTAAAATCTTTTTCCTCCCCTTCTTCTTCTTCTTCTTCTACTTCTACTTCTACTTCTACTTCTACTACTACCACTTCTTCTTCCACTTTTCTTTTCTTTCCTTCCTTTTTCCTTTTTACTTGTTTTTTATTTTTTCCTTTTTCCCTTTTTTATTCTTCCTCCTACCCTCAAGTACGACCGAACTATACTTAAAGAAACGTTCTATCCTCTCCTCCATTCCTTTTTCCTCTTTATTTATTCTTTCTCCTTCCTTTTTTTGTTTCTTTTCTTTTTTTCGCTTTCTCAGACACTGACGGCAACGGGCTAACCGTTGAGAACCCCTGTTCGAGGTCGAGAGCACTTATTCGGGCCATAACTCCCATACACGTCCTCCCTCCGCCCCCTTTTCTGTCCTCCCGCCCTCATAAATACATGAGCCTGCGAATACGCGGAGGAGGAGGAGACTCGAAGCTGAGAGGGAGAAGAGAAAGAATGAGAGAGACAGAGAAAGAGAGAGAGAGAGAGAAAGAGACGACGACAGAGAGACAGAGATAGAGAGAGAAAGAAAGAGAAACAGAGAGAGAGAGAGAGAGAGAGAGAGAGAGAGAGAGAGAGAGAGAGAGAATGCTGGAAGTCGCAGCTTATAGAGTAGGTGGAGAACGAAAACGACGACATGCTGTCGTCGTTGTCGTCGTCGTCGTCGTCGTCGTCGTCGTCGTCGTCGTAGAAGGGAGGGAAATAGGTACAGAATACGAGAATCCAAGGACTTTAAAACAAATATATCGCGCGTAAATCCAACGTGGATATAAGTCACAGCCCGAAGGGATCCCCGAGATATATTCCGTGCGACGAGCGAGAGGGAAAAAAAAGAAAGAAAGAAAGAAAGAAAGAAAGAAAGAAAGATAGAAAGAAAAGAAAAAGAAAGAGGGAGCGAGTGGAGAAAAAGAGGGAAAGAAGGAGGGAGAGCAAATCGTCGCTGCTTTGCTTTACATATTTCCTGCGGAATTGCTTCTGTCACTCGGTGAGAGTGGAGTGAGAGAGGAAATGAAAAAAAGGAGCCCCCGGAGGAGCAGTTATTTAAAGTCGCATTTCTCTTACTTCCTTCCACCCTGCTTTAACGACGTAATCTTTCGCTATCTCGACCAATTAACGACGACTAGTTACATCGATGAGATTTATTTCTCTCCGAGTTATATTAAATGAAGAGTAGGCGTCTGAAAAATGTTATTTAACCAAAGTATCGAACGAAATTGTCGGACGAATGTGAAAAGTCGAGGAAGTTGTTGAATATATAATCGATCATAATATCGTGAAATCGATCGGAAATCGATTGAAAATAATTTCTTATAAGAATAACGTTGGTAAGTACTCGAGATAAATAATGTATAATCTTATCTATCGGAGAGGAGAGAAAGGATGAAATGGAGAGATTGAAAGGAACGAGTAGACGACGTGTACACTTCCAAAATTTTGTCGATTTTTCTTTCCCTCTCATTCTCTCTCTCTTTTTCTCTCTTTTTCTTTCTCTTTTTCTCTTTCTCTTTCGGTATTCGTTTCACGTCGTGCATGGCGCGTATACCGGCCAAGAGCGGTTCATTTTCCGAATGGCATCGAAAATAAGGCGTGAAAGTGCGAAGAGGCAGAAGCGAGAACGCGAGCGGAGAAGGAAGAAATATTTTTACCGGCGACGGGGGAAACAAATTACTTGAGAATTACTCGCCTGGGATTGACGTTTGATTGCGGCACTGCATCTCTGCCGAAGAGGTAGACTTTCTCTCTATTTCTCTCTCTTTCTTTCTCTCTCTCTCTCTTGCTACGTTTTCCACTACTGCGCGCGCATACACGTACCTACAAATACGGAGACTAATACACGCAAAAGCACTCACACGTACGTACGATAATCTCACCCTTCGGCTCGTACGATTTCTCCTTGTCGCTCCTTCGTACGATAGTTTCGCCAAGTTGCTCTCTCTCTCTCTCTCTCTCTCTCTCTCTTTCTCACCCTTGCCTTTACCTCCGGCCTCTACCCACCCACCCTCTCTCCCTCCCTCCCACCCTCCTTCTTTCCACGAGTCTCTATCCGTTGCTCCAGTTACCTCTCGCTTTTCGCATTATCGCCTTTTTCGCCGGGCGAGCCTCGCTTAATTCACTGGAAATTATTCATTTGCCTAATTGCCGCCCGACGAGCTCACTCGTCCTCGCTCGTCGGAGGCATCTCGTTTCTTCTCCCTCGAACCCTTCTCGCCTCTTTCTCTCGTCCGTTCGTTTGGCCTCACCGACGATTCTCGACGCGACAATTCTGCATGTCTATTTCTATCTCCATCTTTCCTTCTCTACGTAGCTACGTACTTATATACTATCTCTATCTCGTTCTGTTTCCTCTTCTCTCTCTCTCTCTCTCTCCTTCTCCAGTTTTCACCGAACAACTTTTTTTCAGTTTCCTAATGACCTCGCACCAGCCGGCAATCGTCGATAAAAATCTGATGGCTCAGCCAGAAAGAAAGTTTCGATCGCGCAAAAGTTGTACTCAGATCGAGGAAATCAAAAAGACGGGTGGATTGAGTTGGAAAGAGGGTGGGTAGAACGAATTTTAATCACTTATCGACTCGTGCGTTCTCTCTCTCTCTCTCTCTCTCTCTCTCTTTCTTTCTCTCTCTCTCTCTCCCTCTCACTTTCTTGCTCTCTCTCTCTCTCTCTTTCTCTCTCTCTCTCTCTCCCTCTCACTTTCTTCTCCACCCTTCGAAGGAACTCTAATCTTTATTACGAGCTAAACATACTTTTCCAAGCTTTCTCGGTCGCTTACTTTTATTAGATTATTTAAAAGACGAAGAAGTTTACCGAGAAAGAAGAAGTAAGTAAAGAAGGGAGCAAGGAGAGAAAAATAATAGGAAAGAAAGAAATGAAAAGAGTAGAGGAGTAGGAATGAGAGAATGAGAGAACGAGAGAGAGAGAGAGAGAGAGAGAGAGAGAGAGAGAGAGAGAGAGAGAGAGAGAGAGAGAGTGAGTGAGTGAGTGAGTGAAAGCGAGAGAGGGCAAAGAGGGCAAAGGGGTGGGTGCCCCGTACTGGACCGACCGTACATACCCCGTGGGCGAGTAGCAGGATTCATGAATACAGGAGTATTTGCGCAGTATGCGCCGATATATAGTGCTAAAGGGGGTGCCAACCCCCTTCGCAGACGTTCCATCTCGTCGTGTTGCGTCGAGACTCCGGCTTTGCACGTGCATACATCGCATGGCAGTCGGTCGGTAGCAGGACTGGCATCGTGGCGCACCATCGTGGTGCACCATCCATCGTGCATGGCAGCGATAGGACCGAGCTAGACTCGATCCAGACCACCATCGCCATAACGAACGAACGTGTGTCTATGTGTGTGTATATATGTGTGTACGTGTGTGTATCTGAGTTTGCGTGTGTGCGCTCGCAAGCACGCTAGCAAAGTCCCTGGGGGCTTAATACAGTATGCACGTCCGTCCTTCGCAAGCTCGGTCCGACATGGGCTCCAACTCGCTACCGGCTAATATTCCACGAGAGAGAGAGAGAGAGAGAGAGAGAGAGGGAGGAGGGAGACGGAGAGAGAGAGAGAGAGAGAGAGAGAGAGAGAGAGAGAAAGAGGAGGAGGAGGGTAGGGAGCCCCTAGGCTACGTGCCTGGACTTCGAAGTCTCGTTGCGAGCCGCGGAAACTAAACGGCACAGCGTATACTCCACGTATACGCCATTGCTACCGGATACCGTCTATTTTCCTACGTCGACAGACAAGTACGAACTCTCCTGAACTTCGAATCGACGAGAGTCACGAGTAGAGAAAATAGAATTCCCTCTATCCTCTTACGTCGTCGATCAGATGTCTAAAACCCGAAGAAGTTTCGAATTCAAGCCCTAGTAAAAAGGAAAATGTTCGAGATAGTTTGGGAATTCTTAACTAGAGCTATACGAAACGATACGGAATATTTGGTGAACATGTAAATTTAATTTATTATAAATGTAGATAAGTTTATCGTAAAAAGTCACAAAATGGATATTTAAAAATATTTTTCAGGTAACAACGAGTAATGATTTCCCTGGCGTACATCGTCATTAAAAGCATCCATAGTAATGCGTCAGATTTTGAAGAGTGGAAGAGGAGATAGCTGGGTGTCAAGGGGTGGTGGCGTATTCGCGATTAAAATCTGGCGGTACGTCGTTGCAAACGACAATGGATTTCGAAAGTTCGTTTGCGTCGCGTTTGCCGGCTGCCGGATGGTTTTAAAGTCATCGTCGATGGCGACCGAAAGCGTTGGCGGTGGTGGCATTTGGGATGGATAGGGGAGGGCACGACAATGGCAATGCACGGAACAAAGCCTATCCACGGGTAATTCGAAATTCGTTGCTCTCTCTCTCTCTCTCTCTCTCTCTCTCTCTCTCTCTCCCTCTTTCTCTCTCTCTCCCTCTTTCTCTCTCTCTCTCTTTCTCTCTGTACCCGAGCGTTCGTAATTAACGCTAACTTCCTGTTCGTAGGCTGATTAAAAAAAAAAGAAAAAAGAAAAAAAGAAAAATTGACGGCACATAATTGCTCGCAGTGTCAAGGACGCATCGTCTGACTTTTCGAGATGTTCAAGTTGCCGTCGATTATGTTGTCTCACGTAATTAGTATTAAAAAAAAAAAAAAAAAAAAAAAAAAAAAAAGAAAAGAATTAGCAGGAAGATGAGTGTTGGGGAAAAACAGAAAATAATATTCTCAAAATCTTTACCAATTTGAACGAGGGAAAATCCAGCAAGTTTCAACAGAAATTATTATATAAATTACGTTCGAGAAAAATCGAAGATTGCGGTGTTAAGCGTTTGTTGGAGATCGAAGACGTCGAGAGAGCCGATGTAAAAATGGTTTCAACAGGTAATATCGTAGACAGCGTGGGAGATCGGAAAGAAGAGGAGAAAGATCGCCTCCGAATATCATTGCGTGGATAAAATAATTTTTTGCCGGAAGTCATGGCGTGCGCCATTGTAACTAGGTTTCGCGGATCGATTTCGCATCGAAGACGAAGGTGGTAACGGCGAAGGGAGTGAGATGAGGATGAAGGGGTAAAGAAGAAAGAAGAGGAGGTGGATTGGGAGGAGGAAACGGAGGAGGAGGAGGAGGAGAAGGAGAAGGAGGAAAAGGAGGAGGAAGAGAAGGCGTTGAGATAAAGACGTTTATACGTAGCTGGAGCGAGTGGAAGGTATCTTTATCGTGGCTCGATATCGGCAGCAATTGAATGCAACAAAACGGAAGGGCAACGGCAAAGCGGCATCAATGAATATTCATCGAGTGTTTCTGACGGCAACGCCTCTCCTTTTCCCCCGTCTTCTCGTCTTTCGTCTTCCGTTCTATCTCGTTGCTGCTCTCGTAGCAAGCTGTAGAGAACAAGATATATATATATATATATATATATATATATATGAGAGAGAGAGAGAGAGAGAGAGAGAGAGAGAAAGAGAAGGAATGGTAGATCGGATCTGTGTAGAATAATTGCCAACTATTCCAAGCACGCAACTAAGCGGAGAAGGAATGTCGGAGGAGAAAAGGAAAGTAGGGGGGAGGTGGGCGGATAGGAAGACCCGTTGGGAAGGGAGAGAGAGGCGGATAGGCGGAAAATGAGAGAAACAAAGAGAAACAGAGGGACGGAGCGGCCGAAGGAGCGGGCGAAGGAACGACCGAAGGAAAGAGCGAAGGGAAGTAAAGGGAAGTGGAGGGGAGTGGCGTTCGTTCTATCCAGCACGTGCGCGTGCGAGAAAGAGAGAAAGAAAGAGAAAGAAAGAGAAAGAAAGAGAAAGAGAAAGAGAGAGAGAGAAAGAAAGAGAGAGAGAAAGAGAGAGAGAGATCGAGCGAGGAGGTACAAGAGGGAACCTTACGTATAGACGACGTCGTCGTGGGAGTGAAAGAGAGCCGAAGGGAAGGAGAGAGAGTGGGAGTGCCCAAGATGGCGCCACGCGGAGTGCCGTTGCCGTCGGTCGAAGAGGCAGGAGGAGACGATAGTTGAAGAGAAAGAAAGAAAGAAAGAAAGAAAGAGAGAGAAACAGAGAGAGAAAGAAAGAGAGAGAGAGAGAGAGGACGTGGACCGAGCTGGAAAGGGTGAAAGATAAATGACGTGTCCACGGCCACCTCCGCCACGACTTCCACCACCATCGCCATTACCAACACTAGCACGACCACTACAGTTACTAGTGCCAATACGAATACTACCACTGTCGCCGCCAACTCGTCGTCGTCGTCGTCGTCGTCGTCGTCGTCGTCGTCGTCGTCGTCGTCGCGAAGACGTGACGAAGGAGAAGTAGAATGAGTAGACGATGCGAGACCTCCATTAAACATAAGCTTCTCGCTTGCTTACCCTCTGGCCTTTCTGCTTTTCGTTTCAGCCTCTAGGATTTCTTGCCGTCGTTCGTTTAGTCATAATTTCACCCTTCGTATGCGGTACTCTTGTGGACTGGATTAACCGTAAAACTAGGCCTTTGAAAGCTCCGCTCTTCCGTGGCCCGAGTTCTTCTTTCTCTCTCTCTTTCTCTCTTTCTTTCTCGTTCTCTCTTTTCCTCTCACTCTTTTACTGCACACGTTAATGGGAAACTTGGAACTGGTCTTCTGCGAATTTTAGAATGTCGGGTAGAGAAAGAGAGAGAGAGAGAGAGAGAGAGAGAGAGAGAGAGAGAGAGAGA
>NC_057685.1:16822020-16856835 GCF_014466175.1 Vespula pensylvanica
GAGAGAAAGAGAGAGAGAGAGAAAGAGAGAGAGAGAGAAAGAGAGAGAGAGAGACAAAGAGAGTTAAAATTCAAGCATAGTTTAACTCATCTCTCTTTTTTTTTATTTTATTTATTAAATATCCGTAGCAAAGAAAAGATCACGTGTAAGGCGCGTTAGCGAAAAATTGGGGAAAATAAGAGAGGTAGGGTACAAACTCGCATTTCTCAAAGTCTCCTTCTCATCGTTGGTCGCGCGTCGCGTTGTCGACGGGGCGTCAAATTATTCTGCGATTAATAATCCTCGCGTTACACGCGTGATCGGCCCTTTATTCCCCATGGTGCGCCGTCAGTGAAGCGCGTTCGCCATCTCTACCTCGACTCGGCTCATCTCTCTCGTCGCACCTCTTCCTTCCTTCCTGGCAATCCCCGAAGAGGTATCAATACCTCGTAACGCGCGCGATGTGATTGTCCTTGTGTAGCGCTAGCCTTTATCACTCCGCGGGACGTATATATATATATATATATATATATATATATATATATATATATGTATATGTATATACATACAAATATATAGATGAGATGATATCGATCGATACTTGGCCACGTGGCTCATACCATTCTGTCGCTCCTTTCACGAAACATCGTCTCGCTTACAACGTTACGATTAATAATGACAAACTCTAATATCGAATAGACGAGGAAGATCAGAAGTGGAAATAGTTTATCACTCTATTAGGCACCACTATATTCTACGATAGATATAACGACCCGAGTAGTCTTATACTCTAATGAATTTAAAATCGATTATTTATCATCGACTTGCCATATTGATATATCCCTCTATCGAATAACGTAATAATTAAATAAGTAAATAAATAAAAATAGAGACATTTCTGACCCTTCACAAATCTATCGTTATTATTGATCTCGATAATTTTATTGAATATAGATATGAACCAAACCTCTCTCTCTTTCTCTCTCCCCCTCTCTTTCTTTCTCAAGAAGGAGGAAAAGGAGGTGGATTTCGTCGGTACATCTCTCGAAAGAACAAAGAGCGAGTTCGACGTAACGTGCATACGTGATCGGTCCGATCATTATCGGTGGGTCGAAAATTACGGATGACGCATGTAATATACCTACGCTGTATCGTTTCTCTCAACAGAATACTAATCGCGTTCCGACGTAACTCGATGTCGTCGACTGCCTTTTTAGATAGAGCGTGGCTTCCTTTTCCACGTGACAACGAGGACGAGAACGGAGCGGGCATAAAGCTATTATTGAACGGAGACCGTACTTCGTAGTAATACTTATGCCGAAGAGGATCTCGCGACTTATTCTCTCTTCTTCTTCTTCTTCGTCATCTTCTTTGCTCTTTCAATTCGTACGTCATCGTTTCGTAGTGTGCGAAGAAGAAGTAGAAGTAGAAGTAGAAGAAGAAGAAGAAGCATCAACAGCAGCAGTAGCAGCAGTAGCAGTAGCAGTATCAATGTTGCAGTGAAAAAGATGGAGAATGGAGAATGGAGGATGAAGGAAGAGGACAAGTGAAAGGTTGAAGGACGAACGAAGCGTAGAAGTTTCGTACGATTCGTACGTGTGGAAAAGGGTGATATCATCCCCGTAATGCGATGCAGGCGCGATGATCCGGGAGCAATATACCTCGGGGACACAACGGGATTCTCCGTTACATCCTGAGGACCCCTGTGGTAGGACAACCCCTGCCAGGACAACGATGAGAGAGGAAACGAGCGAGATCTCCTTTGGCCCCAGGACACCGCGATATTGCTTGTTTTATTCGAGCGTGACACCCATTTTTTCTAACCCACCATCCCTCCTCCTCTTTTTCCTTCTTGAGCAGCTTCCTATCTACTGGCTTAATGTGTGCAGGAAAGAGAGAGATAGATAGATAGATAGATAGAGAGAGAGAGAGAGAGAGAGAGAGAGAGAGAGACAGGAAGTTTTTCGGAAAGAATCATTTTTTTCGGATATTTAGTCCCTGTAAGGATCTCAAGATTTGTTATGGGGAATGGAGGGGTGCAATGATCATATTGGACCAATATGTTACCAAAGGTTATAGTAATTTACAAAAGAATAAATCAAATATTTTTTTTTGTAATCGAAGTAATAAAATTCATAGAATGATTTGAAACGTTCAGAACATTTCTAGTAAGGCACAAGAGATCTCATCGATCGATCGAAACTATAATACTATCGCGCTTTCGTTCATCGATTCCTTGAGCAAATGGAGCGAGATTCCTCGTATTTGAAAGTTGCTCCGTTTAAGTGGAAGTTAAGGGTGAGCTGTTAGGGAGCGAGGAAAGGGAAAAAAGTAAGTAGATTTTTCACGCGCTACTCGACTTTTCACAACTTTTCCTCTTGACGTTAGAGGAATGCGTGAATGATAAATCCGAAGAGATAAATTTGAAGGAGAATATCTTCTTAAATCGAACGGAGTTAATCGAAAATATGGAAAGCCAATTCATATGATTACATTAATAAATAGAACAATAACGAAATAAAATAATAGAATAAAATAAAAATTAAATATCTTCTTATATTTTCAATAGTGTTAATAATGATACGATGGCGTCTTGAAACTTTCCATACATCTTCCTGTTCGCATAAATCCAATAGGGTATGTATATTCGGAAAATACGAATGCTTACATCCTGTGTCCTTTTCGCATAGTTACCGAATTTCGGAACAGAAAGTGATAGAAAAAAAAAAGAGAAAAAGAGAAAAAGAGAAAGAGAGAATAGAAAAGTGGAGGATAGCAATAACCATAGAGTTACGTAGGGAGCCTTAGGAAAAGCAACGTGAATCGGAAGAGAGAAAAAGAGAGAGAGAGAGAGAGAGAGAGAGAGAGAGAGAGAGAAAGAGAGAGAAAGAAAGAGAGGAGTCTAGTAAATTTATCAATGGTCATCCGAGGGCGGAATTGTCGGGGACAAATTCCATCGCGAGCGTCGCCCTCTTTTGCGAACGAGCAGGATGAAACGTTAGCCGTGTGGGTGGCTGCCTCGCTGGCTGGCTAGCTGGCTGGCTGGCTGGCTGGCTGGCTGGCTGGCTGGCTGGCTGGCTAGCTAGCTAGCTAGCTGGCTTGGTTGCTTGGTTGCTTGCTGGCTGGCTGGCTGACTGGCTGGCTAGTTTCCATCCCCTCTCGAGCCACCCTTTCCATGCGAACGGCGTAAGTCATTGCGGCTGACCGGAAGTCACGGGATCACCGGAACCCGGGATATTTATGCGAGCGCACCCACCGACCGGAGCATTACCCGTAATAAGGAAATTGCGAATTTATTACTGGGCCACTCTCCCTCTTCCCTCCCTTATCCATTTCTCTCTATTTCTCTCGCGTTCGCTCTTATCTTTCCCTTCTTCTTCTCTTCGTGTTCTTTCTCATTCTCTCTCTCTCTCTCTCTCTCTCTCTCTCTCTCTCTCTCTCTCTCTCTCTCTCTCTCTCTCTCTCTCTCTTACCAGAGACCACCCTACGAACTGCGATATTGTCCGGCAGAGACGACAGGGTGGGATTCGACCAAGAGTTATTTCGGCTTTTATGGGTCGAGACTAGCCTGGGTCATCCGGCACGGTTCCAGATGACAAGGGAAAAAAGTGCTGTAGAAGAACGTAGACTGTAGGAGTTGCTTGTCCGACTAGAGAAATCTCTTCTTACTCATGGGAATATCTGCTTCTACATTTTTTTCTTTATTTTCTTTTTCTTTTTCTTTTTATTTTTATTTTTATTTTTTTTTTTTTCAAATCGGTTGCACTTACCTACAAGTCCTTTGATATCTCGGGGTAATAGATAATGTCTTATTTATCGCGTCTTAATAATCTATATCCATTTGAATAACATTGAAATTCATAGATTCGATCGTGATAGCTACTTCGTCATATGGGATTTGTTTTATTACCATGAATTATGATCCTAAATCTTCTCGGATGGAAGTTGGCCGACTTATCGTCTTCTCGCTCGGTCCTTCTCTCTCCCTCTCACATAGTAATTTTTTACGGATTATTGTTTTAGAATCCGTCGAAAGAGATCTGGATATCGTACGCCATGGCACGTACATATATCGAAGCCGGAAGAGACATTTCCGAGAGTTGACATAACTAAATTTATCATATAGCATTATGACACGTATCTCTATAGTAAATTGAAAAAAATGTCCACAATTGCATAAAACGATAGCCCAATTAGATAATAACGAGTCGATGAATTGTTCGGTGTGCTGTCTATTAAAAAAAAAAAAAAAAAAAAGAAAAAAAAATGAAGAGGAGAAGAAGAAAAAAAAATTATGTATGCTCGCATTACATAAATGTTGTCCTCCTAATTGAAAAATACAAATAAACCACTAATTTGTGTCTTAAAAGGGGATCCTTCGTGGAATCCTAGTGAAAGGGATTAAAGACGACACCTCATAAACTTTCGAGATACTTTCGACGGCTTTTGTCTTTGACGAAGATCGCTAGATAAAGACGTTTGTATGTCGAACGAAGACAGGCATGTATATCGTAACCATAGATTGAAAGAAAGACAAATGAAAAGGATAAAGAGGAAGATGGAGAAAAAAGAGAGAGCAATAGGTGAGAGAGAGAGAGACAGAGAGAGAGAGAGAGACAGAGAGAGAGAGAGAGAGAGAGAGAGAGAGACAGAGAGAGAGAGAGAGAGAGAGAGAGAGAGAGAGAGAGAGAGATAGGGAAAGGAAAACGTGTCACGGGATCTGGATACTAGGAGCGAAAGCCACGGGGGACTATTAGCACACATCATCGACAGTCGGCTCGCTGTTCGTGATGCGTCTGTATTGTTGTGCCTGGTTGAACGTTGGCAGGAGGCGTGGTCTCGCGATAATTCATTCTTGATTGCACGTCTGATACATACGACCAGTAATTATACCGCGGTGTCGAGTGCATTGCCCCGTTCACGAAATCATTCGCACGTAGCGATTTATATACATATATAAAAAGAATGAAAATCCTATACCTGTATTATCCGGACTTTCTCATATTGCTGTGACTTTTTTCTCGCTATTTTCCCCTTTTCTCTCTTTTTCTTTTTTCCTTTTCTCTTTTTCATCGATTAAATTCGAACCGACATGATATTTTGATTATAGGTGGATATAGAAAAAGAGAGAGAAGGAGAGAAAAAAAGGAAAGCAAGAAAAAAAATCACGATATTTCTTGATTGAATTGTGATAAAATGGTACCGATCGGATTTGAACTGAACCAGAGAGAGAATAAAGAAAGAACGATCTTTGAAATTAGACAGATCAATGGGATTGATAACAGAACGGATCGAGAAGTTAACGACGACGATTACGCGGGTACCATTAGTCGAGTCGTGTGGGTCGAAATAGCGCTGACTCGCTACGAGACATAGTTCTTTCTCTTTTTTTTTTTTTTTCTTTTTTCTTCTTCCATTTCTCTCTCTCTCTCCCTTTCTCGAACAGCAGGTACTATTATTTCGTAATCGTGACGCTTCGTCGTCATTAAGCTGGTACCCTGACAAATGACGAGTTAGAGAAGCGACGTCGAGAATAAGGAGAATAAGGATAAGTAGAGGAGGAAGAGGGAGAGGGGGAACAAACGTGGTGATTCTTCTCGCTCCGAAAACTTGAACTCACCTTGAAATCTTCTCGCGGAGGACGCGCGCACACGCATACAGACCTATACACAATACACATATATACAATACATATCTAGCTACATAACCGTGACCGCGTTTAAGATCCTTGCCGAAGTCCAAATCGTGCACGACGAAACACCTCACGGTCGTTTCGAGCACGGCTTAGGAGAGGATGACGGAACGGTGAGAGGGAAGGAGGGAGGAAAGTTATTGATGATGCACGAGCACGGACAACGCCGGATACTGGATACTATAACGTAAGTCTGTTTTCATCCATCAAGCTAAAGATTCAAGCTTAATATCCCAACACCAGAGAAAAAGAGAAAGAGAAAGAGAGAGAGAGAGAGAGAGAGAGAGAGAGAGAGAGAGAGAGAGAGAGAGCATCAGAGAGGAACGTGGCTCTGCATTTCTAATTCGTCGTGTCTACCTTGGCCCAACCACCTCCGCTCTCGACCTTCGTACATTCGAAACTCGACCGGTTGCATATTTTCTCTTTTCTCTCCATTCTCTCCATTCTCCTCTTCTCTTCTACTCAACGACATTGCAATGGAATACTAAATCGTATCGAAACGATCAACTTCACGAAACGTAAAATAATGATTGGATCGATGATTGGTTGTAGACTGAAACGTGGCACGCGATACCTTCGATTCCCGAGAGGGAGGAAAGGTGGAGGAGGATTGGGAGGGGGAGGAGTAAGTAGGGGTAGAGGACAAGAGAGGGGGTTGGTTGGTTGGTTAAAGGGGCCATAGCCCCAGAAGAATTTCCGCTCTATAAACTTCAAATCCAATCTGTGCCAGTACATCAAGCGAGCAGCAAACATAAGCTTGGCAAAATATTGGCGCTTCGTTTCACCATCACGTACGCTCGCTCGTTCGCGAGACGAAGAGAGAAGAGTGTTGTCCCTTCACGAAGGATCGCCAAAGTCGTTCCTCTCTTTCTTCGTCTAAGCACAACCGGCTCTTGCTCGTTCTCTCTCTCTCTCTCTCTCTCTCTCTCTCTCTCTCTCTCTCTCTCTCTCTCTCTCTCTCTCTTTCTCTTATACGAAACACACCGATACATAGGTTGTACATATGCTGCGCCCGTGAAACTCCCCGTAGGCTGTTTGTTCGCTTCTACACATGAGCCTGGTGGCATTATGCGAGCTTGATTACCAATCGTAAACGTTTGCTCTCCTTACCGTGAATCCAGTTAACGTGAGGTAGCTCTAATGTTACTCCTTCATTCCAGAAAGTAACTTTCTCTGTAACTTTCACGAGTTACCTTCAAATCTTTTCTTATTAACTATCTTTAAACATTTCCAAACGAAATATTAAGAAATTTTTGGAAACAATTTTGATCGGATAGTTTCTAATTATTGTAACAGATAAAAGAGTTATATAAATATCGATCGATCGAAGAAAAAGATCGTCGATTTTTTTCTTATATTCGAAATTGAAAGTAAGAAATGTAATATAGCGAAGTGGAACGTGGAGGAAGATATTAGAGAAGTCGAAAATCTATTTCAAACTTTCAGTCGGTGTAGAGTCTTCCTCCCGTTCGTAACTTAGTGGCTAGCAAGTTTGCAATTAAATCCTGGTAACTACGTTCCTGTTTTTCGATCTACCTCTACCTCTCTACCTTTCTACATCTCTCTCTCTCTCTCTCTCTCTCTCTCTCTCTCTCTCTTTCTCTATCTCTCTCTCTCTTCTTCCTTCCAGATTCTGGGCTAACTTGTTCCCGAAAGTTGGATTAACCGACGAGAAGTGGAAGTTCGATGTGCGGCAGTTTCGCGGGTTCTCCGCGAACTTCTCTCTTCTACTCGATCATAGGCTCTCCTCTCAACTCCTTCTTACCCTCAACTCTCCTTTCCCCCCTCTCTCTCATTCTCTCTCCCTCTCTCTCTCTCTCTCTCTCTCTCTCTTTGCTACCCTCTTTCGTATTTTGTCGTTTCGCGCGTAGGAGCGCGCGTAGAAGCGCAAGAGGGTCGGAATCGAACAGATGCGGTCGTAGTTGCGTTTAGGGATAATTACGAGAGCTCGAGAGGCTGAACTTTGGAACGCCGCTATCGCGCCATGTGCCGATCGAAGTGCTCGAAACTTTGCCGAGTGGCAAACGAGAGTCTGGTGCGAGACAGGGTGGCAGGCGTTTACTTGCGATGCTTTATCTTTTTGGAAAAAATAAGAAAAAAAAGAGAAAACATAAAATGTATATGCATATATATATATATATATATATATATATATATATATATACACATCTATATGATTCTTTTGTGTTTCCATTTATTCGAGCATAACGATATATTTGGATAGGTTATCAAGTGGTTCATTGAAATTTTTCATCGTGGAAATTCAGAGAACCAACTTTTCGTATATCTAGATATAACTATATCTGTTCGTGTCGGTTCAATTTTACTAAATAATCATATGTGCACGTATTAAAACTTATTCCCTTATTTTTCCACACAAACATTCCAAGTTGAATCGTTATGGTAACTCATTAATCTCACTCGCTTACGCGAATATTATACGGAGTATAAATGTTTATAATAAATTAGGCGCGAAAGAGAAAATAAATAACAAAGAAGCAAGAAGAATAAGTAGTTATAGGGCAAAACTATGAAAATAGGAAAACTGACTGCAGCAGCAGTGGAAGCCGCGAGTCGGATGGCGTAACCGAAATTACTTAGTCTGCCCTTTCAGAGGCAACCGAGGAGAAAGAACTTGTTGCACGGCTAAGCCGCGGCCGTCGCGTCGGTTAAAATATCGGAAATTTAAGCATCAGTCCCTACCTTCACCTCCACCTCCACCCCCACCTCCACCTCCACCTCCATTTCCACTCCTACCCCTATCTCTAGCTCCGACCACCACAGCTACCACCAACAGCATCACCACCACCACCACCACCACTACGATCACCATCCTTCCTACAACCACCACGACGATTCAGCTCGGATTTATGTTTCGTCCATTCCTCCTTCTCCTATTTACCTCCCCCTTTTTTGCGCACGTGATCCTGATCTTTTTATCATACCGATTCCAATTCGACTCTCGCATAAAGCTTTTCAATCGACTCCGATCGATTATTTACTCTCACCACCACGATAATTTCCGATTATTTCACTAATGCGAACTTCTATGGTCCTTGCATCGGCATTAATTAGCACGGATTAGTATTCACGTTATTTATTACTACGATTGTACAGGTAAAACCGAGTTGTTCGCTCGTCTCCATATGTAGATATAAGTCCAAAACATCTCCCATTCTCGTTCTATCTCTATCTCTCTCTCTCTCTCTCTCTCTCTCTCTCGATAATCAATTTCCAGCAAATAATTGAACGATTTCACTATTCAAGCTGCTCGATACATCGGCCATGGCGTTGGGTAAAACACGTCGAAACGTGACTCGTTTGACTTTAGAAAAAATTCTGTAAAAAAAAAAGAGAGCGAGAGAGAGAGAGAGAGAGAGAGAGAGAGAGAGGGAGAGAGAACCAGAGCGAGAAAGAGAGAATGAGAGTAAGAGAGAAAGAAAGAGAGAGAGAGAGAGAGGAACAGAGAGATAAAGAGAACCAGAGAGATGAGAGAAACAGGGAGAGAAGGAATTAGCAATAACAATAATGGCGGTCGATAATAACGAAATAGTCAGGATAGAACGGAGCTGCCCGGTATGCCAGAAAAACAGGAGGACAATACGTCAACGCGGCGAGTATAACGATTCTTCGAAACAATAGGCCATCCTCCGTTTCTAATTAGACGTCATTAAAGCGACTCATTCGCACACACTGGAAACGAAGCTTTAATAACCACTATCATCGAACGGATTCATCGATACGGCCGACACGTATCCACTGTTAATGCTTCGCGAAACCTTCTCTTTCTATCTATCTATCTCTACAATATCTACATCTCTCTCTTCCTTCTGCACTACCTCCTTCGTCTCGACTCTTCTCCCATCTCTCATCCCACTATCCAGAACGGGACGCGCATCATCGCATTAATTAGTTCGAATTAGTGTTGTACCTGCTAATTGTCGCGCTTATTGTTTCGAAGCGCGAAACGAATTCATTGTCTCTTGCGTGCCCGGAATCGTCTACGTCGACGATGACGATGACGACGATGGTTGTCTATCCTTCTCTTTCTACCACGTTCCCTTCCCTTCTAGCTTTCTACCTTTCCCTCGAGAATTTCTTTCTTTTTTCTTTTTTATTTCTTTTTTTTTGTCTTTCTTTTCCTTCTTCTTTTTCTTGTTTTTATTTTTTTCTTCTTTTTATTTTTTCTACTTAACGCGCGACGTAGGTATGTGTATTATGTTTGGCGACGAAAACCGACTGGAAGTCAACGAGGGAATCGGAGCTATTAAATGGCCGGGAAAAATCCCGCGAGTATTTGTATTGGTTGCAAGCAATAAGGTTGATGATTGGAATTGTAAAAGTTCGACATGTTCGGTACTCAGCGAGATTCGAAAAGTGGGAAGGTCGGGGACAAGAAGAAACGGCGGCCATTTATCTTTTTCCTATATTTCCCATGACGATTAACAAGAAAGGTCTTATTAATTATTATTATCGTCATCGTCATGATCAACGTTATACGTGCTCGGGGATCGAGCGGCCCTTTTTTCGAATCGATTGTCAATCCGCGCATATATTATCACGCGCGTACGGTTTTCATTTTTATTTTTTATCCGACTAGAAAATAATTTCTTTATTAAGTCCTATTCAGTACGAAGATGTCATGTTAGATTTTTATTTCCCTTGCGATGACGACGATCAACGGTGTCAACTACAGTACCTTTGTTTTATTTCTCACAAATCGTCGTAATGAAAGAAAAAAAAAAAAAAGGAAAGAAAAAGAGAGACAGATAAAAAAAAAAGGAAAAAGAAAATAAAAGGAATACGTTTGACCTAAATTTATATATGCGTCCTGTGTTAATTTTACAAATCGGACAACGAAATATACTTATATTCGTCCATTTCTTTTTTTTTTCTCTTTCTTTTTTTCTTTCTTTCCGGTAGGTCCGAATTGAGAATGGAATAGTTTCGATGTAACGCATGAGATAAAGAGCAAAACAGGACGTTTCCCTGGACCGAATCCCAGGAAGCGAGAGACGCCATCGCAAATCCACCAGCGAGCTAAACGATTTTTCTCACAAGCAGTAGGTAGTCGCACACGTGAGACTACCTGCTCGGATTCCGACAGGCCCTTCGTAAGGGCCGCCGTGCTCCAGTTGGCAAAAAGGTTCCCACGACATAGGATACGCTCTCCGTGCGGCCATCTTAGATCGTGCTTGGAGAGGGAGAAGGGAGACGCTTTCGTCTCACCCTCCGTCGATCTCGAAATCTCGAAATACGCACGGAGATCTCCCCTTTCGTCGATTAATTTTTTTTTATATCCTTCATGGTACATATCGATGCTGCTGTTACTACTACTGCTGCTGCTGCTGCTGCTGTTGCTGCTACTGCTGCTGCTGTTGCTACAACTCTGCTGCTTGAGAGAGAGAGAGAGAGAGAGAGAGAGAGAAAGAGAGAGAGAAAAACAGAGAGTCATATCGTTGGAAATTCGTGTTTTGTTTTTTGTTTTGTTTTCTTTTTTTCAATTATTTTTCCACGTTTCGTCGAATGATACACACACACACACACACACACACACACACACACACATATAAAGGGAAATCGTTCGAACATTCCGACAGGAATTTTTCGTTAAAAAGAGTGAAATTAAATGTCATACATAAACTTTCGCACTTAAAACATTGTTGACGAGGAGACGTGAGTTGGTATCTTCCGATCACGTTCATCGATCATCGCATTAAGAAGTTCTCATCGATAATCGTGCTTATAAATTTTTAATGAAATATTTCGTTCAATAAAATATCGATATTGTTTTAAATAATGATGTGTGATTATCCATATTAATTATAAAAAAATGTGCGACAATTGAGGAAAGTTTAATCTCGCAGTATACCAAAAAGAATGTGATATAACTAGCAAGATATTCGTGTTAAAACTAATGCTCAACCGACGTTCAACAGAGTGAAATAGATGTATTTTTTTTTTTTTTGCAAAGCGAGCACCTGGTATGGTCTGCATAATAATTTAATATGCTGCAAACGAGTTCTCGCTACCTGTGTTTGCTTAGTAATAATATATGAAAGGATCAGGTGCATTGTATCGCGAGGTAACCATTTTGTTGACGTCGTTGACCCCATCTCTTTTTTCATTATTACCTGCTGCAGACGAAGTGCGGTCAACAAAGAGATCATCTGTCGAGTAGAGAGAAAGAGGGGGAGAGATAGTGAGAGAAAGAGAAGAGAGAGAGAGAGAGAGAGAGAGAGAGAGAGAGAGCGCGAACGGGAGGAGAGAAGGACGTCTTCTTTCCGTCAATGCGATCGAGTGAAGCACGACGCGGCGAGCACGTAAAAGCGGTCCAGCTACTGCTCTCCATTCTCGAAGAACTGCGAAGAAAGGAATGCTAACAAAAGCGGCAACGAGGAACAATTTGCAACAAAGTGCTTGTACGGTGCAACATCGTTGTCCAGCTTCAATGCTAGGTAACGAACACGTGTGGAAACTACCGAGTAACAACCAATGAAAAAGCGTTTCCTCGAGAAACATTGCTGCAGTAGGATAATTATTCCGAAGGAGTTCTCTACGTGTGATTGTGAAAAAAAAAAGTAAGAAAAAAAAAAGAAAAGAAAAAGTAAAGAGAGAACAAAGAGAAAGAAAAAGAAATGTTTTGGGGAAAGACAAAAAAGAATTTTCAAAAGGGCATGTAAAATGATTTCGGAAAAAAATTTAAAACAATCGCGATAGAAAACTGACGAAACATTCCGATTTATCTATTTACGATCGGTTTCATCTACGATGAACGATCGAGATTAGATCAAAACCTACGGATTAGATCAAGAATTCCTTGGACAGTTGCCGTGGATCGTGGAGCGGACATCGGCATTGTGATGCTTCCCAGTGATCGTTAATCAACTGAGAACCACTGGGAGTGCTCATTGTGGGCGGGTTATTAATCAAATGAGAACTACTGCTGCCTATTGTTGGATTCTGGCAGGGGTTCCATGACAGGAGAGCAAGACAGAGAGGAGAGGCCACTGAATGAAGAGGGAGAGAAAGAGAGAGAGAGAGAGAGAGATGAGAGATGAGAGAGTGAGAGGAAGTAGGAGAGATGGTCACTACTAAAGAGGGACAAAGAGAGAGAGAGAGAGAGAGAGAGAGAGAGAGAGAGAGAAGATAGAGGAATATCATCCTAAAGAAGAAAGGAGAGACTCTCCTCGTAAGTATCGACCAAAGTTCGAAAAAGAGGAGATACTTATACCTTCTCGTTCTTATCAATGAAATTATATCATATAATAGAAAATTTTGGCTGCTATGATAAGATTGCTCTAAGATAATATTTCAAATTTTATTATCATATAGATATTATTCGTCTCTTATAATTAAAATGACAAATGGTATCATACGGCGTATCGATTAAAGTACGACGAAGAGATTCTTTCGGCAGATACGTTTTTAGGAGCGTTTCTTCCTTTTTTTTTTTTGTTCTTTTTCTTTTCTTTCTCATCCGGATGATGAGATAATCCATGACAGTTTACTTAGCATAAGTTTGTTCGGACGCGCGGAAGGATTATCGTAGAATCTCGTTGTATTTTGTGAAAAGTGACAAAAAGATTCGTGAAAGACGGCGATCTAGAATAAAGGTTCCGACGGGCGGTCAGCGCGAGGACGTCGACGAGCACCTGGAGATATTTTTCCAAGATTACAAATCCCACCCGTCGACATTGCCACCGTTCAATTTCGTTCGCACCTTATTTTTCTCTTTTCTTCCTGTTCTACGAAAGAAAGAAAAAAAGAAAGAAAGAAAGAAAAAAAGAAAAAAGGAAGAAATCGAAAATTTCTCTTTTCCTCGGATTCGATTCCAGTTAAATTTTTATTCGTTAAAGGTACGAATGAGAAAATAAGATTCGAATAGGTAAAACGCGAGAGACGGGAATTATTTTATTAGTCGACTTTCTCGAGAACGTTAAAAAGAAAGAAAGAAAGAAAGAGAAAGGAAAGAAAGAGAGAGAGAGAGAGAGAGAGAGAGAGAAAGGGAGGGAGAGGGAGAGAGAACGAAAGAGAGAAAAGTCGAGAGCTGAGTATTTACAATCGCGCTAGACAAAAGCGGGTGCTTTTTCTGGAAAAGGCCGTGGTAGAGAAGTACGCCGACTGGCAGAGATTAAGTCACAAAAGAAGAGGTATAACGTTCAACGATTTTCCTCTCTCGCATAAACGGATCTAACATCGTTTAACCCACGACGCGTGCTAGCAGGACAGGGTGTAAAGGTAAGAGGATACGGAAGAGCTGAAAAGGATATGGAACGGACGATGAAGAGATGAGAAAAGAAGAGACGAGACGAGGATAGAAGAGAAGAGAAGAGAAGAGAAGAGAAGAGAAGAGAAGAGAAGAGAAGAGAAGAGAAGAGAAGAGAAAAGAAAATAAGAGAGACGAGAAGGAAATAAAGAAAGAGAGAGAGAGAGAGAGAGAGAGAGAGAAACTGAGAAAGAGAGAACGCTTTTGTGGCATATTAGAAATCCCGTAATGCGAGAGTGAACGCAACGACTCGGCTCAGGTTCCGCACTCCTACGATTATTCCATGTAATTAAGTCGGCGGAACTTTTCTCAGGGCTTTCAGGCCTTTCCCTGAGTAAGGGTACCGAAGCGAGAGCAGGCAAGCAGCAAGGGACTAAGAGAGAAGCAAAGAGAGAAAGAAAGAGAGAGAAAGAGAGAGAGAGAGAGAGAGAGAGAGAGGGAAGAAGTCAAGACGGAAAGAGGAGAGAAAGAAGAAGGTGGGTATGTAGAAGAGAATCAGAGCACCGTAGAAGAAGGAAAAACGAAGGAGAACGAGAAAAGAGAGAGAGAGAGAGAGAGAGAGAGAGAGAGAGAGAGAGAAAAGCAAAGTGCGGTAGGTAGGTGGAGACAACAGGGCGACGAGAACGTAGAGATGCGGGACGTGGAGGCGGTAATTAAGAGAGTTAGTTGCCGGTCTCCCAATTAGGAGGCAGTAGGAGCCAACCCTGCTACCGCGACGCCTTCCGTCTCTGCCCTGGAGCGAACTCCGACTAAAGACCAGCCGTTGCGGACCCATTTCGGTGCCGTTTCTTCCTCCGCTCGCCTACCGGGTGTTCCGATCAAAATCATTACGATTCGACATCCAAATCTCTATCAATTGCTTCCTTTAAATCTACAGTTACTATATTCGATCTCTACTCATCTTTTCTCTTTACCCTCTTTTAACGTTACAATTGAAACTTTCACCCTTTTCGTAGGAAGAACGAGCTCTTTTCTTTCTTTCTTTCTTTCTTCTCTCTCTCTTTCTCTTTTTCTCTCTTCATTTCTCTTAGAACGAAAGGGGTTGAATAATTGTAACAAGCCATGATCGCACCTCGAACGACGCGATAAGAATTCGAATAATGGCTGTCGACCGTAAACGTCAGAGGGTACGAAAGACTTGGATCTTTCGATTTGACGAAACGATGACAAATCGGGACTATTTAAAAAAGAAATTTCCTTTCGTCCTCCAATACGAACACTAATGCGAGTAATGAAATTAAAGATTTTATCGCCAACGAATCTTTTCTCTCTTTTTTAATTTGTCATCGTCATCGATGGTGTAGGTTGCTTTTTCGTTATTAAAAAAAAAAAAAAAAAAAAAAAGAAAAAAAAGAAAAGATAGAAAGAGGAGAAATAAAGAAATCGAACAACAAAAAAGAAGTTTAGGACGGTAGACCTGCCAGTGAAAGGAAGGGTCGAGACTAGTGATGCTGAGAAAAGAAAGGAAAAATGGCGTCGATTCGTACGAGGAGGGGTCGCAAGAGGAATACATGTATCGAGAGACGTGCGTTGACGCGATACTCGAATTGCAGTCAGGAAGCAAGCCAGAAAAAGAGGTTGCTACATCGATATTGCAACGACGACGATGACGACGACGACGACGACGACGACGACGACGACGACGAGGAATACAGCGTTCTCTCTTCTCTTCTCTCTTCTTCGTCGATCGCTAGAAAGGGGCTTGTGAAAAGATATCGACGCGAGGCAACCGGAAACTGGCGTAGGCGGCACGCTTTTCGCGACATACACTAGGCTTGTCAACCACGTCGTTGCTCTTGCCACGGTAACTTCGAAGGTACCTTCCTACCTTCCACGTCCGCTTACGACAAACGCGCAGCCTTCAACAGGTTGCGCGTTTCTCTCGTCGAGATAACGCGTCGACCGATATACGACAAGCGTTTCGAGGCTAGCAACGTTTCCGTTTTGTGCGTCTCACGAATGTCTACATATATACATATGTAACTATCTAGAAATCTACTTTACTCAAGTACCAAGTACCGAATTTATATATACCGTCAATTTCTTCTTCGAAACCTATTTTAGAGAGACCTTTTCAATCGTGATCGTCGATAATTATTCGCGTTATTTTCTTTTTTTCTATTACATACTCCTCAAATTTACAGAAGATATATTACTTGTGGAATTATGAAAACGAACGGATATAAATCGAGGAATATAAAGTTCGTTATATCGCGTGCTTCCTTTTTTCAGCCGCCATTTTAAAAAAGAAACGCCCTTCGCTCGTCGTACATACTCTGTCTCTCTCTCTCTCTTTCCCCTTCTCCTCGTGATCCTCGCTCTTTGTCTAAGTTCTCGTTTTGCCCCTGGAGTCGTCCTGGGTCAGGAGAAATCCCTCCCTGCCGATCGGGTGACAGAGGGTCCCGAGGAACTCCTTCGAGCACAAGGAACGAACACCTGGTCGGTTCGCGTCGGGGTAGCTCGAGGGAGGACGACGAAGGGAAAAGAGAGAGAGAGAGAGAAAGAGAGAAGCAGAGACAGAGACAGAGACAAAGATAGAGAGAAAGAGAGAGAGAGAGAGACGAGGTACGTGTAGAGTGGACGAGGGAAGCGGTGGAGGGTGCAACGACGAAGAATTACCATGACAAAAGAGGCCCTGTTGAGGTACCTGGCAGGAGTCCCAGGTGCGTGGGACCTAGTTGCGAAGTTTTAGGCCCCAGTAGCCAACGGAGGGCGTTCCAAGACACCCCCGCCGTGATATACGCCCTTCGACGAGACTGTCACACGATTTCTATCCACAATACCGAATTATCTACGACTTTGGAAACATCGTAAGAGATATTTCTTACTATTTTTATTTTTCCTTCTTCTTCTTTTTTTTTTTTTTTTGGTTAATAACGTCGTTGCACTTTGCTACTATGTATCTGTACTTTAATTAATTTCATAAATAGAGATTTGAATCGAAATCATCATTGAAATTTTCAATTTATTCTTGAAAATTATTAATACATAATCAGACAATGTGATGTAAGATAGAGACGAGAGTTACGTTCTGGTCGAAGGTTCGTAGAGATCTATCAAATTCCCCGTTAGACTGCTTTCGATGAAGTATTCTGTGATGTTCTCCGTGCGATTATAGAAGATTAGAGTCAATTAGGAGAAACTACGGCGTCGGTCCATTTGTAATAATTATACTCGAATGTAATCGTTCAATGAGAACTCAGAGAAACGTATCAATGACAAACGGAAAGTAATAGTAACGATACTCGAAATGTATCTTTTTCTTTAATTCTGAATCTTTTTAATACGATAATTTTTAACAGGACGTTGCTTCTCTTCGCACGTTGAAATAAATCTTTTGTTTCTCTTTTCTGTTTTATTTTTCTTTTTCTTTTTTTTTTTCAATCAACTCGTCCGAGCTATCTTAAAATACTCGAGCATTGAAAGGGAATAAAGAAAAAAGAAAGAAAAAGATTTCGAAAGATTCCAAGCTTGCTCTTGAGATATCCGGCGTGTCCGTGCGTGCGATTCGAAAAGCATTGCCGACAAGACCGAAACAGAAAGGCATCACGCACGCGTAAACGCTCGAGAAGGAATCTCCACGCGTAAGCAGGTGCGACGATGCGTGGACACGCGTCTACCAGGAACAACGATTTCACCGAGCCGTCATCAGAGAATGCCGCCAGCCTAAGCCACTATTACCAGTTGCGATTACAAGAAGTTTCGAGCTCCACCAAGTGCATGGCTTGGTCTTTGCTCTCCAGCTGTGTTTCCCATTTACCAATCTCGCTTCTTCTCCAATTATCTATAATACGCTTTCGAAGAAACGAAAACTTTCAGCGAAATAAATGCTTCTAAAATTTTTCTTTCGTACGATAATAACCGGTACGAGGACACATATGTATGTATGTATGTATGTATGTATGTATGTATGTATGTGTGTGTGTGTGTACGTATGTGTGTGTCGAAAAAGAAGGAAAAAGATATCCAAGAAGAAATATCTTTGTATACTTTAATTTTAGAAAGGATCAAAATTAAAGTATAAAAAGAAATTTCTTCTTGAATATAATTTTGATTCTCTCTCGTTGATCTAACGCAACGATGAAATATTTTTACGATCACATCGCGGCTCATCCTCAAATTTCGATATTACCAAACGTATAAACCAATATCGAAAAATCAAATCCTTCTTCGTCATACCTTTTTATCTTTTTCTCTTTTACCTCGTTTTAATTTTGTAATGCCGATGAGTGCAAAGGACGAACGATTTAACGCGATTCTTGATATTTTGAAAATTCGTAATGAGGGATAGCGATAAACGTTGATGATAACGAGAGAAAAGGGGAGAAAATTCTTTGCCAAGAAGCGAAGGAAACTTTTATTACCTACCTTGTACGGAACGTAAACGAGCGTAACACGTTTCAGGTGGAATGGCCGATGGTACGGCGACGTCGACGACGGCGACAGCCACCAAGCTACGTACAAAGGCTATTTATTTTGGGTTATTGACTACGGCAAATATTACACGAGCGGTGCATTGTGCGTAGGACGGAGCCCTTGATATTAGCATAGCGCGTGAATCGAGTCACCACACCGCTCCCGCACTATACCCTTCACTCTACCCCCCCCCCTCTCTCTCTCTCTCTCTCTCTCTCTCTATCTATCCCATATATACATACACGCACGCACGCACGCACGCACGCACACACACACAAAGAGACACACACATATATATAAACATACGCGATATATGCATACAGAGATGCGGCAACTACCCCGGGGCAAACGCTGCTCATTGTACGGCTCTCGCGTACCTTCACCTATCCCGAGAGGATCATGTGTAACGTTCGAAATACAACGTTAGAAAATGAAAGAAATTTTGTACTCTTTAAAATCGACGATTTACCGTGATATTTCTTCATTGAAAACTTTCATATTGGATTACACGTACGAAGCAAATAGATAAACGTACGTAGGAATATTATAGTTTCGTATTAAACAGG
Organism: Vespula pensylvanica; assembly: GCF_014466175.1. NCBI lineage: Eukaryota > Metazoa > Arthropoda > Insecta > Hymenoptera > Vespidae > Vespula > Vespula pensylvanica. The sequence goes on from NC_057685.1 coordinate 16,840,943, forward strand.
TGTAAGATATATAACTTGATTAACCCGGCTAAAGAGAGATTAGATGTAAAAATATAGAATATTATTTTAATAAGTTTAAAGTAGTCTATCGGATGAGTATCCAACTAACTCTCAAGGTAGATTCCATTTTAAAATGACGATATATCAATGTCTAGGAAAATGGAATTTAAATAGAACTTTCCGAGGAGTTAGGATCAAGTAAAAGTTAGTTATCTTAATGTATCTTAATGACGGTAAAGTAGCTTACTACGGACATAGTAAGTTTTCATTAATTAGAAGCGTTTAGACGGCCTAAAACTCATCGTGAACGACGATGTCGTGTCTTATCTCTCAGAAACGTGTCGCGAGTTATCGTCATGGACGTTACACTGGCCGATATTATCCCTGCTACGAGCGGCAGTGATTAATCTTAGCTCGAGTCAGGACACATCGTATCCCGAAGATCCTGCAGCAAGGTAATGATCCGTGGCACACACGATAACCGAGCAACGCTAGGAAGGGCTGGATAGGGAGTCCAACACTCGGAGCTCGTCCTATGGCTTGTCCTTCGACTTCCTACACGTTCCCTAACACTTATCGATGATCCGAAAAGTACATGAAAGCTTTCGGATATATCCATGTTAATTGTGACCACAAGAAAGATATATTTCCAAGTATTAGATAATATCCTATTCATCGAAACGAATTAATTATAACGTTGATAACATGAATAATAAATTGAGACAATTGATATAATTTTTTTCATTGAGAATCGATTAATATAATTTATATCATAGGAAATATTTAACGAACACCCTGTATATCCATAAGTACCTAAATCTATATATATATGTATATTATATATACTATATATATATATATATATGTATGTTGTCGTGAGAGAAACCAGTGCCGTCTATGTCTCGGTCTTGTCCCAGTCTCGTCCCAGCCGCGTGAAATCAATGTTTCATAAGCATGGATAACACAACCGACCGCTGTGTACACCGTGTCCAATGTACATCTTGATTTAGTAGGTCCGGTAGACGCATTTAGGTAGCTCCGTTCGGTCTTCGAAGGTAAGCTTAGGGTGGACACGCCGGTTGTCCCGCTTCCTCGCGAGCTGTCTCGTTAGCAACAGAACGACGGCTAGCAAACCGTACCAGATCGAGGAGAGAAGGAAGTAGGGTGAAGGGAGAGAATGAAAGAGAGAGAGAGAGAGAGAGAGAGAGAGAGAGAGAGAGAGAGAGAGAGAGAGAGAAGGAGATAAAGCTATCTAATAAAGCAATTCCGTTATGGTAGCCGGCGTAATATGAGAAGCTATCCGCCCTCGTTGAATGCGTCGAGATTTTTGTGCGGTTACCTGTGCGCTACCCGAAGAAACTGAAGTGAAGCAAAGAGTAAGAGAGAGTTAGAGAAAGAGAGAGAGAGAGAGAGAGAGAGAGAGAGAGAGAGAGAGAGACTGGCTCTGTACGGTACAGTCGGCAGAAAAGTGCACTCTCGAGTACTTTAAAGCGTTTTCGAAGTAATTTTGAAGTCTGCCAGGAGAACTTGCTCTACGGTACTTTTAAGAGTACAACAGAAGGAGAACCAAGCTTTTTTAAACACAATTCATTACGACGACTCCGGCAAGGTTCTTAATAATTTCCAATTAAGATAAAAAACGCGAAGGAAATGATCGTACCATTGCGAAATCCAACTTTCCTCGGGTTACTTACTTAAGAATAAAGAGAAGAAATAAATCTTCTTTGATAATTTCAATCCGATGTTTATTAATACAGAATAGAATTTTCATTTTATATTTTGGTAATGTTTAATCGTTCGTAAGAATTTTTGAATTTCGGTTGTATTTTTGTAAGATATAATTCATCGATGAAATTCGTTGTCGAATATAGTATTACAAAAGTTTGCCCTCGGATGTTTGTTTATTTTATTGCAAAAAAAAAAAAAAAGAAAAAAGGAGAAAAAAATAAACAAACAAAGAAGAAGCACATGCGGCGTATGTATCACAGAGAGTTGGCAGTAAGCCAAATTAACGCGAAGCTAACACAGAAGTTTAATCGCGTCGCGAATCTTACTGAGTCGACTCCCGAAAACTAAGTTTCTCGACAATGCCGACCTATATAGCTTCATTAAACTCGCGGGCATTCGTCAAGTCGAATAGCATTCGTGACGCCTCCGGACTTTCAACGAGCGAATTAGGGAGATTTACAGCCGTGGAACGTGACCGTGGCGCGTCTGGCTCGGAATGGATCGTATCCACTTTTCGGCTTGACCCTAGCGCTTGCTTACGGCCCTGACTGTTGACCCTACGACCTGGCCGCGAGGCAAGAGACATAGAAATCGCCGGATGTAGGAAAACTTTATGGAATATCAATGGTGACCCTAACTCTTGGTCTTTTAGGATGGTCGAATTTATTTTATTACTTTTTTGCTTTGAACAAACTTTTAATAATCGATCGGAACGGCCAAATAGATCAATTTTTATAGAATAGATCGATTATTTAGTTACGTTGATTACGCGAATTATTTAACAAAGAAATGAATACGAGTTCGTTGGCTCTAGCAGGAAAAACGGCATAAGCCAAGAGACGAAGAGAAAGAGAGAGAGAGAGAGAGAGAGAGAGAGAGAGAGAGAGAGAGAGAGAGAGAGAGAGAGAGAGAGAGAGCGAGAGAGGAAGACAAACCCCTTTTGTCTTTGAGCTGTCGTGGGGGCTCGGAGAGTTCTCACAAAAAGTCTCGTGGTACCCAGCCGGAAGCTGGTGTCGTTGCACGAGTCCAGGGGTACTCGAGAACTCGGAGTGCGGCACTCGTAGCCGTACGAAATCCTGTCCCAATCCCACGGTGTAAACGCCATGGGGGTCCGCAACAGGATCCTCCGGTTGACGAGCGCGCGCGCACATACGCATACTTACATATTTACGTTCATACGTATCGAAAAACGAGTAGGTTTACTATCGTATACGTGAACGATCGTCGGTTATAAATCATTAGCGAGACCGAACGATTAGTCCCTTTGCGGAGGGGGTGGAAATGATGGCGAGTAGTGGTAGTCGGTGGTGATTCGAGTTCGTGGAAAAGGGGAAAGGGGTCAGGAATGATTATTGCCATGGCAGGAGGTTGCTCTTAGGGAGAGAAATTATTAGTAGTCTCTGATTGGAGCTACTTCCCTTTCGATGAGGGTTCTGATGTACTAACGAGTACCTTCATATCGACTGGACCGTTCTGCAAGGTTTACTAGCATTTCGAGCAAATCGCACAGTATTTACGTAGCGAGAAAATGTGAACGATTCGATAATCGATCGATATACCTTCTTGGTAAACCAATATCATCCATTCCCGACATCATTCAAGAATCTCTCGAAATATCATTCGATCGTTTCAAATCCAATTCTTTCGAGTAGATAGTATGAATCTTATTTTAAATATATCTATATCAAGATATAAATATATTCTCGAAAGCGACATTTTATGAATCTGTCTATAATAGGACATCGAAGCAAATCGAAGAGATCGTTTCGACGTGGAGCTTACGTTCGTTACGCTCGGAAACGAGGGAGGCTGCCCTCAAATCAACCCCCCTCTGAAATTGTGCGCTCTTGCAGACACAGATGATAGTCTAACTATCCCACAGTGGCGAGGCATTAGGGCACCGTAACGCGCGATCGCTCTACCCCCGTGCTTACGAAGGGTGACCGTCCTCGTTCTACCCTACCCCCTTACTCTCATACTCCCTTCTTCCTCCCCATCATCCCACCCTTCTTTTCTCCACCGTCGTCTCTTCGTTCCGACAATATGCTCGATCGTCGACACCCCTCCTTTACCGCGCACCTCCCTCTCTTCTCCTCCCCATCTTCGTCCAAGCATATGGCTGGCTAGCATATCGAGTAATCCGATTTATTATACGCACATTGGCATGCTATCTACACGTATCTATAGTTATCCTGATTTTATCGCGACATCGATATCTATTCCCACTCGGTATATTGTTAAATCTGGATATGACGAATTAACGAGTTCGTTTGATACGATTCTTATATCTCGATCTCTGTTTTATCTATTATAATTTCTAAAACGATCGTCGATAAATATCTTTACTAAGAAAAAAGAGAACAAAAGTAAGAGAAGAAAAGAAGAAACTAGTAAAAAAAAAAAAAAAAAACAAAAACAGGAACGAAAACTTTTCTTTTCTTTGTGCTTTTTTTTTTTTAACTTTGGAAAGTTACTTTCCCAAATAAATTAACACGCAGTTCGTAATGCGTTAATTAAATTAAGACGACGAGCGTGCGAAAAATAATTAAGACCGCGCCGTGGACGACCACAAAGAGAATCGTATACCTACGATTCTCTTTGTCAAAAGAAACAACAAGGTTGTCGGAGAACGGAAACAAAAAAAAAAAAGAGGAAGGAAGGAGAACACAGACGTTTCTTTTTTCTTCTATTCACTTCGTTATTGTCCAACCATCTCGCGCATATGATTTTCTCGTAATCAAACGAAACGTTTTTCTTTACTAGTAAAACAGCAACAATAAAAAAGAAAACGAAGGGAAATGTTACTGTGTACGCAAAGCATTTTCTTGTTTAAACGATTCTGCTAAAATCAAAGTAAAAACGATTATGAGGGAGGGGATGGGAATGAGGAATGAGGAAACATTCGTTCGAAAAAAAAAGAAAATGAAGAAAAAATGGGAAGGAAGAAAGTAAAAAAAAAAAAAAGATCGAAAATCATGGATATTTTTAATATTTACATAATTAAATGGAATGAAAGTGTAAGTTTTTGACACTCCAACTAAAGAAATGAAGTTAGGGGATGTCCCTCCTGTAAACGGTACGTCAAATAGAATTGGTCCTATAGGAAATTCAATGATGTTCGTATGGTGTTTTTAACCCTCGAGAAAATGCGTTCCCAAAGCATAGCCACAGATTCACTTAGCACCAGTTAACACGAGCCGAATACTCTCCAAGCTCCTCCTTTGCGCAACAACTATTTACCCCCCACTTCTCTTTCTCTCCTTTTCTTTCCCACTTTTGCACGTACCCTATATCACCACGTTGCTCGGCCGACCCTAACATAGCAGAAAGGGGGACACACCCCTTCGCCACAATTCACGCCCTACCGTACGCTCTTACAATACTATATACAGACTTTTTAATATCAAAGTACCTACCAATTTCCACGGCCGGCCTTCGCTAAATTTTCGAAAGAAGCTATAATCATAATCCCTGACATCTTACGAGTCATTATATTACACAATTATGATAAATTTTTATTATGACGATAGACCCTTTGTGATTGAAATTATTTTATACTAATTCAACCCGAGCTGGTACGAATACGAATATATAATAATTTATAATATCAGAGCCAATAAAAAAAAAAAAAAAAAAAAAAAAAAAAAAAAAATAGAAAAGAAAAGAAAAAGAAGTACAAAATAGATCGAACGAATCTATTGAATTTCCGTAATAATTCTTACTATCTTGATTAATCTTGAAAATTTCTAGACGACGTTCTTAGGCAACGCTAGTTTGAGTCGGTCCATTATGAGAAATGGGTCTATCGGAACCCTAGCCGAGTTCTGTGTTTAGAAGCACAAGGGGTCGAGGAGGTTGTGTCGTTCCGTGTAGGCGTCAATCACACACCACGCATATATTTTCCTGAATCGGAGTTGGACCTCTAGCCTCCCCTTCTTCCCATCCTCTCAGTGTGGCGTCTATCGCAGCGCCTGAAACACACCCCCAAGAAGAGAGAGAGAGAGAGAGAGAGAAGACTCCCCCTCGCGTACTCCGATGTTGGCTAAATAATGGAACCAAAAGGGGGGAAGTAGGAGGATAGAAAGACAGAGAGAGAGAGAGAGAGAGAAGGGGTACTACACGACGTGTCAACTGCTTTGACATCGCACGACATTTCCTAGCTACTCGTACGAGTGTCCGTGTGGAGCCTTAACTCAGCCTGGAGAATTTGATTCCAGCTAGTATAAAGGGTCTCGTGTCTCGCCCTCTTGTTCTCTGCTTGGACCACACCGAGCTCACGCAGAGAACGATTCGAGTTTCCTAGCAGATGGAAGTAAAACGTTAAAACAAAGTTTCGTCGTCGTCATTGTCTCTTATATTCAACGAATTATTAAAGCAACCAGAGGTACGAAGAAAATTCACTTTATTTCTATATCCGTATCCGTTTGAAAGTTCGAGTTGAAAGCTAGAGAAGAGAGTAGAAAGAGATTTTGTAGACCCTATCGAAGGGTAGAAGTATAAAGGGATGTTCATCTGGTCGTAAAGTACGACGGAATGACGCGGACGGATTTTATCGCGGCTGTTTTAGAACTTTCATCGGAGTGAACCTTACCCCCGGGGGACGATGTATCAGACTCGGTTTAAAGTATTTCGCCTCGTTATCGATAGGCCTTACGGCACTCTATCTCGAGAATCGATCCACCTGATAATGGCTTCCGAGGGACGAAATCCGATCGACCTGATCTCGTGCTCGTGGCCCGTGCGTTTCAAAATACTCGAGGAGGTAAAAGGTCGTTGCGTATTGTTAGCTTGGAGAAAAAAAAAACGAAAAAAGAAAAAAAAATAAGGAAAAAGAAAAAAGAAAACGAAAGAAAGAAAAAATCTGCCTTTAAAATGAGCCACAACGAAGTTGAACAAACAAAAAAGTAAAAAGAAAGAAAGAAAGAAAGAAAGAAAGAAAAGAAAAAAGAAAGAGAAACAATTTATTACGTATTCTAAACGCGGAAAATAGTTGAAACGCTGGTTATCGATGTCCACGAGATGAACGATTGTAATCGAGTGTAAAAGGTTGTTGTGTATCGGGAGTATTCTAAAATAATAATCAGTTCATTCTGCGCCCACGCGGATTGACGAATTTCTCGGGGTCATCAGAGATTCCAAACGCGTTCGCGCGGTCGTATATGGGAGGCTTCAATCATGCCAACATTCAGTCCTACGACGAAAGCGACGTGCCGCGAACGAGATAGACGAATCGCGAGTACTTTGAAAGAGAAAGAGTCCTAGCGAGGAGAACGAGAGATCGAGAATGTAGAGTATACGATAGAGATAGAGAGAAAGAATGCCGAGCGAGAGATAGAGCTTCCGTGCGCACAAATCAACCAACCAACCAACCAACCAACCAACCAACCAACCAACTCGATTCGCGAAACTCACCAATTATTTGCCCATTCGTTGGCAACGTGCACCAAATCTACAAGTGTTTACCCTCTGCTCCACCTTCGAACCGACTCTAACGTGAGGGTAGCTTCGATTCGGATCTCATTGAATGGGAGAATGAAAGTGAAAGAGAAAGAGAGAAGAAAAAGGGAGAGAAAGAAAAAGAGAGAAAGAGAGAGAGAGAGAGAGAGAGAGAGAGAGGAAGAGAAAGGGAGAAAGAAAAGGATAGAAACGAAAGACAAAAAATAATGGAAAGACCATAGGGTGGATAGAAAGGTGGAAAATCGCTGATTTCTCGTAAAAATCGACCGTCCACCTCGACTCCTTTTTTTCTTTTTCTTTCTCTCTCTCTCTCTCTCTTTCTTTCTCTTTCTCTCTCTTTCTCTTTCTATCTTCTTCTTCTCATTCTATCGAGTTCCCTCTCGCGGTGCCATCGAAATGGTCCTAATTGGTCGACAATAATTATCACCGTCGACGTTCCAAGCCGTACGCTGGCTTTTCCTTCGGCGGCGAAATTTTATTTCAGCCGAGCCGGAAATTGCCGATTCGACGATGCGGGTCAAGCTGAGCCAGCTTTCGGTGGAAAAGAGAGACAAGAGATCGACGCTAGCAGAGGTTGGAGAAGCAAGAGGTCGAGGTAGAGGAGGAAGAGGAAGAGGAGGAGGAGGAGGAGGAGGAGGAGGAGGAGAAGGAGATGGAGTGAGAGGGTATGACTGCAGGGGACGAGAGGTTGCAAAGGTGTCGAGAGTGTTACGCCCAGCTTCCCGTTCTCCTACAAACGTATTCTTTCATCTACGTATGTGTGCACGTTTGTATGTATATATATTCTCGTTCACACATACACACGCATACCAATACGCGTGTGTAATCAACCACGCAGACACGTAGTACACGTACGTAAACCAACAAATGGCCGACATATTTTATAATTGATTCTATCGAATTCGATCGCCGATAATGACGTGTAAACACTAATTACCGCGTGCGCTGCTACTAATTAGAGGTTGTTATAGCCACGAAACATACCCAGTGGTGCCTAGTTTTCCTGGCCAGGTGTTAATTAATTAGAACCACTCCGACATTCTGTAGGTAGGCTTCGTTGTATCGACGATCTCCGTCTCTCGTTTCGAAATACATCGAAAGTGTTCGATCGGATGCTTTTAATTACCCACAGATAAATTATAAGTGCCCGGGAGGGAACAAACTCGTTTCGTTTCGATACGTTATCACGAAAATTAAGAAGAATCATAGGTGATATAAAAATACGAGGAAACGCAAGGATAAATAAGAAATTATGATATATCAGATTAAAACTTTGAACATAAAAAATTGAAACTTTTCTTTCTTTGGAAAAAAGAAAGAAACTTTGTCGTTTGAATGATATTGCGAATAAAACGAATAGAAGAATAATGGTTCGACAAAAAAAAAAAAAAAAAGAAAGAAAGAAAGAAAAATAATGCAGGAGAAGTGCAGTGAAAAACGAAGAACTAGGAATAGAGAGGAAAAAGGAAAAAAAGAAGAAGATAAGAAGAAGAAGAAGAAGAAGAAGAAGAAGAAGGAGAAGAGAAGGAGAAGAAGAGAAGAAGGAGAAGGAAGAAGAAAGAAGAAAAAGAATGGAAGACGAGGGAAAATGCGAAGCGGGTCTAAGAAAAGCTCGTCCTGCTTCCTTGTCCTCGTCGGCTCTTTGACCGATGATTGGCAATCCGTAAGCCGATTATCAGGACGAGTGAATGTGCTCGCCGGTCCGCGTCTGCCCTCTTGGTCGAGCCACCACCGTCACCATTGCGATCGAACAACCCCGTACGTCTCCTTCACCAATCTCCCTTTCTCTCTCTCTCTCTCTCTCCCATTTTCTCTCTCTCTCTCTCTCTCTCTCTCTCTCTCTCTCTCCTTCTCCATAGCTGTCGATAGCGCGCATATAACTCAAAGCCCATCCACCGTAGCACCGGGTTCGCCATTGCTCTCAGCCAGCAAGTTCTCTCTCCCTCTACTACTAGGTACGTGTGCACCTCCGTCCCAGGAAATCACCCCTCGGTGATCTCCTTATTAACCACAGCCCGGTAATTGCGATCGACGAGCGAGTATGCCGCGCTTCGCTGGCTGCCCTCTGCGTTTGGGATTAGACAGATTAGTCGGCGGTTATACTGCCAGATAATTGATTGCACCCTTGGACGATCGACTGCATTTGCGGTTCACTATTAAAGAACCCCTTTTATACCTTTTACACCGTACCGGTAACGCACACCCTCACTACACTACCTACCTGAAAAAAACTTTCTTTCACTTTTAATTGCGCTTTGAAAAATTATCATTAGTAGACGAAAAAAAAAGTTGATTTTTATATAAAAATAAGTTTTCTTCTGAAATAAAAACGTGTGCTTGATATTTTTTTTTCTTTTTTTTTGTTTCTTCGTTTTAACGTTTGTACGGATAGATGGAAGGAGAGGATTGGAATAAATATACATTAATCGCGAGGATATCGTAATTTAGAGGAGAGATTGAATGAGGCTGAGACGAAGAGGAAGAGGATGACTGGGTACAACTACTGAGAGTTGTTTGAGTTATCGAACATTGTCAGCGTTCTGGCTTCTGCTGCCAAAAACACGTGCTTCGATTTCGCGGTAAATCGTCCTTTCGATGACCATACGTTGCCTTCCTCCGTTTTCATATTGCGATCGGCACCGATTCTTTATCCTACTATCTGCCGAAGAGGGCGAGAAAGAGGGATCTGAGGGAAAAGGCGTGCGAGAGAGAGGAGAAGAGCAAACAAACAAAATAAATAAACGCCGACGGAATCTCAGTAAAAATAATGGCTATTGTCAAGGGGTGAGAAAAAAGCAATAGAAAGAGAAAGAGAGGGAAAAAGAGAGAAATAAAGAAGAGAGAAATAAAGAGAGAGAGAGAGAGAAAAAGATAGATAGAACTGGGAGAATAACGACTGGATGTTCTTCGCTCGAAAGAACGAACTCCAGGTCCATAAATAAATCGAGAAAATCAGGAAACAATTTCTGCATTTAACATCGTACTCGCTCGTACGTTTTATTCGTTATAATTTTCTCTCATTACGATGCTCCCTCGTGAAAGCAATGTGGATATCCACATTAGTCGTTTTTCAAATTTCGTCAAAACAACAAAAAAAAAGAAAAAAAAAGAAAAGAAAAGAAAAAAAAATAAACAAGAGACAAATCCGATTGTCTCTAATTTGTTAGGAATTCGGATACCGCGTTTTAAATACAATTTAATGTTTCCCTTGCATTCTACTATATTATATCTCGATAAGATTTAAGAAACTTTGATTAGAAAAGTATTTAGAAAACACTTCGAGGAATAGGAAAACAATGGAAATCAATTGAATTGTTATACGAAAGGGAAAAAATAATTTGAAAGAACATTTGATTTCGCGTGCCATTTAAAAAAATATATAGATACCGTAGTTCGAACTTATTTAATCCATTATAAGAATGGAAAATAACGGAGACTTTGCGTCAATAAAGTATGTTTGTACTAAAAACAATAATATGTACTCGAGCCCGCATACCAAGGCATTCGTATTGGACTAGGTAACTCGAAACACGCACTGTTTGGCCTGCTAAAAGTTTCGAATCGTCTTGCGTATCGTATCGAGAACGGTACTTTTAAAGCGCGTTGACACGTGCTGCGATTCTAAAAAGGGTGTGTTAGCCCGGCCCGTGTGTACCGAATCAAAGGGCGAACAACGAATTTAAACGCCGCGTGTTCGTTTTCACACGGTTTTCAGTTCGTTAAATCAACCGCGATTTATAATCTCGAGTAAGTGTTTCGTATCTTTTCTTTTTCTTTCTTTCTTTTCTCTTTCTCTCTCTTCCCCTCTTTCAAATTTACGATACTTTCTCGCGTCGAAAAAAAAGATACAAATGATTTCTATCTTCGAAGTGTCTTACGTATCGACGTTATCGAAAATTCAAAATAAAAAAAAAAGAAAGAAAGAAAGAGAAACAAAAAAAAGAATAAAAAGAACAAAATCGAAAGGAAAGGAAACGAAAAAAGAGAAAGAACGTTAAGATAAAAATAGGTAAAGATTCGGATCGTGACTATAAACGACGTCAAAGTCTTTTTCTAAAAAGTCATGTTCGCCCATAGAAGAACCCTTCTTGTCTATTCACTCGAGTCGCCCTCCGCCAGCTTTATCGATTTCTTTTCATAGCGATACGAAAATAGTTTGGAGTGGTCCGCCGGAACTCGAGGACTTCTTAAGGCCGACGAAAGGGTGTACTTCTCGGTGACAGAGAACCCAAAATGGCGTTCCGATAGGAGAACACAGGCGGAATGGTCGTACACGGGAATCGCATTAAATTCGAGTGCTTGTTTCTAATGCCTGAAGAAAAACATTGCTGAAAAATTGCTAGTGGACATTTTCGAACGTTGAACAAACGAAAGGAATCGTTTAACTTTAATAACTTTGATGAGAAATTTTCTTTTTTTTTTAGAAAGTAAATCGATTAAGAAATATATATATATATATGTATGTATGTATGTATGTACATATATAAGTAGACGCAAATTGATAAAGGATCGAGATACAACAGTAAAGGACGAAGAAGACCGGTGTTAATAAATGAATGAAAGAATACAAGAAAGCAATGAGAGACGACGGAGAACGTATACGGGAGTAGCAGAGAATAAGGATATATAAAAGGGAGAAAAAGGTAGAAGGGTTAAAGCATAGGCATAGAGGCAAGCTTGCGTAGCGTGCATATTGTATCAATGAACTTTTGTAAAAGGAAAAGAGAAAGAGGAGAGTGGGTGGTTTGTGTAGATGAGGGCTGCATAAAAAAGGAGGAAAAAGGAAAGGTTGCTGGCGACGAGGTCGAAGCGAGAGGATGTTTTAATTGGACCGAATAACAAACTGCGATTGTTAGCGAGCGGTGGCGACAATCAAGCCGGTCGCACGTCGGGCTCACCAGAATCGCGTTGTACCCCGTTCACCATTTTCACATTTTTCTCTTACACCTTTTACCTTCTCTCTCTCTCTCTCTCTCTCCCTCGAAACGTAACAACAATCCCCGTTTTCCTTCCCTTTTATTGGACGCGCGAAGTGCACCTGCGCTTTAGCGAACGTTTTCGAGCTGGTCTTTCCCTCTCTCTCTCTCTCTCTCTCTCTTTCTCCTCGAGTCCACGTTACGAATTAGAATTGTCGGAATGTACTCGAGTGCGAAAAACGCGGAAGAATGTAGCTACTCTCTCTCTCTCTCTCTCTCTCTCTCTCTCTCTCTCTCTCTCTCTCTCTCTCTCTCTTTCTGTCCCTTCCACCCTCGCTCGCTCACTCGCTCCGCGATTACGTGGGGTACTTTGACGCGCCAGCGGCATTGCGACCACAATACGAATTATGCCAGCAACCACTTCTCTAGCCCTCGAGCGACCTTTCGCACCGCCCTTCTCCTGTGGCCGTTGTCAACCCCTTAACCCTACGGTAATTGTAACTTCGAACCTTCCACCGTCATAATGCTTTAACGTCCTTTAACCTATACTCTTGTCTTGATATTAGATAACAACGATCTCATAATCGCGAAGAAAAGAGGAAAACAGAAAACAGGAAAACTGTCGGAGTAACAGTATTAACTTATTAAAAATTTTAACGAATATATTTATAAGAGGAAAAACTGCTGAATAATTCCAGGTCAAAAAATATATTCAAGATGAGTCACCCTGTATATCATGTACGATAAGCGAAATGTAAAATTTCTTAAGCAGGGGTAAGGGCGTTGGTGCATCGCGCGAATCCACTTTTAAGGAACGCTCAAGGGACGAGAAAAACGAGAAGAAGAAAGTACCAACGTGTAAAGTTTGCGCGGTTGACGCACGTAAAAAGAGAAGAGTAACCGTGTGTCTGCTTCTTTTCCTTCGGTTATGAATACGGGGAATGACAAACTTCTCCTCGACTCAACCATTAAATTCCTTTGAGAGAAGCTCGTGGAAGATTTGCACGTTGCGAAGAAATGTTCACTCGGAAAGACCGAGCACACATTCCTTCTCGTTCTTTGTACCGTGAACTACGAACGTCCTGTCTCTTCTTTTAATGGCGGACTCGTAGCCTTCTGGAGTTTACAATCATTAACCCTTTGAACGTTATGACTTTTCCTAACGATAGCTGTCCATTTGCTATAGTGAGCTATTTTTCTTTTTCATTCTTTTTCTTCTTTTCGTTTCGGCAAGTAATCCTTAAAGTGATTTTTAAATACTATTAAAATTTTTTCACGCGTACAAAAACGGGACTAACCTGTAAAAGTTGGTAGATTTGACCTTTTGCAAGAAATTTCGAACAAATCATATTCCATCATATCGAATAACATAGAAATTTATTCGTCAGATTTGTTTAACAAAAAAGAAAAAAAAAAGAGAAAGAAGAAGAAAATCAAATAGTTCTTTCTTCTTCTTCTTTTCTTTATCATTTTTCTTTCTTTTTCATAAAACACGTCGAATTCGATCGCATTTACTCGATCGGCATGAATTTTCGTGAAAGACACCGGGTACGTAGAATCGGCTACAACGATATAGCGTAGATCGGGAAGGACTTTAATCCGAAGAAAGCTGCGAGGTAGGCAAGCCTCATAAATACAGTTTATCCGGTGGCACGCCCAACCACGCTCATTATTCCGAAATATCTCATTCCACTGCGACCGTGGCCATAGTCGTCGTACCCATGATGCGAGATTAAAAAAAGGAGGAAAGAAAAAGAAAGAGAGAGAGAGAGAGAGAGAGAGAGAGAGAGAAACAGAGACAGAAAGAAAAAGAGAGACAGAGAGTGAATGAGAGTGAATGAGAAATACAGAGAGAAAAAGAGAGAGAAAAAGAAAGAGAAAAGAAAAATGAGAGAAGAAGAGAGTTCTTATCGCAATAAAAAAGGAGAGGAAAGGTGAAAGAGTGAAAAAGAGAGAGAAACACGATGACGACCGCGGGTTTCGGGGAAAACGTTAATTGTCCAATAAAGCCGAGTTACGGCCGACAAAAATATGCCGTTAACGTGCTCGTAAGGAGGCCTGGAAATGGCACGGAAGGACATTACCTTTCGTTTAAGTCCACCGTGGATCCTGTTCTGTGGTACCCCTAGCCCTACCCCTAAACCCCCTAGCCCTCGATCCATCCGTAGAAAAAAGCTGTAGATTCATTTGCGATCTCTCGTACGAAAGATCTCTCCAACTCGAAAATCTCTCCTACGCGATAAACGAGAGAAAATATTTTTTAAAACGAGAACCTACTCTTAAGGGGGGAGAGGGAGGGGAAGGGGAAGGACAGTAGGTATAAGGGAGGTAACGAGTTTCGTAAGATAATCGAAAAAAATTATCGAAGCTCTACCATCTGGACGGTTTCATTACGTTATTAATGATATGTTTCTTCAGAAGCATTCTTTTATCTCTTTCTATCTTCCATTATCAAGACATAGCTCTTTCTTTCTTTCTTTCTTTCTTTCTTTCTTTCCTTCTTTCTTTCATTTTCTCTTTCTTTTTTTTTTTTTACTTTTTATCTATCTGTCTATCTTTCTTAAAGGTCTTCGTCGAGATTTTCCCAAGACGCTAAGGTGTCGAGAAGCTTTGGCTAAAGGAAAAAAAAAAAGAAAGAAAATAAGGAAAAGGGAGAAAAGAGAGAACGAAGAAGAAGGATAAGGAAGAGAAGGAAGGGAATTCCGTCGCGTGGAATTTCTCCGGAGACGGAAGGAATCAGAGGAAAATGAATTCGGTAGCTCGAGTCGCGAGCGTATAGTAGTGGTGAGTGTAAAGAGAGAGATAGATAGAGAGAGAGAGAGAGAGAGAGAGAGAGAGAGAGACAGACAGAGAGAGGAAGATGAAGAGAAAGAGAAAGACAGACAGCTCGATCCACGCGAGCCACGCGAGGACTCCCGAGAAGAGGATCGCGAGGGATTATGATTATCCTCGTCGCGGGAGGAAGGAGTGATTTATCCTGTCGTCGTGCTCATTACTGTTCCCCGGTCACATACACGTACGTACATATACACATACGTATATACTATACATATATATATATATATATATATATATATATGTATGTACATACACTAAGAAACATACAAGCTTACGATCCACGCAAAGCAGTGCCACACCCTAAATGCCCGGAGCTCGCGAGCATAGATTAAGCCACGTCCATACCGCTGCACGTACGCGTCCAAGAGTATGTAGGTAGGTACCTAACTGTATCCTCTGAGAACGTAAATTAAAGCCCATGTACAATAGAATATTTACTACCGTCAACCTTATCTTAACGTTAAAACAGAATAGCCAAAGTATTCTTGTAGATTTTCTATTTTGCATGAGAATCGTGTTTCCTGGAAGGAAGGGTATTACATACGTCGTGGATAAAATTTTGCATTTTCGTGTTTAGATCATTTTCTCCTTTCTTTTGAAATAGTGATCTAACAAATGGGATGGTTAGTCTATATATGTGTACGTGTATGTGTACGTATGTGTGTGTGTATGTGTGTGATAGAGAGAGAGAGAGAGAGAGAGAGAGAGGGGGCAGGACAAACACGTTGCCCGAAATTCAATCGAGCATGCCCCGCCCGAGATCTAATAAATTCATAATTTTCTACTCGGCCCTTTTTCTGGATAATATTTTACGTCGACCACCGAGATTTTTCGAAGAAAAATCGCCCGACTTTTTATATCGTCGCAGTGCTATCGCGAAAAACGTCGCGATACGGAACGGCTCGCATGGACAGAGAGAGAGAGAGAGAGAGAGAGAGAGAGAGAGAGAGAGAG
>NC_057685.1:16856855-16867822 GCF_014466175.1 Vespula pensylvanica
GAGAGAGAGAGAGAGAGAGAGAGAGAGAGAGAGAGAGAGAGAGAGGGAAAGAGCATGGGTGAAATAGGGAAAGGTGAGGGGTATAGAAGAGAAAGGGTGGATGAGGTTTTTACGGAGAAGAGCATAAATATGGGGTATTATTCTCCGGAGCTGCCCGCTCGGCTGGCCGTCCCACTGATTTATAGGCTTGGCTTGTGAACACGGCTGCCGGTATTTTTATTTAAATTTAATACACTCCACTTGCCGTCCGGACTGTATTTAGACAACGTTAATGAGCGAGAAACATATATCTAAAAATATGTCTCTACAAAGATCTCGACATTTAAAGTATTTATGTCAAATCACTCGATAAAGAGAATCCCTATTGAAATTCGTTGCAATTGCAACGGTGAGGAATATCGTGCTCGTAATTTTCTGTTAAATATATGTAAATAAGCAATATATATATATATACATACATGTATATAAAGAAAAATTAATTCATCAGTTTGTTTGTTTGTTCGTTTGTTTGTTTTTTTTCTTTTCTTTCTTTCTTTCACATGCTAATGGGATTCCCTGTGATACGACGTATCTCCGCGTTCATTGAGCTCTAATTCGAGTGGAGGACCGTGTGTGTATTTGGTCTCGTGATACATACACATTATACACGCTAAGTCGATGCTTCTCGCATGATGGATCGAGTTAATGCAACGTATTAAGCATTTACGCAGTATACAAGCGGTCGGTTCGCGTTGATCTAAACTCTAGCAAGGGGTGAGGGTGAGCGTGGGAGAAAACGCAGTGGGTGCTTGCCCACAACACGCAGGTAGTACGCGTATCCCCGTGCCTTGGATATCCTCCAAAACGTATCATCCTATATATATCCTAGTAACTATGTATCAAGCATCCTATAAATTTTCTTCCTTAGTATTCTGACATCCTGAATTCACGAAATACATAAGTAAAGATCATTAAAATGATCATTAATAACACCGTTGGATTTTACATGAAAAAAACAGAAAAAAAAAGAAACGAACAACGTACCTTTTGTTTATAGAACATAATTACAATGGATAGAATATTTAACTAATAATTTGTTTTTACGTCGACCAACTAGCACGGATATCATATCCTTCTAGTATTACACTAAACTGTTATATCTTTACAAGTTCTCTTTCCTGAACCCTTCCGACTAAAGATCTTCTAGGGGAAATGATGGCGCTGAGGATAGACTGACGTTAGAGCAACAATAAAATCTTCCAGTTGCGCAGCTTCGAATAGATCGTTCATTCTTGACCATTTCTAACTTGTAGGATATCAAAAGGTATGATGAAGAAAAAGAAGAAGTAAAAGTAGTAGCAAACGGATAGATTTTCACGGACGCCAAGCACGTCCGACATAGAGCACTCACTCGGTGCATTTGACTCGCTAAAAGGATTTACGAGGATACATGACGCTGACCCCACTCATCGTCTTTGAAAATCCGGGCCTGTCGGAATGGATAACTTTCTATGGGGTGGCAAGATTTGGAAGTGTATATATTCGTGAACAATATGTTTTCTCGTTGTTGTAGCAGGCAGAAAGAGAGAGGCGAGCTTGCCCCACGTAGGGGTCGTCGTTTTCGCCTTTGGGGTGGTTCGCAGTGCTTGTAACTCGGTTAAACTAGCACGGATATTTCATTAGCCAACCCCTGAACAGAGAAAGAGAAAGAGAAAGAGAAAGAGAAAGAGAAAGAGAAAGAGAAAGAGAGTCAACCCCACGCACGACGACCCTAGGAAACCGCGGACAGAGCAAGACGAAGAGTAGAAGAGGAGGAAGAGCAAAGGCAAACTCCTTTTCTCCTCTTCCTCCTGTTTCTCCTCTTCTTCCTCCTCCTTCTCCTTCTCCTCCATTTCTTCCTCCTCTACCTCCACCTCTGCTTTCTATTACTCTTCATCCGTATCCCGTCGCCTCGTCGTTCGTGCTCGTCGAATTAAGTCGAGTACCGTGCTACCCCACTTTTCTCTAAATCGTTGACACAACGAATATATCGCCTCGTAAAGCCTATCCCTTTCCCCCTTTTTCTCTTTCCCTTCATCAAGTCCTTAATCGGCTGTCGGGAATGCCAAAACGATGAGAAACGATTACGTAGCTATCCTCGAAAATAAACTCCATATTTTTTTTTCTTTCTTTCCTCTCTTTTTCCTCTTTATTTTTTATCTTTTCTTTTCGTTTGCTTTTAAATCTAATTTATCGAAACGATACACCTCGTCATATCGAATAAAGAAAAGAAAGCAAAAGCAAACAAAAGGATAGAATAGAAAACAAAAGGAAAAAAAGAAAAAAAAAATAGAAAGAATTTTACTCCGATGCAAGTGCATTCCTGATACAAGTTAGTGAGTGGAACGAAGGAATCGGAGGTTAATAGAAGGATATGGTTGGTCATTGCGGAAGAGCCTCGGTGTTATCACGGACATTAGCTTTCAACCGGTCTCTCCCTGTATATAAAAGAAGCCTGGGGGCAAGCATTATTCGGACATTGTCGGTGGTACCTTCTTTCTCTCTCTTCTTATCCACCTTCTACCATATTGTCCTCCTTCTTCGTGGAATGCTCTCGTGTCTCTATGGAGAAAGAACGAAAGCATAGAAACGAAAGAAAGAGAAAAAGAAATAGAAAGAGAAGAGACGAAGGAAGAAGACATCGCGGCGTAAAGAGCATCTACGAAGGAAAGAAAGAGAGGGAAAGAGAAAGAGAGAGAAAAAGAGAGAGAGAGAGAGAGAGTGCTTCTTATCAGAATTCTTGGTCCGTTTCGCCGTCACCTTGTCGCAAATCCATTCGCAGTCGGCGAATTTCCACTCGTACACGTTTCTCGAATCGGGACGAGGGCTGCGTTCCAATCGTACCAACTTCTTCCATCGCTACCTTCGACCTTTTTTCTCTTTTTGGCCCTTCTCTCTCTCTCTCTCTCTCTCTCTCTCTCTCTTCCTCTTTTTTTTCATTCGAATCTCGTTCTCTCTTTCTCTCTCTTTTTTTCTTTCTTTCGCTCTCTCCTTTTCACTTCTTATTACGTACATCCGTCTCGGAAAAAAAAAAGAAAAAGAAAAGATAAGATCGACTGAAAAAAGAATTCTAGATAGAAACGAGTTCAGTTATTTGTCAGAAATTCGTCACGTCAATCGTTTCGTTAGGAATATTTACAACAGAGGGCATGTACTTACATGTGTACCTAATTATTCGGTCGGTATCACGAATTAACAAATTAATGAAGTTCGTTAATTAATTATATCGCGTTAAAAAGTTTCCAGTAAATCTACTCTGTGCACGACATTGAAGGGTTCCTGATATTTTTACTTAGAGAAACGGGAAGCAATTATCCGCTTGGAAATCGCAATATTCCCTCCGTCGTATCGTCCTCACTCTTTTCCTCTCTCTCTCTCTCTCTCTCTCTCTCTCTCTCTCTCTCTCACTCGTTCGTGTTCACGTTTTTTATTCGAACCAATGGGGTAAAAAAGACTGAAATATTGACAAGCGGTATCTCAACAAATTAGCCCGATGAAATGCAGATGGGACACAAAGTGAGTGGCAGAAGGGCGAGGACGTGGAAGAAGCGGGAACGAAGGATAAAGGGAAGAAGGAGGAAAGGGAAGAAGAACGGGAAAAGAGATAGTGAGAGAGGGAGAGGGAGATAGTATCGGAGAGCTTACGGCGGGGGTGACTGAGGACGAATCAAAGTAAAGTCGTTGAGACTCATTGAACTGGAAGTAACCGACAGAGTGCCTTCCAAGCCCGGCACTACTAATCTTATGCAATTACTTTACAATTCACTTTACCGGTTGGCACTCACTGCCAATAGAACAATCTTTGAAATCGAGTTAACCCTCGAAACTTTTCAACGCGTACGTGCGCCCGCGCACAATCGTAGTTTTTCAAGAAACCCTACAGACGGACCCGTTCGTTCTTACTGCTTTACCATAAGTATGGACAGAATGATATTCCTCTGTAATATTATATAAGATTTATTTTTTTTTTTTTCTTTCGTGTAGAACAATAGATATAAATCACATACGATTTTTGCCGTAATCCATGAATAGATTAATAATGAACGGGGGAAAAGTTACAAGTAATATGAAAATATAGTTATATGCAATGTCATACCGGTCAACGAACTTACTGTGATCAATAAATCGAAAGTACGCTCGTCTGGAGTGAACTTCGTCGAGAACGAAAGGATTTACAAAGAGAGATAGAGAGAGAGAGAGAGAGAGAGAGAGAGAGAGAGAGAGAGAGAGAGAGAGAGAGAGAGACTGAGTGAATGAGAGAGTCAGAGAAAGAAAGAGGAAGAGCTTCGATATCAATATCTTCACATGGCCTGAGAATCCCCCCGTCCCATCCCAATCCAATCTTAGATATTGAAAAACTACAAGGCCTTCCTAAACAATCGAAGCCCCATGAGGGCGAGGAAGTCGGGCGCCATTTCATTAAGGAACATACATACATACGTTGGACCTCCGCATGGCGCGTTTTTGCGAGCAACTTGAAAGATGCGTCAAATGAAATTGGTACGCAACATCGGTACTCGATCTTTATTGTTCTTCTTTGCGCACGAACGGCTTTGCTGTTGTCGAAAAAGCAAGAGAACGAAAAAAAAAAAAAGAAAAAGAAAAAGAAATA
The DNA here is from genome assembly GCF_014466175.1 of Vespula pensylvanica. Taxonomy (NCBI): domain Eukaryota; kingdom Metazoa; phylum Arthropoda; class Insecta; order Hymenoptera; family Vespidae; genus Vespula; species Vespula pensylvanica. Next base: position 16,861,486 of record NC_057685.1, read on the forward strand.
GTCGAGAGTGTCTAGGACGTATAGAGATTGTACATGCATCGAGGAAAAAAGGAATCAATGAAGGGACAAATCAATTTGTCGAATGTATCTTTGATCAACGATCAAATAGATCAAACAAATAATTGCATGGCACATTTGCTAGTCTCTATTACGATATTTATCGCTTGATTTTTTACCTCCTTTCTATCCCTTTAAACTACACCACTTGAAAGGCAATTTTGTAGGCAAAGAGATTCCTGTTACCCTCCGACAACATCTGCGACATCGGTTGGCCCGATCGTGTTCTATTAACGAAAAGAAATCGGAGAATTAATTTAATACCTATCAAGATTCGAGTCGCGTTCCACCATAAAAAGAAAATCTAAAAAACGGCTAGCCATTATAGTAATTGCTCTACACGATATAGTTATGTAATCCAAGTAAGTATCCTGTTAGAGGATAGAAGCAATCTATTACCGACTGCACTCTATCTATCCGTCTGTCTTTCTCTCTTTCTCTTCTACTATCTCGCTCGTATTTAGAAGATCGCTCGAACGAAAATTATTTACATCCGAGTGTGCATCTCATTATTCGTATACCTCTAATCGTTTCAATTAATCGATATATTCTAACGTAGATAATATTTCATTCGTCGAACGAAAGACAGACGTTTTATATTGAATGAAGACAGACGGTTCGATTCGTCTAAACAATTTGATATTAGATTCTCCCTCAACGATTCAACGTCGCGATGATTATAATTGTCTTCTAACTGTGGCCCTTTTAGCGATAGAGAAAGAGAGAAAACAGATCAGAAACAAAACAGTACCACCATATGGGCCGAAGTCGAATGAAAAAGAGAGAAGGAAATAAAGAAATAAAGAAAGAAAGAAATACAGAGAGAGAAAGAGAGAGAGAGAGAGAGAGAGAGAAAACGCGTTAGAGGGAAAAGCAAAGCATGTTCACTCGCTCGTTCGCTCGTTCGTTCGCTCGTTCGTTCGCTCGTTCGTTCGTTCGTTCACTCTTTCGCTAGCACACGCGTATAGGTTTCTGCGAAACAGTTCGCGTTTGTGCAACGTACCCAGAATGAATCGTAGCCGCGATCGGGGTACGCCCATGTAATCAAGAGACTAGGGAGGCTGCTGACGGCCCCCTTCAAGCTTTCTCTCTCTCTCTCTCTCTCTCTCTTTCGCGCGCGCCTAACCCACCTCCCCCACAGTCCCCGCCTTTACAAGTATATGGTGAGCCGTGATTAACTTTTCGTTGTGACGCCGCGCCCTATTCATTTGCCATTCATTCGCGTCCGCACGGATTACGGGTATGTGCGTACGAATGCTCGCGCTTGCGTCATTCCGTGCGAACGTGTGCGTGCGCAAACGTCATCCCTACGTGTATGACCACACATAGAAACACGCGTATATAGTACGTTTCCCCGTATGCGTTTCGCGAGCACATGCGAGGGGCCGAGAACCACGATGGAATCACTGACCGACCGACTGACTACAGCGAGACAACGTTTTCATGGACCTCAATCACTTTCTCGTTGATTGGATTTTTCTTTTGTTCGAAAGCTTACATCGCAATTACGTTGAAACGAATTAGTACCCTCGAACTGGCCTGACTTGCGATATCTATACGGTATGGATTCTATGGATCGACATTTCTTTCAAAAATTTCTTCTCCGTTCGACGATTGAATGAAGAATCGTGTTCCATGGTGGTTATATAAAAATTGGTACATATGGTGGTTCGGTTCGTGATCGTCTAACAAATAGCGATGGCATAGAAAATTTTTATCGTACATTTTTATCGATGGAAAAAAAACGATACCAAAAAAAAAAAAGAAGAAGTAACAAAAAAAAAAAAAAACGAAAAAACAAGAAGAAAATAAAAAGAAAAGAATATAGTTTTAATGCGGTAGAAGCTTCGACGTAGATCGATATCATTGAATTAATTCACGATTTCGTTGAAAAGTCTCGGCATCCACTTTAAAGTTCGAATCCATGTAGTGAGTCACGGCCTTAAAACCGCGCCAGTGACAAAGAGCAGAAGGGGTTTCCGCCCTCTTTGGTCGAAGATTTAATGCCCGTTGGTTATCAGAGTAATCGCGAAACTCAGTCGTCCTCGTTGGTGTTCGTTCCCTCTTCGTCCGTACCCCCGCAACCCTATTTCGACCACCCCCACGGAGCGATCGTTGATTGAAACGTTCTGATTGCATCCCCCAGGGGGCGGCATGCGGGTGCCACATGGGGGTGGTTACCTCTGAGTCGCACGAGCCCCTGATCGGGCGCGTACCCACTTATTTGGTAGTCTAATGTCTAATATGGACGTCACCGTGACGAGAACTTTGATGATGTCGGCAGTGACTGCTTTGCGGGACAATAGTAAGCCCCCGTAGTGTTTGGGTTTTATGGTAAGGAGTTGATCTTATCCCTTAGCCCTTTGACTTTTTACGTAGGAAAATGCAAACTCGTAATGTCTTGATCCTTCGAGATACTTCGAACATCTTCGATTAATGCTTTAAACCTAACTTAACTTAACTTGTCCTCCGTATGATTATATATATATATATATATATATATATATATATATATATACATATACACACACATATATGTATGTGAATATATGCGAACAAATAATAACAAAATCGACAAAAATTTCCAACATTTTTATGTAGTTTAAATGTATAAATCGATTGACATAGCCACTAGTAAGTAAGTATATTTCTCCCTAAGACAGATCGAAGATCGCGAGTTTGAAAATGCGAATTGAAAATCTGGTAGGCGATAAAAGATGCGGAATGAAGGGGAGCGATTCTTGGGCAATTTCTCGAGGCCCTTCGTATGCGATAAAGCGTCGTCTTAGAGAAACGGAATGCTGAGAATGAGAAAAAGAAAGACAGAAAGAGAGAAGAGAAAAAGAGAGAGAGACAGATAGATAGAGAGTAAAAGAGAAAGAGGGTAAAATACGAGAGTAGGGAAGCCATCGGTGGAGGAAAAGGGGCTGTTGCTCACGGAGGATGGTCTATCAGCATATTTCAAAGATAAGCCTCGCAGTAGTTCCCTGCTGAGCCATCAGCCATAATAACAATCCGATATGATTACGCCATAATCGTAACGCGAGCGCGAGGCTCTGCTAAAATTATGCCAGTGAATTGAGATACCGTGTTTTACGTCTTCCAAAGTACCTCGCATAAACAAAATTAAACGACTCCCCGAGGCACGAAACAGGATTCACACCTCGCATCGTTGAATTCACCGTAATCGGTACCTTCTAATCGTGTCACTAGCTCCGCTCTCCTTCGTATTCTCTGTTTATATCAGAGACAACTAGCGAAAAGGAAAAGAAAAAAAGAAAACGAAATGTACGAACGAAAAAAAAAAAAAAAAAAAGAATAGCCGAGTTATCTTCGACGGTACGGGTTTATACGTTTTTCGGTCACTCGTAATTACGTTTGGCGTCAATTCAGATTAGCGAACGTTTCACGTTCGATGAGTACGTTATTAGATTTTTCGTTCCACTTGTTGCAACATATTATGTGCTTCCCCATGTTCCCAATGCTTTTATATAATTTCCTTCAATAGACGAACGAGCAACGAACGAGTTGGGCGATACGGGAATGGGGTAGAATGGTGTGGGTGGGATTCGTTGAAAAAACACATTATGACGGTAAAGTCATAATTCCTCGAGAAATAATTACATCGGAAAACTTACAAAGCGACTGACCGCGGAAACATAGAAACGAATATTCATACTGACGACTACTATACTTCGCCGTACAAACGATGATTGCTACCGTGGTGCCGACAGCGACGGCAATGGCGACGGCTACCACGCGTATATATTCGTTATTAATTAAACGACATAGAAATTTGTCGGCTATTCTGGCCAGGAGGTGGGTTTTTCATGAAAATAATTTGCCGTTTGCGCAATAAGTTACGCGGCGCGAGCGGAACGTTTAATAAACACCGACGAGAACTCGTTACGTGTTCGCTCTCTTTCTCTCTTTCTCTCTTTTTCTCTCTTGCTCTCGCTCTCTCTTTCTGGCTGATGATGACGGCGACACGTACGTGGAAAATCCAGAGAGAGAGAGAGAGAGAGAGAGAGAGAGAGAGAGAGAGAGAGAGAGAGAGAGAGAGAGACAGGGAGAAGGAGAAAGAGAAAGAGAGCAAGCCGCCGTAGCCGATATAAAATACGACCACGATTTTACACGGAACCGTGCGTTTTTGTCGCGGCCTCGACAATACCGATACGTTTTTAACGATTCGCATCACGAAATACCAACCCGTACCACGATACACACGCGTATATCTACGTCTATATAAAAGGTAACTTCTATGTACGTACATACATAGGTACAGTATGTATGTATGACGATCGACGTGATTCACGTTTCGTAGCGATGTATAATTCCAAATAGTTACGTCATCGGCGCGTACCATACGCCCGGTTATTTTTGCAATCGCACGTAATTCTTTCGGCTCCGCATCCGTCAATTATCGTCCAGCCGAAAATCGGACGGTATCGTATACGTAATAACGAGGCTTTTTACGAGTATTAGACTTTACGCATTCGCCTGGTCGGTTAATATGCCTGCTCGTCCAGTAAAATACATCATCATCGTTGGTGGACGGCAATCATCATTAGCAAATCGACGATGCTTCATATCCGATAAATCGAATTGCGATCGAAACGTAATAAAATTAAAAGAAGTGTTTTCGATTCGGCGATTCGTGCGAAAGCGTTCGAGCATTCGAGCTAGCTAATAAAAGGTATTGGAAAGGAATCGCGTTAAAGGATGAAAGAAAAAAGATTAAAGCGAAATGAAATAAATTAAAATGAAATAAATTCGACTGGCAATTTGGAAAAAAAAAAAAAGGAAGAAAAAATATTTCTCCACGTTTACGTTCGTGATCGTTGAGTTTAACTTAAAATCAAATAAGAAGTAAGAAAAAATGCAACATGAAGTAAAAATATTAATTCATTCTCTTCATTGTCATCGTCGTCTTATATTAGCTACGATAACGTATAAGCAATGTCCTGGGCGTTTTAGCGATAGCCATGGAAAGGCAAGGTACGGAAAGGCACAGGACGGAAGCCCCTTCCGTTATATTCGAAGGGAGAGAAGGGTTTCCCCAAGGAGGAGGCGGCTTACTCGAGATGAAGGTGGAGAGTTGGTACGAGGTGGCTATACGCTATATTCCCGACTCCCAGAAGATCGGGACAATGCGCCCTCGACGTCACTCTCAATACCTCCAATGTCGACGAACGAAAGACGAGAGAGAGAGAGAGAGAGAGAGAGAGAGAGAGAGAGACAGACAGAATGGGCAAGAGTAAGAGAGAGAGAGAGAGAGAGACTCGGGAATCCGTCTAGAACGGGGGAGAGAAGTTCGTCCGATGAGGGTTGGAGGAAAAGACATGAAGAGCGAGAAAGCTCGAGACCGATCGGCAGTCAGCTGACGGTGAACGAATAGATTAGTGACGAAAGCTTACGTAGAAAAGGGATTTTCGCTTTACCGTCCTTTTATCTGAAACGTGATTTACCGAATTCACTTTCTACCATTTTCTCTCTCTCTCTCTCTCTCTCTCTCTCTCTCTCTCTCTCTCTCGCTCTCTATCTATTTATCTATCTATCTCTATCTCTTGTTGATGAGTACCTCATTTCTTCTCTTTTAAAATAACAATTGAAATTAGCGTTAACGCGCGTAACGATATTAGAGATAATGGAAATGGAATACATTTCGTTGGAAGCGTGCGGCCACCACGATCATCGGCGAAGATAGACGTTAGAAAAGAAATAGACAGATAAAGCGAACGAAAGAGAATGAGACGCGGAGGAGAGGAGAGATTCCGTTCGGCATTATCCGTGCTGTAGTATCTGATGACCCGCCCAAGGCTGCGTCTGACAGCAGCAGCCGGGAAATGAGGACTTGTAGGAGCTTCGTCGTTTATGGGGTCGGGGAGGGAAAGTGGGAGAGGAGAGATGGTGGGTGAGGAGGAGGGGTGAAGGAGGTCGGCTTTTGCGGAGGACACTACGCGAGGGGCTCGGCGACGGAGGAAGAGGCCGAAGGAAGGCCGGAGGAAGGCTAGAGGAAAGCCGGAGGAGGCTGGACGAATGAGGAGGGTGTATGGGGTTGAATGAGTGGGTGGAGAGGGTGTGGTGGCAGTCTTCACGTCATGCACTTAAATATGTACCGAGATAATACCGTCGAGAGGACCTACGGGGCTCGCCAGCTTCTCGAATGGAATGGAGCGTTCCGGAGTGTTTCAGACAGTTTGTTTACCAGCTGAGTGTCTCTCTTTCTCTTTCTCTCTCTCTTTCTCTTTCTCTCTCTCTCTCTCTCTCTCTCTCTCTC
>NC_057685.1:16867922-16910422 GCF_014466175.1 Vespula pensylvanica
CTCTCTCTCTCTCTCTCTCTCTCTCTCTCTCTCTCTCTCTCGCTTTCGCTCTCTCTTTCTCTTTCTGTTCCCTGGTCTCCCTCGAGTCCACCTCACCTACCCCCTTCGTACCACCACCCTCGATGAATCGACTCTTTCGTTGGATTCTCGAACGGTACCGCTCTCTTCTCTTCTGGTCAATCGACGTCTATTCGAGATATCGTTTTAGAAGAAATCCAAAGATAATTTAATCAATCTCAATAAGAAAGAATGACAACGATGTCCTAGAAGGGATTACAATGATTTCATTTTCTCTATCTCTTCAGACTTCTAACAAGATTGATCGATTATGAATGATCAAAGAGAAGATCGACGATAATTAAGAAAAAAAACTGTCGATTATGATAAAAATCTTATGAGGCCGAAGAAGGCAGGACGTGGTTTTTGTAAAGGGATACACGTGTCCGTGCACGCACGCGATAGAGTGGTACGAAGTAACTGTATACGTATATAAGTACATATGTATGTATGTGGATATGTATATATCCATGAACATACGTATGTACGAGAACGTACGTAGGTACGTACGTAGGAAGTTCCTAGCCCCATCGTATCAAGAGCATATGCTTGCGTATGCGTAACGCGCTGTGTGTGCATATGCTAATGTGAGAATAAACGGTTCTATTAGAAGAGCCAACAAACGCCCCACTCGATGAGCGTGGGGATTTGAATATATAAATACTCGAGCTCCCAGTGGGTAGACGCGTGTACACGCCGTCGGATATACGATCTGCATACGTTCCAGCTCGAGGGTGTGATGTTTTAATCCAGTACCAAAAGAAAAATTCTTTTTTTTTTTTTTTTTAGGAGAACATTCTCAGTTCCTTCGATCTTAAATCGCAATTCCTTCTTTTTTTTTTCCCCACCACTTACTACTTACTCCCGGACGATTTGTTCGTTTGTAATAAAAAAAAAAAAAAAAAGAAAAGAAAAAACGATATCGAAGAAAATACTCTATATAGATATATTTCTGATGGAAGGAATTCTTACGCAGCGAAGGAACAGTTTCCAAGGGGATACGAGTGGTCGTCCGGCAACTCAAAACCTTTCTCCCGTCTACCTCCACTCTCAAAATGTATCTCCCGAAGAACGACCCCGATTTCCCATTAAGTGGTTCGTTTTGTCTTACATCGCCCAAAACCGTCGATTTATCTCAACGTTACCACGTGCATCCCACCCCCAAACGACAATACCTATAAGATTCCTTTTTATATTCTCGCGACGTCGTTCAAATATTTTTCTCAATGACGGATTATCGTAAACGGTGAGGGAGGATTCGTTTGGAATGCCGAAATGGTCGCCAAAATTCTCTTTGAACGAATCCAAACGGGCGCGATGTATAAGCCGAGCTAGACGTAAGAGATGAGGAGGGGGAGGTTAAGAGGGGGAATCTCCGGTTTTCTTGGCGGCCAAAAGGAGAGTTCTCAGAGCCGTGGCACTCGGCTAATGGATGCTGGGAGTCTTATGGCAGCGTGAACCAAGAGAATACGCGAAAGAGAGAGAGAGAGAGAGAGAGAGAGAGAGAGAGCGCCGCGACGCCAAACTTTAACTCGTTAATTACCGGCGCGAGGGCAACTTCTTGCAGGCGCTCGAATATTTCAAACTATTGTGTTCGTAAACCCCTCGGGCTTGGCTCGGGCAAGACGACCTTATATATGTGTATATAGTTATATACTGCTAGTCCTGCACTCCTGCTCCTTCACCAAACTCTCGTCTCGTACACAGTCGCTCACGTACGCTCACTGATACTCCTGCAAATCGACGTTATGTAGAAAACGTGAACGCGCGTTCGTACCATGGCTATCTTTTATCTCTCTCGCTTTTTCGCCCTGCCAACGTCTACGACGAATGTCCTAAAAAGCCTGACTCCGCTCGAGTGTCGTGGAGCTAAGAAAGAGCTTGAGAGACCGAGCGATTTAAGAATGAAATTCGAGCGAGGGTATTACGAAAAAGTGAAACGACTGAGAAAACTTCTGGCCAAGATATTCTAGAAATCATAATGTCGGCTGGGTTTATAAACTACTACAAGAAAGAAATATTTTTAATATATTATATAATATTTCTAATTGTCGATCGTAATTAATAAGTGAATTAATGATGATCTGTATGCGCGTAGATCGTTTAAATGTACATCGTAAAATGTGGTAAAGTACAATGTGGTAAAAAATAATAATGGTAAGAGAATGATCGAGATGTATGTACCTTGGACACAGAAGGATAAAAACTAAATGTGGAATGTCACATTTAGCCGGTGACGCTGATCGCGGGCCAGTTCGTACATAACAATTCGTTAATTGTCGCAATTATTACGATATTATAATTCACTCTAATTGCACGGCCAATCGGCACGCAAAGTGCTTAATTGCATCTTCCGCGAAGGAGAGACGAGGAGATTGCGACGGGATAGGGAAGAGAATGAAGAGGTGAGGGCGCAGGGAGAGTAAGGTACATGCAATTAAATTAATCACCACCACTCTTGGGTACAATGATAATCTTCGTAACATTGAAACCCTTTGAAAACTTCATGGGCATGTTTGTCGTGTTTTCTTATTTTGGCTATTGTCGGAGGAAATTTGTGGGTAAGGAAAAGGGAGATGTAGAGATAGAGAGAGAGAGAGAGAGAGAGAGAGAGAGAGAGACAGAAAGAGAGAGAGAGAGAGAGAGAGAAATAAAAAGATAAGGGATAGTAAGAAAAATAAAAAATGAATCGAGAAATTTTTGATTATATTCCAAGGATAACGATACGCGTAATGAGGAGAAACAGAATGATAATGAAAGAAAGAATGAGATAGAAAGAGAGACAAAAAAGTTAGGGTTAATAGCAAAGAAGTAACGGGATGAGAAAGAAAGAATTTGAAAATATAAGAATCTTGGTGACGTTAATTATAACCTGTGCAAATATGATATTAAGGGTAAGGGTAAAGATAGTAAAGTTTAAAATCGTAGGTAAGTCGAGCGAAAAAAAGAATTGTGTAAAGAGAATAAACGCTAAGAGAATCGGTTAATAAAAAAGATCAGAAAACCAACGACGTTAGAATTTTGTGGATGAAAGAGTCTTTGAGAATGTTCAAGATTTAAATGGATCAATATAAATAACTTTTACATAACTCAAGGCAACGATTTCATCGTTGATTATTTTATAAATGACATTATTCAAATAAGGATTCGACGAAGATCTTGTTGAAGGAACAAACTGGACGCAGAAAAAACGAGACAGCGGAAAAACGGCGGAAGTTGCGAGGAGGAGGAGGAGGAGGAGGAGGAGGAGGAGGAGGAAGAAGAGGAAGAGGAGGAGGAGAGAAGGCCTGCGACGCTTATTAATTTTCCGTTTCTTTGTTAGAGAGTAAAGAGCAAAGAAAACAACAACAAAAAAATCTGTCTCTGAGTGTATGTGCGTGTAGATGGGTGGGTGCGCGCGCACGTCCCATTCCATTCTCCTTGGCACCGACAAGAAGACAGAAAAAGAAATATGTTTAACGAGGTACTTTGAAAGTAATTCCCGTTTCCCCCACGATGTTCCTTAGTAGGTACAAGGCATACGAATAACGCACCTTATGCACGCGAAACAAGAAAGTATATTCGCTCGAGTACCGGCCAAGCATTTTGCGAATGCCACCACCCTAAGTTGGAAAGATCAACCTACGTCACTAAGACTTGTAACTTACGAGAATTGAAAACTTTTATGTTGCGACGTAATTGCTCGCGACTCGTTAGAACAAATTGTTGTTATTATTATCATTATCATTATTATTATTATTATTATTATTATTATTATTATTATTATTATTATTATTGTTGTTGTTGTTGTTGTTGTTGTTGTTGTTTTTGTTGTTGTTTTTGTTGTTTTATTGTTGCTGTATATTGTTATTACTATTACTATTTTGTTAGTATTATTATTATTTTGATTATTATCGTATAGCAAAGATCGTTATTTTCTTTGCTTTACTTTTAATGCTTCTCTCATTCTTTTACTTTTAATGCTTCTCTCTTTCCTTTACTTTTAATGCTTCTCTTTTTCTTTTTCTTTTACTTTTACAAGATTATGCATCTTTATCGGCAAACAATATCGAATTCGCCAACTTTTCTGAAACGAGAATTAATCTTTACCTGCAACGTAATATGAAGAGTAAAGAAAGTGTCGGAATTTGGTGAGATCGATATATAACGTTCCGTCGTAAGTACGAAAGGATGAAAGGGAAAAGTATATGAAGGAGAAGGAAGTTAACAAGAAGAGGAAAAGAAGGAGAAAAATATTCAGAGAGATATTATCGTACGAAGGAAGTTTTTGCGAATACATAAGTGTTGACGATCAAGGATGTATGTAAATTCGAAGGACTAATATTCCGAAAAAAAAGATATTATTAAAGATGAAGCACGATTTTAAATCTAATAATATTTTAAATCTAGTAATGGCAGATTGGTAGAAATTCAAGATCGATCAAAATCAAGGAGCTTCGGGAATATATTAAATAGTTTTAAACGGACCGTTATGTGTATTAAGAAATATACTTTAATTTATAAATCTCTGAAATAAAATATAAGGAAGGAAGATCGAGATTAATACGAAGAAGTAATTAATACAAAGTAATTAATACGAAGTAATTAATACAAAGAAAAAGATTTTTATGGTGAACGGTATGCTCGACGACGATGTTGCCTCGATGAAGATTTACGAAACACGGAACGAGAACTGACACTTTATCAATTTTATACCATTCCTTTTTTTAGTGGGAAGGAAAAGCTACGTTTAATGTCACGAGGTTAGTTTTTTGACTTTGCTTGGCCTTGTTGCGTGTGTAAGTGTGTGTAATATGGTACATTCTAAAGCGTTGAATGCCATTGTGTAGAACGGATCTATGGGTTTTTCCCTATTGTCAACAATGAACACTTAGAGTGACTCAAGAACCTTCGACCTTGGAAGATTGGGTCTTCCGTTTTCCGAAAAATTCCATTCATTTTCTTTTTCTTTTTTTTTTTTTTGGAAATCGAGTCTTGAGTGCATTGAATTTTATTACCAAGCGGATCTTCGTCTTTATGAAGTATTTACTAGCGACATAGAAAGGCTAGCATCCCCATTAAAAGGTTCGGAGCGCTACCTATCCACGCTCTAACTAACTGTGAGTTTCGAACAATACGTAAAAGGAATAACGAAGATGAGGCTCGATACCTATTGTTCGTGAACGAGCCGATAGTTTCCTCATCCGCGATCGTATATTCGCGTTAGGCGTTCCGCTTTTTCTTTATCTTCGGGAAGGTGGATAACGTGCATATATATATATATATATATATATATGCACGAATGGAAAGATGGAAGTCATCTTAATAATAAACAGATCTGTTCAACGACAAACGTTCATACGTGAACGAATCATCGAACGAATATTCATCGAATTAACGAATATTCATCTGTGCATATCCGTAGTCGGGTTAACAGAGACAACCAAGATGAAGGACGATGCCTATTGTTCTTAAACGAGCCAGCCGATAGATTCCTCATCCGCGATCGTAGATTCTCGTTAGGCGTTCCGATCTTTCTTTATCCTTCCTATTTCTCTTGGAAAGATGATAGAAAGGTAGAAAGAGGGAAGGAGGGAAAGAAAAGGAAAAAAGAAAAGAAAGAAGAAAGGAAGGGCACTTGGATAACGTGCATATGTATATACGGGAAGGAAGATAGAACCCATCATAATAATGAATGGATTGATTTAGCAAACATTCATACGTGAACATTCAGCTATCAGGAATATTTATCGAATTAACGAATATTCGTTTATTCATACGTGGAATTGGTATAAGAAGGGACAAACGAAGATGAGACTCGATGTCTATTGTTCCTAAACGAGCCGATAGATTCCTCATCAACGATCGTAGATTCTCGTTAGGCGTTTCGCCCTTTTCTCTTTCTTTTTTTTTTTTTTCTTTATTTTCTCTTATCTTTTCTCCTTCTCTCGAAAAGATGGGAAAAAGAAGATAGGGAAAAGGAAAGGAGTAAGGAAATAAGAAAAGAAAGAAGAAAGGGCACCTGGATAGAGCACATATGTACGGGAGAGAAGACGGAGCCATCTTAATAAGCCATCCACGCGAGGATCGGTCGAGCGGATATTCGCGTGGAAAGGTGAGAAAGAGAAAGAGAGAGAGAGAGAGAGAGAGAGAAGTTGTGCCAGGGTTGAGTTGTACTCGTCGAAATAACGCCTCGAAGAAGAAGAAGAAGGTGAGAGACGAAGCGGAAGGCGCGATACCTCGTACCTCTCTCTCTCTTTCTCTCTCTCTCTCTCTCTCCCTCTCTCTCTCTCTCTCTCTCTCTCTCTCTCTCTCTATCTATCTATCTTTTTCTCTTTTTTCCTCTTGAACACGGGCAAGCTCGTTATTCGAAGTCTTCCAGGCGCAGGTGGGGCACATTCTCGAAGGGTTTATCCGAGAGTAGTGATGCTATACCCGTGAAAGAGAGAAAGAGATAGGCGATGATTTTCGTGGTAATGGAAAGAACGAGGACGGTGCATCGTTGCTATTGCCGTCGACGACGATGAGAACGAGGATGATGGGTGGATACAGTTCTGTCGGAACGGGATGAGGCTAATGGACAAAGGGGCACGGGCGAGAAAATGTTCTATATAGGCAGAGCGTAGCCGTGAAAGGGTGCAACCAACGATTAACAACGGGAGGAACGAGAGTGTCAACGAGAGTGTCGTCTTCGTGCACAGTTTTCACGTGGTCGTCCTCGTCGTCGTCGTCATCATCGTCGTCGTCGTCGTCGTCGTCGTCGTCGTCGTCGTCGTCGTCGTCGACGTCAACGTCAGGTTATATCTCTTTCTTTTTCTCTCTTTCTATTTCTCTTTCTCTATCTTTCCAACCCTTTCTCTTCTTCTCTCTATGCTCACTTCCATTCCCCGTTCGTGTTGTAATTGAAAGACGACGCGTGTATCTCCCTCGCCTACCAGTCAGTCAGCCATCCGAGCTGACGACACCAAAAGAGAGAGGAACAGAGAGAGATAGAAAGAGAAAGAGTTACGAAACTCCTCATCGCTTCCTTTGTTCTTATTCTAAGTATCTCTTCTCTCTTTCTCCCTTTCTTTTTCTCTTTTTCTCTCTTTCTTTCTTAACAGGATAACGATAATCTCGATATATAATGATATCCCAATGCAATCGTCTATAATAATCTTCTTGTCGTTTAATCATGCAGAAGAAAATGTGATATGGATAAAATAACAATTAATTTTGTAGAATCTGAAAACAGTGATGGGTACTATCTGTCATTTTGTAAGTAAAAAAGTAATTTTATTTTTGAACCGAAAAGGGAAAAAAATAAAGAGAGAGAGAGAGAGAGAGAGAAAGAGAAGGAAAAAAGATAAGCCGATAAAACATGGATCGCCCTTACAAAGCAAAAATTTTCAAAGCCTTCGGAGATTTTCTTGGCTGACGACGCTAACCCGGAAGTTGCCTGCGAAGAGTCGCACATGGTGGTAGCGATGACGAGGCCTTCTCTCATTAGTCATGAAAACTCGCGCATGAATTATGACCCTTAATTTACACCGGACCCTCTCCTGTTTTTCCCCACGTAGCACATCCCCCGCGGCGGGGGAGGACGTCCGGAAAGTAGTAAGCAGAAAGTAGGCTAACGACGTGGAGATGCACGTGAAAAATATGAGCACGCCTCGAAAGCGTAGGTACCGAGTATAAAATCAATGCGAAGAAGAAGCGGCCTCGCGTATAAAAACAACGCGATGCTTTGAGAGAAATGAATATTTAAATGTAGAACGTAAAAGAGCGTAGAAATTAATGAATATTATATCAAACATCGAATAGAATAGACGAAGTATTTATTTCGTGCATAATAACAAATACACATTCAAATATTTGATTAATCCTGAAATTAATAATCTCATAAATATTCTACGATTTCTTTTTTCGTTTTTCTTTTTTCTCCTTTTTTTCTTTTTATATATATATATATATATATATATATATATATATATACAATTACATATACTATAGAATTGTCTATTGTATATAATTTTAATTATAAATGTAAATTTCATATTTCATTCATAACAGTATGTTCGAAATAAAATATCTACCACATAATATCTTTCTCATATCAAATAATTAAATGATGTATAAAAAAAAAAGTTTTATATATATATATATATATATATATATATATATATAAAATCAACCTGAACTTTAAATTCGTATTTTCGTAGTCGAAACGACACGCAAAAATTTATCCCGCGGAAGAAACGTAAAACGCACATCTCTCTCTTTCTCTCTCTCTCTCTGTCTCTCTTTCTCTTTCTTCGTTCTTCTCTTTACTTCTCTCTCCATTTCTCATTCTCTCTACTCTTTTGAACGCGTAGCACGTGGAACGCTACCGGTATCACGGCGGCATTCGTCGCGAAAGAGGCACGCGTGTCGCTTTGACGCGTCTCCTACGCAATACGAGTGCGAAAAAGGGCGGTTTGAAAGTAAAAATAAAAAAAAAAGAAAAAGTAAAGAAAAAAAAATAGAAAGAAAAAGGAGGAAGAGGATGAGGAGGAGGAGAAGGAGGAGGAGAAAGAGGAGGAGGAGAAAGGGAAAAAAAAGGGCTCGACCTTCCAAGGCAGTACCCTTTCAACCACCCCCGAAGCCCACCCCCTACGGGCGGCAATGCCCTTTTCACGCACGTCACGGCTGAATTAAGCGCCGTGGCACGGCGCGAAAGGCGAGATAAAAAGGAAAAGGAGAGAAAAAAAGAAGAAGAAGAAAGCGGCTTGGATGAAAAGGAGAAAGAAAAGAGAGAGAAAGAGAGAGAAAGAAAAAGAAAAAAATATATATATATACGAAAAGAGAGAAAGAAAGAAAGAAAGAGAGAGAGAGAGAGAGAGACATGCTAGGCGAAAGATACGAGCGTGTAACTTCATCGCTTGCGTTTGATCCGCGCGTGTAGAATTCGCAGCAGAAGCCACGCGTTAACGTAACTTCATCGTGTCCTTCTCAAAGCTTGTGTGTGCGTGTGTATGTATGTGTGTGTATGTGTGTATATATATATATATATATTCTTTCTCTTTCTCTTGATCCCTTTAGGCAAGCACGACACCCTCGTTCGTCGCTGTTTCAAATCGAGAAACACCGACGCCTGGTTCAAAGCTCGCGCGTACTTGTAAAGGATCGGCTCCTTTCTATCGTCGTCGAATGAATTCGGGCCATGGTTCGTGAGCGCGATGATAATTAGCTCGCGAGCTAATTTCCAGCTGATTGTCGCACGCACGAGCTGTGCCAACAGAGAAGACAGAGGAAATGAAGATATGAGAGAGAGAGAGAGAGAGAGAGAGAGAGAGAGAGAGAGAGAGAGAGAGAGAGGAACGTCAAAGGAGATACGTCTCGGTTCGATGATTCTAGTACGAAAGGGAGGAAAAACGTTCGTCTTTTTTATTTTGTTTTATTTTCATTATTTTTTTTATTTCTTTATCTTTTTGTATTTTTGTATTTTTTTTTTAGAAAGATTCTCAGTACGATAACGATGACGATCGACCGCCCTTATCGCTTTGAGATGAGTTTGCGATTGTGCCTGACGTTGAATGATACGAAACACGGGATTGATTTATGTTCGGCGCGTTCCCCTAGAAAATAAAAAAAGGAAAAAGAAATAAAAAATAGGAAGAAAACGAGAGAGAGAAAGAGTGAGAGAGAGAGATATATATAGAGAGAGAAGGGGGTTGGGTGACGATGACTTTTTCGAACGCGATCGCTACACTTTTTATAACTCCCGCTTGTGCTCCTCTTTCAAGTATACTTTGTATGGCTCTTCTCTCCGCTGTCACTTTCAAATACGATCGAAGGAAATTGTCAAATCGTTCGATTCACAAGCTCAAACGAGAGGGCTCAAACGGTAGGCACACTTTTAATGAGTTTTCCACTTTTATTAAGAAGGAACAACTTTTTTCAGCTAGAAATCTCCGATTTAAGAGGGTGAAAACGAAGTAATGAAGAATCCATGGGGATTATTTACGAAGGAAGTTCTTTCTTTCTCTCTCTATGCAAATTTTCCATATCGTATATCAATGTTTTTCAATGTTCATAAAGTAATACATAGGTACCTGTTATATACATGTATATATATATATATGAGTACACGTATATATTACTCTGTTATTCCCTTTAAACAAATCTTCAAAATTAATACTTCGTGCTTGAAGGAAAAAAAAAAAAGCAATTCATGAGGACTATCGCGTACAATCGTATATTAAAAAAAAAAAAAAAAAAAAAAAACAATATGTAATTTTCGTTTTGAGGAATTCTCGAAGAAGACGATTCGAAATGGCACGCGTGCGATCATGTTCGTTCCCGTGTGTACGAGCTACCGAGCAACACACGGCTCGATGCGCCGCTGCACCAACGTCGTACTTGGTGAGCATAAGTGCGAATTGCAACACCAACGCCGGCAACTCGACTTCCCTTCTTCCTCTCGCGTGCATACGCCCGCCCCTTACCCTTTCCATACTTTCCACTCTGTTCTCCATGTCGCCTCGACGACTACAGAGGGTGGTTGCGAAGCGAGTGCCGTTGCGTGCATAACGTGCGGACGCGCATACTAATTACGGCCGCTTCCATTTTGCAGCATCCGACGCCCGCAAATCCTCTCCTCCTCCTCCTCATCCACCTCCTCCTCCACCTTCTCCTACTCTTCCTCCTACTCTTACTCTTCCTACTCCTCTTACCACGGTGCCTCTCACAGGGCTGTAACTAGTCGAGCTCGTTCACAATCAAATCTCGTTCCAACAAATAAGGATGTAGTCTCTCCTTTGATTCACCTTAAACATCTATCTATCTATCTCTATTACACACACGAATTATCTCTTCATTTAATTGAAAGTAAACAAAGAATAATTCAGAACGTCCGAGATTTGATAGATTATTCTGTTCCATTTTAACGTTTAATAGAAGTTATTCACTTGAATGTTGATAATGTTTTAAATTATAATGACTCCGTTAAATTGTATAAAATAATTGATACAATATATAGGCTTTAGTATAGATAGATATTTAATTCGATATTAAATTCAGATTCTTTTTCTTTTTTTTTTCTTGTCGTAAATGATAATTTGTGAAATATTCGTCGATGAAATTTCCCGAAAATTTATTCGCTATGATGTGTAAATGAAAAGGTACGTCGCAGCCACGTCCCTGAGAGGATTTACCCTCTCTTGATTCTTCCGTGCATCCTGTCGTCTGCTTTATCCCTTTTTCTCTTCTTCACCCGGTGAGAAGAGCCTTTAATTAACATTTCGATTCTTGGAAGAGCCGTTTGTGTCGGCCGTCGTCGTCGTCCTCGTCCTCGTCCTCGTCCTCGTCGTCATCGAGCGAACACCGTTTCCACGACTGCAGTCGTCGCATCGACGACCGACGTTTTTCAGTTGCGACGAGAAACGAAAAGAGAAAGAGAGAGGAGAGAAAAGAGAGTGAAAAAGAGAAAGACCGAGAGCCTGGAGGAAAAAGAAAGGACGCAGAGGAAAAGGCCGAGACAGAACTTGCAGAGGTCTCTTTGTCACCGACGAAACGTCCTTTTTCGCATTTTGGTAATTAGTTCATTTGCCTCTGCTAATTATATTACCTTTTAATATATAATAACCGAGTTAGAAGATAACGAGGATATATAACCAACGCAAATACAAATACAAGTAAAACGCAAGTTATGTATATTTTAAAAATAATCGCTGATAAATCTGAATATCGCATATTATATGTAAAACGTTAAACAATATTAATCGCATGAATTTTACTAATTCGTAGAAATATTTCGTATTATACATTTAGATATAAAAATACCTGTTATCCTAATGAACGATCATAAGTTGTACATAATTTTATAATCGAACCTTCGTAACCTTGATTATCATTGATCCGTAAAAAGACGCAACTGCTACTGTTTTCTAAAGACTATAAATACCAAACTAATTCGTTCGATAATTACAGCGAAAATTTATCTATCGAATTAGACGAAGCGACGTCGTTGTACTTACCACAGTGACGTAGAAAAGTACGATCGAGTAATCGTTCGTCGAGAACGACCCTTCGCAAAATTCGAAAAGTTTCCAGGGCCGTTCATCGAGGGAGAAGAGAGAAAGAGAGAAAGAAAGAAAGAAAGAAAGAGAAAGAGAAAGACAGAGAGAGAGACAGAGACAGAGAGAGAGAGAGAGAGAGAGAGAAAGAGAGAGAGAGAGACCGAGTTTATCTCTCGTCGTCCTCTTACACCGCCGACAGCGGCGGCAACCTCATCGAGGCTCGCAATTAGGGGCGTCGGGTGGCTCCGCGACGCTCCACGACGCTACGTCGCCCTTTTGCCTGTTATTTAATTGGGATGTGCAATTGAATGACACTCGGTACGCGGCCGTAACGGGAAAGAGTTGTCGCCGTTGGTGCCGGGCCTAACGACGCCATTGTGGATTCCCACTTCGGGCTACTTCAAATCTTTTTTACGACTCTCTCCGACTCTGTATACCACCTCTTTTCCTTCCATCTTCTTTCCCTCTTTTCCCTTTCTATCTCGCTTCTCTCTCTCTCTCTCTCTCTCTCTCTCTCTCTCTCTCTCTCTCTCTCTCTTTAACTCTTTTTTTATCTCTTTTTCTCTTTTTCCCCCTTCTTTTTATTTCGTATCTTTTTTATATTTTTTTAATCTTTTCTTCTTACCTTTTTCCTTTTTCCCTGAACGAGATTCGTCGGTAGGAAAACGGCTCTTTAAAGATAACAAGAAATATCGAGTCGTTCGGGAATTTATTATAACGATCGATTGGTATTCCTCCTCGTAATTCGTTCGAACGAGTTTCTCTTACGCGCGAAGAAAAATAGTTCGGATAATAACGATAAAACGCGATCCGTCTAAGGATGATCGACGGTTCGAAGCGCGCCAGAGTCGGTTCGCTATTGTTATCGTCTATACTGTAATTCCAACGAGAAAGAAATAAGCCCCGTAGGATCTACGGTAGATGGGGGGAGGAGGAAGGAGGAGAAGGAAGGAGAAGGAAAGAGGAAAGAGAAGGGAGAGGGGAGAAGAGAGAAGAGAAGGAGATAGAGAAGGTTAGAGGAAAATAAAGAAAGAGAGAACTTTCGTGCACTCTTTAAAGTTCCCATTTTCCTTCTAGGAGAAAATAATCTTCCGCGTTAACCTCGCTACTGTACCTGTTTCGTATTACCGAAGACCCCGTCGTACCCCGACCGAACGAACGATAGCAGCCACGGTCGTTAAAAAGAAAACGAAGGATAATCTTCGCATTGTCGCCTCCTTTTTAAAACGTTCCCTCATCTCGGTGCTCGCGGATATGGATTAAAGCTTAAGTTTTCCTTGTCAGGACCGTCGAGCTGCGACCTGTGAGAGAAAAAAATGTTAACACGTAGAAACGTTGTTGTTGATCGACGAGGACTACGACAATAACGACAACGACAACAAGGACGATTGGCTACCCTCGAATGTATTACTCACGCACGTGCGTGAAAAAAAAATGTAAATATATTTATTATATGTGTATCTACATGATGAATTACACGTGATAACGATCAAAGGAGAGGGGAGTGATATCGTAAATTATCTCGTAAGGCTCATCTCCTCATACCTATCTGAAACCTCGGTGGATGAGGAAGCGAAGTAGAAAGGAAAGTAAGGAAAAAAGAGATAGATACAGAGAGAAAGAGAGAAGAGAAGAGAGAAAAATCGACGGAAACGAAGTTGTTGAGACGTACTAACAAGAAGGCGCCGAGCGAGAAAAACCAAGGAGTCCCTTAACGAGATCACCTTCGTGGAAGACGCAGCGATGCAGATTCCCAAGATATCCCGTAGGACGACGGAGGAGACACCCTTTGGCACTCTTCTTCCCGTAGAAGGCAAGAAGAGGAACGGAGGAGGGAAGAAGGGAAAAAGGTAAAGAAAAAAAAGAGAGAGAGAGAAAGATTGAGAGAGTAAAGGAGTGAGGTAGAAGGAAAATGTGCATCTTGGACCACTCGAGGCGGGCTCATTACGCCGACAATAATTAACGTTGCTTAAAGTGTCGTTACGGAAATAAGCAGCGAGTGAATGAGAGAGGTACGCGAGAGAGGGTAAGAAGGGACGAAGGATCCGAACCCCGTCTATCCATCGCGCTGCTCTACGTTAATAGAAAACGTTTCCATTGGAGCCCTCGCCCTCGTTCGTTGCCCCTTTACCATCGGCAGTGGTACCATCCACTACCAACCACCACCACCACCACCTCCTCCACCACCACCACCACTACCACCACCACCATCATCATCATCATCACTACTACCACCACCCGCCACCATCGCCACTGCCACTGCCACTCCCACCAACACCAAACCAACAACACCATTACTACCACATCTACCACTACCAACATCTCTCGCCATCTCCGACGTCGTCCGCGTGGAGAATATAATTCAACGATTCTCCGGCTTCGAGCAGAAGAAGAAACGAACGCAAGAAGGAGGAGGAGAAGGAAAAAGAGGTGGAGAAGAAAGAGGAGGGGTTGGAGAAGTAGAAGGAGCAGGAAGAGGAGTAAAAGGAGGAGGTGGAGATGGAGGTGGAGGTGGAGAAGCAGCCCCAGCGTTGAATGCCCAATTATTATATCGCGAAATATCTGCCAGAAAATTGGATAATGCGCGACGGCGAAGACGAGGCGGCTGAAGGATGAAAAAGAAGGAAAGAAAAGCGATGCGGGGCTTCAGTTGGTGGGGGGAGGAAAAGGGGGAGAGGTTGGATAGCTCTAGAAGAGGTGGACGAGGGTCGGCGAAGGGCGCTGAAAATCTATCTGATGCTCTTTCTCTCTCTCTTTCTCTCTCTCTCTCTCTCTCTCTCTCTCTCTCTCTCTCTCTCTCTCGCTCTCTCTCTCTCTCTCTCTAGCTCTGTGTGCAAAAGTCTACGTATGTATACATATGTGTTATGTGTGGGTATATATATATATATGTATGTATAAAAAAAAAAGGGAAAAGAAAAAATGTACGAAGACACACATAGAAAAGAGAGGATTCTACGTTGACGAAACGAAGGCGCAGAAAACGCCAGTCAACGGCAAGCAGTATGCGGAAACCGCGGCGGAATGACACTCGTGCTGGCGCTAATTGGGCCCTCGAGGTGACGCCAGCGAGAGGGATGCTCGCTCCTCTCTTCCACCATCCTCCCAAAGCCTTCCTCAACCTTCCCCCCTGTTCCTCTACCACTACCACCTCCACCTCCTCCTCCGTCACCCTTCGAGTCTACATCGCGCGCGCGCTACCGAACGACTCGGCCTCGTAGACGCGAGAAGAGGCTTTTCGGGGCTTGGAAATGCCTCGAGGAGGAGTGGGTGGAGGCCAAGAGAAACAGACTACGCGTATATATCTTCCTATGTGTATATGTGTATATGTATGTATGTATGTTGTGTCTACTTATATGTATATATATGTGCGTGTGTGTGTGTGTATGTATATAGCAGAAAGAGAAAGAGAAAGAGAGAGAGAGAGACTAAGAGAGAGAGAGTGAGGGAGAAAGAGGGATAGAACGAAATATCGTATTAAATCTTACCGGGTGCACGCCTCTGCCAAGCTCCTGCACGGACGCGCGCGCGTTTCTGCATAATTATGTGCAACGGGCGTGGCGCGGATCACGCGCTTCGAGAATCGTGACGAGAAAGTCACTTTTCGTTCGACGACACCGAACGACCTCGTTCGAGCACATTGCGATCGGAGTCTGGTTACCAACTACTCGTCTTTTCCCTATATTTTCTTTTTTTTATCTGCTTTACTTCTCTCTTTATTTATTTACTTAATTCTCCTCTTTTATTTTTCTTTTTTTTTACTACTACCTTTTTACCTTTTCGTTCTTTTTTTTCTTTTTTTTGATTTTTTATTTATTATATAAAGCGACACAAAAAGAAAAATTATTTAATAAACGAGATATGACTTTTACAAGGACGACGTATCGATGGATTTTGATGAAGGACTACGTTCTTCAATTAGTTCATGAAAATATTAATGATTTTGCTATAGTATTTTTTTCTCACTTTTTTACGAATTGTCACAAATTTTTAAAGTAAGTCGAGTTGTACACGTTATATCGCATTTATCACTTTTGAAGAAAATTTCTTAGAAGGAAACATAAAAATTTTATATTCAATTACATTTATGTATGTAAATGTACCTATTTACACGTAACGTGTGCATTATATCAAGTTTGTGAGATAGGGAAATATAGAACAAAAGAACGAAGGATGAGAAATATGTTTGCGTACTCACCATGCGAGGAAGAGGAAATGTTACGGACAAGCTGCAACAAGTCGCAGATCGTGCGATTCCTCTGAAACAGTCGAGATAAAAGGTGTGTATCAGGAAAACGACCGACATGATTTTATTAAAGATACTATCTATAAAGGAGAAAAAGGAAAGAATAAAAATTGTAATTCAGCTCGAAATAAGTTCAAATTAAATATATTATATTTGGTATTACGTGAAATTATCCATAGTTTCTAGTACTTCTTTTTATTACATTTTCGAAAAATTCTGAAATATTTGAAATAGAAGAAGAAACTAAAAAGAGAAAGAGAGAGGGAGAGAGAAAGAAAGAGACTATCGAGTCGATTGGAAAAAGACGGAAAACGAATGAATTTATATACGACGTTATACTTATCTATGTAGTATATTATATACGTCATATAATATATTTTATTGCTATATTCATAGCGTTTACAAAGACGCTCGGTGAAACTGCCTCGTTAAATATTTTACGGTGCGATCGAGCCAGCCCCTCCTCGTTTCCGTTTTACACGAAGTCGCTTCGATTCGATGATAACATATACGTATATGATATGAGGAGTTCGAGTATCGCGAAAAATAAGAGAATGGAAAGAAAAAGAGAGAGAGAGAGATTCGATGATAAAAGGATCGAACGCGTGCGCTCGAAATTTTGTAAAGATATATATGGCAATATATATATAAACATATATATATATATGTGTGTATGTATGTATGTATGTATATATATATATATATATATATATATATATATATATATAAAAGAAAGAATGTTTAACGTAGCGGAATCTCGTAAAAATTGTAAATTTCTTCTTAACGAATCCGAGTGGAGCGTTTTAATGTGCCCCAATAAGCATTCTCAAAAGGAGTCATTTGCTTTCTAGATCCCGTTATCCCGCTAAGCGGTAGAAAAAAAAAGAAAAAAGAAAGAAAAAAAACCGATCGATGCGAGGAAAAGGGCTGTCACGAATTAGCTGCCCCTCTCTCTCTTTTTTCCTCTTTGTGAAGAATTATTCAATTCTTCTTACCTCGTATCTTTCTTTTTTTGTTTTTTTTTTTCTTTTTTTTTTAAGAGTTCACAGCAAAATAAAAAAATAATTTGTTGTTATTAGAGTTTGAAGGATCCGAAGAAGGTTAGAAAAGGGGGGGGGGGAAGAAGAAAGATTACGAGGAAAAAGACGGATCTCTCGTCGTCCTCGTACGAAGCTCGAAGGATAAAGTTTGCCCATTTGCGGGTAAGGGAAGTTTTATTACGTCGTTATACGAGAAGGCATCCCGTCGGAAAGATAGTTTTAATGTTACTTTCTCGCCTTTCGAAATTCACGCGGTTTCTTCGACGATTCCCGAGGCTAAAAGACTTTCATGATGGTTCTTCTGACTTAAGTCTCTTCTACGAGCTCTTTCGTTCGTTCGTTCGTTCGTTCGTTCGTTCGTTCGTTCGTACATTTATTTCGGTCGGAATCGTAACGAGATCGAAGGATCGAGCTTGGTAAGATCGAGAAAAGATCGAAAGGGCATGAAAAAAAAAGAGGTCCCTTTCAAGTTTGTTCGTTCGTTCGTTCGTTCCTTCGGAGGCTCGACACTTGGAGAGGGATTCGCCGAATACGATGAAATCCAAGGAGACGAAGAGAGAAAGAGAAAAATAAAGAAGAAAAAGGGAGTATAGAAAGAGAAGGCGGGGAAGAAAAGAGAGAGAGAGAGAGAGAGAGAGAGAGAGAGAGAGCGAAAAGGAAGGGTTTGCCAGGGGAGTTGGTGGTGGCCCTCGACCTCGATTTTCAGAACGATCTCGAGTCGTTGGGTTGGGAGTAGAGCAGAACCCGAGACAAGGCCGCGGGGGTGCAGTTGCCAGCGCATTCATTCGGCCATTTCGGGGATAGCACACGGCCGCCGAAATAAATGACCGAGCAGCAGCATCGGGGGTCGGGGCATTCATGGACTCTACTCTCTAGGTACTGAGTTGAAGAGAGAAAGAGAAAGAGAGGCAGAGAGAGGGGGAGAGAGAGAGAGAGAGAGAGCTTTGCTCTAGTGCCTTTGGAATTCCGATTGAGGAGTTCGTATGAGAGGATAAGAGGGCTGTACGGAGGTGGAAAAGACGGAGAAGGAGGAGGGGAGGGAGAAAACGGAGGATGGATGAGCGAGGGCGAACGCGAAGAGGGCAACGGATGGATCGAGTATAGAAGAGAGGGAAAGAGGAAGAGGGAGGCAGAGGAGGGAGAGGGTGGTACGCCTTCTTTCACGTCAGCCTGCTGAGCGATCGACCGAATCGCAGGTGAGTGCCTGCGACCGCGTGCGATTTATTTATATAAACGCCGAGTCACCGGTTATTAATGAGAGGTGTCGTCTCTCCTCTTTCACCTCCACCTCACCATCACCTTCATCAACACCTCCTCTCCTCTCCTCTTCTCTCCTCTCTTCTCTTCTCTTCTCTTCTCTTCTCTTCTCCTCTTCTCTCCTCTCCTACTCCTATCTCTCCTCCTACTCTTATTCCTCCTCCTCCTCCTCCTCCTCCTCCTCCTCCTCCTCCTAGTCCTACTTCTCAACGCCGTCGCGATGTCGACGCCGTGCACCGAATATCGATCTCGAATATCTATCCGAAAAAATACTTTTTCTCTTTCGTCACAGTCAAACGAATCTTGAAATTCTTGAATCTTCAGATTTTTCCTTTCCAATATACTCGACTAGAAATTTTCCCGAAAGGTCTCGTAGATCTCGGTCGCGTGTCAACCCTTTTACGGTGAGTGCACCTAATCGATCCGAATTTTTTTGCCTGCTGGAAAAGGTGAGTAGTACAACCAACGATAGGTACGAAACGAACTTGGAAAATTCGTTCTGCCCACCCTCGCATTTCCTCAGCTTTCACAAAATGCCGTCCTCTTTACTACTCGGTAAAGGTCGACCCGGATCTTTCGACCGACGAAAGATGGGACACCTGCTTTTGGCTCCCTGCTAACCATTGATGAGTTGAAATATGACGGTCCCCGAGGAAGTACCGAAACAGATCGACTGCCACACCTGGATTTGCTTCTTCTCAATGTCGTCGATAGAATAGTTTCAAGCACGTTGGCTACCGATCCTTGATTCTTTTTCTTTTTCTTTGTCAGTTAATTTTTCAATTTTTTTCTTTTTGTTAACGAAGTCGACTGTGAAATTTTGTGAGTTCGATCATCGCTACGCGGTTAGCGCGAGCCTTTCGCTAAAAAAATCAAGTTCAAAAATATATTCCAAACGATGAGACGCCTTAGCTGGAATTTTCCATTTCGAAAGACATGGTTTTCTAGCACGATACAATGACACGGTGATTCCATTGAATTCGAACAAAATAAGAATACGTCTTTCCAGTAAAGAGCACAATATCCTATCGACGTGGCACGTGATATTTTAATAACTTCCTTAGAGTTAGACACGCGTAAAAATATGTCGTTCGTACGTCGAATTACTAGAACGTTTTTCTTATTTTCTCGAAAGGATTTCGTGCCGTCAAAAGTATTTGCCGAAAGAATCTATGATTTTTGCTTGGTAATATCCGGAATCGATCACTCTACTCACTTTGAATACAAAGTCGAAAATTTGTCATTGAGGTAGTCGGTGACCGCATATAAGAAATGGTACGTCCGAATGAAACCGCATTTCTTTTTCTTTTTTTTTTTTCTTTTTTTCCTTTTTTTTTACGTTGGCTTTACGAATTTTATATGCAATATTAACGTCAAAAAAAAAAAAAAAGAAAGAAAAAAGAAAAGATGAAGAAGAAAAAGAAAATAACACAGCAATACATGCGATTAAATGCAAAGATAACATATAACGTTTTGAAAAGATGTCAAGAAAAGATTTTTCAGGATCATCAATAAAATGATCACGGATCTATGGCCGATTCAGCGATTATCAGAATCTTCTGGTAGGTACTACGTTGTTTGCTTTCCTGGCGTAGCGGTTCGAAACAGCACGCTTTTCGGGGGTGGTTCTGTGGCCACCGTGACGGTGGATAAGAAATGAAAAGAAATGGAGGGGTGTGCGGTACCGAAGGGAGGCGAAGGACCAGGTGTCACTCGGCGAGGACACAAAGAAGTGATGGATGTCTGGCACGGCTACCCTCGTAACGTGTCACGACCTCGACACCTCAGGTGTCACTTCGGGTCCACGCCTCGTTATCTTCCGTACGGAGAAAAGGAAGTCGATTCTTTTTTCTCTCCACCTCGTAACTTTGGTGCGTCATCGAACAACGATTCTTAGCTTCTACCATAGTAGAATGATTTCAAGCATTTCTAGTCTCTATTTTATCTTTACCCTAACGATAAATTAATATTTCTTAAAGTGTTTCTTGAAATATTTTTGAATTAATGTTTCTTTGAAAAAACAAATCATTATTACCATGATTTTTCTTTTTTTTTTTTTTTTTTTTTTTTTTAATCGACATTCTGAATCTTGTACAGGAAAAAATTAACATTGTTAAAGACTTTTATTATTATTCCAAACAAAGGCAATCGTTAAATGTCACGTAGAATTTATTTGACGTCCAAATGTATTGTTTTAAGATCATAACGTTATTTATATCTGTCCGTGAACGTACAATAACTTAATCCAGATCCTATCAAAACTACATTATAGTTCTTTTTTTCTCTAAAAATGTTGAAAATCTCGATACGACAATGGCGAGGTTACTCGCTCAGCGAGTAACACCTGGAAGAAGCTTTGAGACCGACTCACTTAAGTCGTAGGTGGCGTGAAAATTGAATGGCTACGATGCGATCCCTCGAAAAGATCCTTACGAATTCCAAGATACATTCTGGAGGGTCCTGCTCGGTAGGATATACATCTATATACTCTATATATATATATATATATATATATATATATATATATAAATCTTGCACCTGGTGAATCTAGGATTCATCTCAAAGTCGGATTTCTTTTCGTTATTCCATTGAGCGTTTCGTGTTCTCCCTTCTAAACCTTTTGTCTGGCCACGCGACCATGGAAAATGTAAAGAAAAGATCAAAGAAAGGTTCATTTATCGAAACCCGTTGGTGGCATCGTCTCACAGTTCGCAAGACAATCCAGCAATGTTTGTCTTGCTTATAAACGAAGCCTTGTTTTAAGGAGAACCAACAACTATAACAGGGCACGAAGACGAGATACATCAAACGACAACGAGGGACAAAGAAATTCACAAAACGACCTCCATCTTACATTCGTTCATCTTTACTCTCACTTTCCTGTATATATCCGGTCAACCACAGAATCACGACTATATATTTCTCTCATAAAAGAAATATTTCGATGAAATTGCATAAACGATAAAGAATAATCTTTGAAAAAAAGAATATACATATATGCTTATATATGTAAATAGATATCTTATAAAATCGAAGAGTGTGAACGAAGAAAATGATTGGAGACAGAAATTCGGAAATGGCCGTCGGTCGGTCAGTCGAAGGAAAAAGAATTTCTTCCCTACGTAGTCGTTCCAGTGACTTCTTTTCGGTTGAGGTAGGTCCTGCAGAGGGCAGCTCATTTCCTTTTCAAGTGACCGGGGGTGCAGTTCTACAACGACAATCCCCCCTCTCCCGTTGGCCTTATCCCTCCCACGTCATCCATTGAGTCCAAGCCGACAATGGAGAGCGTTGGTCCGGCGCACAGAGAGAAGCCAAACTCGAGAAGAAATAGAGTAGGAGGTGAAGAAAGAGGAAAAGGAGAAGTATGAGAAAGAAGAAGAAGAAGAAAAAGAAAGAGTAGAAGAAGAAGCAGAAGAAGTAAAAATAGAAGTAGAAGGAGAAGAAGAAGAAGAGAAAGATGAAGAGGAAGAGGAGTCAAGCGAGGATGTGAAGAGAGGGATCGTCCTCTCTCATCGCCCTCTATATAGTATACACACATACATATCTACGTCTCTGAAAATTCCATTCATACGCGAAGGCTAAAGTCGCTCGGCATACAAAAGCAAGAGAGACCCCGGAACGAGCTCGCCACGCGTAAGCATCAACGCGATGGACTCGGCAGCACTTTTCTAAGTGAAAAGTCGACTTCACATTTTCGACGATTCAAGAATGAATGGCATATTTTGCCGCCTCCGACGATACTCGTCTGCTCATTTTACAAGATAAAAACCACGGACGGTTCCTTTATACCCTCTACCATTGTCGAACTTCGCCTTGGAATTAGATTAAAAATGAAAGGTGAGAGTAATAGATGAATTTTCATGTTGGAACTATCGTCGAATTTCAACGGAACGATTCGTAAAACTAAAAACAATACTAATAAAAAAAGAAAAGAAAAGAAAGATAAAAGAAAAGGAAAAGGGAAAAAATATATATCGTACGTTCGAATATTCTCTCGAACAAAAGGGTATAACGCGTGGAGTCGTAGCAAAGGCGGCGACATCGAGAGCGCGAAAGAGGGATGAAACGGGCAACAGGCGAAGGGGGTGAATGAGTGACCTTGACAAAACATCGCGGCCACGGAGCGAAGCCGTTGAGCCGCGAGAACAAAGAGATTCTGTCGTCCTTTGTCAGACGACGAGGTCCCTATCTGTGTCTCCCCCTCTTTCTCTTTATCACCGAACTTCAACATCTCTATTTCCTTTCTCTTTCACTTACTTTTATCTATTTCTATTCGCCTCATTCGCATTATCACGCTCGCACTTTCACTAATCGGTTCCCTTTGTTCCTCCACGGCACTTTGCATTCTCACCGTCGTCGTTCGATCTTCTCTTGATCTCTACAAAGTTAATTATGCGAATCGTTTAGCTACTACTTACGTTTTATTCCAATTACACATAATCGAACTTTTCGCCCTTTCCGACCTGTTCCTCCCCACGTTCTAATTATTTCGAACTAAATTACGTATCAATAATTACGAACGTACCGATTGAATTCTAACGGGACGTATTAAGCAATAAATAATTAAACTGTACTTAATGAACGAATCAATATTAATCGACTTCCCCAATGAACTTTCTCCGTTAAACGTATACCTACTTGTTTACTTGTACGATTCAATATTTGAACTAATTAACGAAAGGTAGAGACTCTTTTAGTTTCGTCGGTCTCTAGAGATTGTCGACCTTTAGAAGAAACGAATAACTGATTTCTTCCTTTGCATTCCTCATTTTTTATGAGATTATTATAACAGACGTCTCCGATACAAAATGTCTCCGTTTAATAAAATGAATACAAACTGTATTATAACGAGCGAACCAGATATTCAAACGTACAAACTTTCACTCGAAATTCGTCTTGGAAAAAAAGAAAAGGAGATAAAGGAAGTACGTCGTCGTTCGTTTGCGAAGCTGTCGATATCAGAGAAAAATAAGAGAGAGAAAGAAAGAGACAAACAGAGAGACAGAAAAAGAGAGAAAGAAAGAGAAAGAGAAAAAAATAAAAGAAATAGAAAGTGGACGAGAAGGAAGACAAGTTGGGAAAACACTTAGCCGGGCAGCTAATGCTTTTATCGCGACCCTTGATTTTCCCCCTCGACTGACTTTCGGTACAAATCAAGGCATTTGTCCCTGCGACTAACGGTAAATACGTTTTCGACGCCCCTGCGTGAAATAATGGATGCGTCGTGCTGCACGCGTCACATCGTCGTGGCCCACGCCGGTCTCGCGCGGTTACGCGTTCGTAACAATATGCGTCTGTCGAGCGAATCTCTCGAACAAGAAGGGTGAGAGATAGAACGAGTGGCGGAAGAATGGCACTTTATTAGTACTCCGACGACGAGACGAGACGAGACAACCCTCCTCTTTATCTTTCTTCAGAGAGACATTATTATTGTTGTTATTATTATTATTATTATTATTATTATTATTACTATCATTATGTTCCAAAATTGACTTAAACAAATCGAAAGCATCAAGATAACTTATGGAAATCGATCGAAAGCTTGCTTGATGGTTTATGTTACGAGATCAAAGGTAGTCTCATTGTTGGTATTTTGTATGAAAAGAAAATTCTTCTTGCTTCTTTTTTAGAGAGTTTAAGAAGATGGTAAAACGATAAGAAAGAGAGGGAGAGGTCGAGAGAGAGAGAGAAAGAGAGAGAGAGAGAAAGAGGAGATCGAAGAAATCCAAAGATGTTGAGAAAAGAGAAAAAGAAGGTCGATCGAGAAGCGTTCGCTTCGAAAATAATTTGGTTCGGCGTTTCACCGTCGTGCTCCACGATGGCAGCAGCTTTCGCTCGGAGGATACAGCCACCCTAGAGTTCGAGATTGTCGAGTGAGAGAGAAAGAGAGAGAAAGAGAGAGAGAAAGAGAGAGAAAGAGAGATGGAGTATAGTGGGCCACGTAGACGCGTGGGAGGAGGTGGCAGGAGGAGGAGTAAAGAGGTGGAGGCTCTCCATTGCAGTCCGTCGCCTCATCCAGCGGGTGGGAGTAGCCGACGGGGATACTACTACGAGGGGTAGTGGTGGTATGGGCTACGTTGGTAGGGGTTGGCGGCGGTACTGCTGGTAGTGGTGGTGGTGATGTTTTGTCTTCCTTGGAACGCGCTTGCGCGACCGCCGCCCCCGCGCTCTACCCTCCAACCCTCGCGCTTCTCGCGCCACCCCTCTATTGATTTTGTTACAAACCAACGGCAAACCCCCTCGTCGACCCTCCTCGGCCCTCCTCGATTCTCGCGCGCGGACTACGATACGCGCCGATGCGTGTATACGTCCTCCACCATGCTCTCTCTCACTCTCTCTCTCTCTCTCTCTCTCTCTCTCTCTCTCTCTCTCTCTCTCTCTCTCTCTCTCTCTAACTCTTGTCTCTACTTATATATAGTATATTGTATATACCGTTCATGTACGAACGTTCTCTCTCTCTCTCTCTCTCTCTCTCTCTCTCTCTCTCTCTCTCTCTCTCTCTTTCTCTATGTGTCCACACAACGTATTTCTACCTATGTGAAACGTTTCCAGTATACATACGGCCCACGTTCTCCGACTGTCTCCGCTAGCTCTTGTGTGTCTTCTGTTTTAAACATATATCGTAGATATCTCGAAATTGACCAACGAATAGGAAAAAACCGATTTAGTCTCTTCCTTACGTATCTATTTGGAAACAAAGTTTCGACCTTCACAGAAGAAGGACATTTTTTTCGGTAGATTCATACGACCTTTTAGTAGGATACTCCAGACTTGTCGAGGATTGCGTTGAACGAATCTCTTTTTCCTAGCTAGCCTACCTACCTACCTACCTACCTACCTACCTACCTACCTAGCTACCTAGCTAGCTAGCTAGCTAGCTAACTGGCTGGCTGGCTAGCTTGACCAAAAACTCGAGAATCTCTTTTTTTCTTTCTCTCTTTATCTTCTCGTGAAGCAGACAACGTTGGGAGAAGCATTCGCAAGTCCCCAACTGATTTCAAGTAGCACGTGCTCTCGTGGTCGCCCTTACACTCACGTCCGACCAAGAAGAAGTACTCGAGAGCATTTGCGGTGGATTTGGCGGTACTCCGCACCGCGGGAGCCCCACTTCTGCCCTCTCGCTCTTCACATACCCTCCGTATCTCTCTCTCTCTCTCTCTCTCTCTCTCTCTCTCTCTCTCTCTCTCTCTCTCACTCTGTCTATCGCACGTTCTCTCTACTTCGCGTTCACTTTCGAGAGACCCCATATGATACGCCGTCATAATCCTCGTCTATCGGGAGGGAGCCGGTCCGTGGATTAAAAGAGAGCTTTTTCTCCCTAGCTTCCGAGAGATTTACATTTTTCTCTCTCTTTCTCTCTCTCTCTCTTTCTCTCTCTCTCTCTCTCTCTCTCTCTCTTTCTCTTCCCCCGAGATTTCTCCTACACGCCTCCGTTCACCTCGCGCGTCTACTACCTTCCGCTAAATCTGCACCGTTTTTTCGGAATCACGCCGTTCTTTCTCGAGTTCTGATCGTTCATCCACGAAAATGAATTTTCTAATTCCTTCTTCTTCTTCTTCTTCTTCTACTTCCTCTTTTTTTCGTCCTCTTGAATGCTAGTGAAATAAATTCATTGAAGTTGTAACTACTGGTACATTTTCTTTCTGAAAAATTAATACAAATTTGATCGTCATTGGTGTATGTGTATATATATATATTATATATATATATATTATATATATATATGTATATATTATATCCCCATACGATATATCGTCAAGCAATCCCACGAAACAAGGCTCTTGAATCTCAGCACGCCTGACTTACGCGGGATCCGGCTTAACGGAGCGGGGCTGGTTTCGTTTGTACGAGCGAAGCCACCAGATGTCGATTTGAATATTTTAACAGTCTCCGCATCGGCGAAAAGTGAAACGATCGACCATGCGACAACGTAGAACGTGGACATCTCGAGTCTTCAGAAATATAAAGGACGAAGAAAAATGTCACAGAATACGTGTTTTCACGTTCTTCATCGAACTTGACAAAAATCTATATTACGTTTTATGATCTTACGTTAATTAACGATTAATATTACGTCTTTCATTAAACGTTTAAATACATCTCGAAATTTGTTACAATGTTTTTCTTTCTTCTTATATTTTTTTATCAAAATAAAAACTTACTATCCTATGGCTTTAATCGTAGAATTTACATAGGATCCGTAAAAGAGGGTAAGTTACGGTTGATAAACTCGTGAAATCCTTCAGTGATGTCTCTAGATCCGATCCTGTCCGTTGTTGTCGACCCAACTAAACCCATTCTCGACTCTCTCGACGATATACAACGATTACCCGCACGAAGAAAGGATGCTTTTCGAGTTTACAAACACAGTCGCTGCCCGGTTATTATCCGGTAACTCTGGTGTTTTACATGTTATGAGGATACGCGCGCGAGAGAGAAAGAGAGAGAGAGACGGCCCGTTACCTGCGACCTTCAATCTTACGTTATTACGCTCCGTTGAGCTCCCGAGGCTACTAAACCTCCGTCCATGCCCCCGTTGCTCCACATATGTCGGATCGCGCGCTACCGCGAGCAACAGTGTGCATGATTTTACATAAATTTCACGAACCGAAACGCCTTTCAGAATGGACCGACGTCATTTCCTGAGTTAAGTGGAAAATGGGAACGTACGTGGTAAATTTAGATTCCGTAGTTCTCGGCACTTGCAAATATTATGTCGAATTAAATTTTATATATTCGAGCATTACAAGTATATGTATATCCACGCGTACGATGTTAAATAAAATTTATTCGGGAATAAATTTTGTCCTAATTTTCTTTTAAACATTATATTAACCTTTTGATCTCTTAAAAACAAAAGTTACTTATTATTATTTATATCGTCATAAACAATAGAACAAATGAACTATCGTCGCTTTTAATAAATAATATTTCATACGAATAAAAATGTCTTGAATTATTTCGATATATCTATAATTCATCCCCAACAATCAGTCATATTTCATAAAAGACACGAGTTCAAATACGCGTTCATCGTGTCGAAATAGAATCCGGTTTACTAGCACGATTTATTTCAACGTCAGGTCGATCTAATCAAGCGTGTTTTGACACATCGTTCCCACCCACTTTCTCTTTCTCACGCACGCACGCACGAGAGCTCGCTATTAAGTGCATTAGCACTCGTTTAATGACGCCGAGATCGCGTTTATGGGGTTCTTCGTTCCGCTATGGGGCTTACGCGCAAGAGAGGTGGGTGTGTCTAGTTGCGTTCCTCGCGCGTGCTCGACACGTGCCTCGTGCACGAGCCAAAACGAAGAGAAGATATCAAATATTTTTCTTCCCTTTTTTCGATTCTATTACCATAATCCGCGATTGGCAATTTCAATCTGTATGCTATTGTTTCAAAAAAGAACAAAAGAAAAAAATACACATATATATATATTATCGACAATTTTAATATAATAAAGAAAATAAATAATAAACAATCCATTTCCTCGAATCATTAATAACGAAACTACTTGTCAAACGAAATTGAAATTATTTCAAGGAGGAAACATTTTAACCAAAACGAAAAAAAAAGAAAAAAGAAAAAAAAGAGCAAATAAAACTAAAACAATGAGTAGGTATTGTTCCGGTTCTCGTATTGTCTTTTCCTTCTCTGGCATCATGGTCAATTAATAGGAGTCATTTATAAGGGCAAACCGGGGAATCTGGGAATCCGCAATCCGCCCCGTGGCAATAAATCTCAAGTCGGCGAGCGCGGAATGGAAGTGGAACCCCTCTTGTAAGCTGCTTGTATTGTAGCTATTACCGAGCCATGCATCACTAGGTAACAACCACATGGTTCACTATCCCTCCCACTTCTCGTAGGATAAGAGAGTAGGACGAGAGAGAAAGAGAGAAGAGACGAAGAGACAAGGAGCAAAAGTGAAACGTCTATCTCTCTTTATCTGGGAAAAGACGCAGCTGATATCGTGTACGGACCACCCAGGTGTTCCTGATCGTAGTTGGCACTTTCCATGAAAACTAAGCTCGCCCATGGTCAAACTATCTCTTCGTGTTACATACAATTTAGACATAATATTTCATTTTCAAAGTGTCCATATATTTCCTGTCAAATATGTTTTAGTAATAAATAATCATGACTAATAAAGAGTATTGAATAAACATGATAAATCGTATTTGAATAATATTTTGTCTTTGTCGTTTGAAGATAGAAAATCGTCGAAATTGGGTTAATCGAATAAGATGAACGGATCGAATTAGGTAAGACATCGATGTTATATTAGATCGTAGAATAGAGGTGAAACGGAATTGCAGTTTTAGCTCGCAGAAAACGCTTGAAAATAGTCGACGGTTGCGTATCGATGACGGTAGTGAACGGAAGGAATGAGAAGGAGGGAAGGAGAAGGAAGATGAAGAGAAAAAAATGGATAGGAAAGTTTGCGAATGAGCCGGAAGAGAGGAGAGAACGGAGTATCTCGGCGTGCGCCTGCTAGGTAGAGAAAGAGAGAGAAAGAGAGCAACCGAGAGAAAGAAAGAGAGTACAAGCTCGCGGAGGATGGCGATATCGGAGGGTGGCAGAGGGTGATGACGGAGGGAGCCTGCCGTCTCCTCGCGCCCTCACCGGGCACTATAGTAACAACACGGGGAAACATAGGGAAATCAATATGGCTTCCGTTGCCTTCTTCCCTCTCACCTCCCTTCGCTGGCTCGCTCTGCGTTCTCACTCTCTATCTCTCTTTTGGCTCTGCTCTGACCCTCTTTTTCCTTCTCTCTCTCTCTCTCTCTCTGTCTCTCTTTCTCTCTCTAAACCGAAACCGCAGCTTTCTCTTCTTTCATCGTACTCTCTTACTCTATGTAATAAGTATGTACTGATATCCATAGACATATATGTATATATGTAATATGTATACCGACATATAGATATTCGTATATATAAATGTGTGTGTGTGTGTGTGTGTGTATGTGTGTGTGTCTATCCTCTTCTCCCACGAGCTCCGTTCAGACGGGTGAACCCATTATGAGGGGGTGTTACTCCGAGCCAATCCTCAACCATCCGAAGAGAGGAATAGGAGAGGCGAGAGAGTCGAAGAAGGGCGCATGTGCGTTGCCAGGGCCACCGTATACCTCGTTCACACGATGTCACCATTACGAATCAGACACCCGGTATACGCGACCATGCTTCGTGTGTCATATCATTGAAGGAGATACTAGCGTTTTCTTTTTACTATATCGTTATTTACGATATACGATATAGTATATACGAAGAACTTGTCAAAGTTAACTGGAATTTTGTAATTTTCATCTGAAATTGTTGCGAATGATGTATAATATCTGAATGTTTATTTAGAACGTTGCGCAAGTGAAATTGGAATCAATCAATGATTTATAATTATGATCCTTACTCTATTTAATTTTGTAGAAATGTAATTCTCTTATATCTTTGAATTAGAAAGTAAATTAAATTTGTATTCAATTTAAATGACAGGCAGCCATTATAAATATTTTATAATTTATTCAAACGTCTACTAGTTCGTAATGAAATTTCTAAATCCTATCCATGGTTGGATCTATTCAGCTTTTATTTATTTAATGACAGTATCGTAAAATATTCTTAAGCAATTATACTTGTTACTTTTATTTTTTAGATTATCCGAAGATTTAATATAATATTTTATGTCCATTCAAATTCCTACATAAAAATAAACTATATAAATTAGTAATTATTTAAACAAACATTTATGTCTCTTGTTGGACGATCAAGTCAATGGTCTTCTAGCGGGCAAAAGCAGAAACAAGACTGATTTCGAAATAGTCGGTATGTTAGATTACTTCTTATCAACATCGGTGAATAGCGAGAATTCCTAAGTATAGGTCATGTAGGAAACTGCAGTTACCAACGATTGAAATTAGGGATAAGATAGAATAAAAAAAATGGTAAAAATTACTCATTAAAATTTCATAGCAAATCAATTTAATTTTATTTAAATATTACATGTGAAATGAAATGAAATATTACAATAAAAATAATATAATATGTCACACCTATCTTAAAATTACATAACAGCAGTCGATATAACAGAATACTTTACTATCGGCGAGGAAGTGTATCGACGGTCGGTAATGTCAAATAAATTCCTGCTAAAATAGACAAATACATATAAAATATATTTTTAAGTAAAAAATTGACAAAAAAATTGACAAATTTTGTTCTATTCTCAGTATTAATATTTTCAATCTTTAGAAATTATATTGCACATAATATATATCTTTATTATGTGGTATATACGTTACATAAAATAAAATTTATACATATATATATTCGAATGTTGTAAGAATCATAATGTATATATAAATAATATGAGTATTATATATTATATATAAATACATGAAGACAAAATCATAAATGGAATAGAACTAGAATCCAATTGGATATATTTGTTACATTTTTTCTAAATTACTTTCATAGCTAATTCCACAGAAATAAGTTTCTTATTTATACTAGAAATTTCAATACTGATCGTTTAAGGTCATGTTTATCTACATTTGTCAAAGTCCGCAGTGACATTAGAATTAACCGATGAAGAAAATAGGACACTTTGAGTTCATACTTGTGCTTCAGTTGTCGGTTGATATCGTAACAGTTAGGACCATTCGAAAATATGTTATTAAATTTGGCGATATCATAACGAAAGTGTGACAAGTCTGAAAGGAACAATATTTTACTCACTTTTAAGGTAAATTTTATAACATTCTTATTTCTTTTAATATCAAGAAGATCTCCTACGATTAAGAACAAATTAAAACGAATTCAAATACCATCGTAATAATTTTGAAGACATTTTAAAATGGAATACGACACGATCTTAATTTTTATATATAA
The DNA here is from genome assembly GCF_014466175.1 of Vespula pensylvanica. Classification (NCBI taxonomy): domain Eukaryota; kingdom Metazoa; phylum Arthropoda; class Insecta; order Hymenoptera; family Vespidae; genus Vespula; species Vespula pensylvanica. The sequence continues at coordinate 16,899,423 of NC_057685.1, forward strand.
AAAAAAAAAAAAAATTATGACCGTGGATATAACAAAAATAAACAAATATAAATCATTTACAAATCAAATTACATCATTAGAAACTCAAATTACAAAGATATAAATCATTTTCTAGGAAAATATAACAGAAGCAACAAGAAAATAAAATGGCATTAAGTATTGCACTACCATTATCCGGAATAGAAGCCGAACACTTTTACGCATTAGGAGTGAGAATACTATATGAGCAAGGTTTAAGAACTTTAAATGGGATTGGACCTTTATCTCCAAGTATCGGAAGTGAATCCAGCGGCATTAGTAGTCTCACCCCTTCCCTTGAATCTGATTTTGTAACAAATAACCCTACTCCAAGTTCTACAGGGCCATCATCTCTTGCAAATTCTACAGAAGATTCGAGGCATTGCGATAGATTAAACGACATAGAAACAGTAAGTATAATTATATCATTGCTAATCCGAAAGTTCATTGAAAAACAAAAAAATTTCGTTTAAATACTATACTGAATATTTTGGATTATTCTTCGGACAATCTTTTTAGGTAAATGTTCCATGTAAAATAATCTATTGTGGACGAGACATATTAAACCTAGGTGCAAATATTCGAGAACCATCTTGGCAAATAAGGATCCCTTTTACTTGCACTCATAATAATGTCACGGACAATAGCTCGAAATATAATCTTCTAAGTGAAAAAGCACTGACCGAAGAATATCCGATGGTAAGAAAATTACACTTTTTTTTTCTTTCTTTCTATTTTTCTTTCTTTCTTTCTTTCTTTCTTATTTTTTTCTGTTTTTTTTTTCTACATTTAATTACCACGAAAAGTTTATACAAAATATTTTGTCGCGAACGAAAGATTTTTCTCTATATCAAAAAGTTGTTTCTCTGGATCGAGAAAGTTACGTTTTCGAAATTGTATTATATACACATATTCTTATAATTAAACGTTCAGTCTAATATTTCTGTTTCTCATGTTTTCACCTTGAAATGTTGACCTCTAATATCATTGTCTCGAAACTTTCAAGGTTTCGAAAGTATACAGAAATATCATTGAATTTATACGTCAATATTTCGCTTGAAACTCGGTCGAATAAGATATTTTCTTTTTTTCTTTATTCTTCTTAAATCTATAATTTGTTATTCTAAATCTTTGGTTTTGCTTCGACTTCCTTTCTCAGCTCACATAATTCATTGACATCTTTTTTATACGGCCAATTTGAATTCTCCGACTTTTTGAACTTATAAAGATTGTAAAATGCAGGCATCAAGATAAACATCGTGATGGTACTACACTTAACGAGCCAATATTTTCGCCAATAATGTACATAAGGAAATTGAACGATCTTCGATGTCAATTCGTACGGAAATTTAACAACATCTTTACCAACGTTCGTTGACGAAGATAAACCGTTTAAAATCATCTTGACGTCCATTATACTCTAAAAGATAAAATCGTCGAATCGTTAATTAAATTACTCGATATTTCGAAAGAAAATATTTTGTTTACATACTTTAGGCAATTTTCCTTTGAAATTCATACTTCGAGCTTCTTTAATTTTATCGTAAACTCGACGATATCGCGTCGACAAATAATTCTGCATTTTGTGATGAGCGTTCAAAGATTCAAAGTATTTTCCTTTTTTTTTTTATGTTATTGAAAAATGTGGAGAGGTTATAAGACTTGCCGTCGACTTTGTCGATCGTTTACAATTTTAATAACAACTTCGCATTCTCTCGAAGATCACACATATCGCAGAAACTATATATATATATATATATCTACATATATTATAGGTAAATATATGTATATGTATAGATAGATACGGATACAGATATAAATATATATATATAGAAATATATATAGATATATGTATTCCCACCCATATATGTATATATATATATGTATATATGTATATATCTGATATGTATATATATATATATATATATAAATATATATATCCCACCCCCGTATATATCTATATATCTACATATATATTTATACATCTATATGTCTATATAGGGTGTCCATAAATGATTACCCTAATTTCATCAATTTATAATATCTTACCGATGAAACTAACATGTCGAAATATTTTCTTTATGGTTAGAAACTTTATGTGTGTTATGTCAATGATGTATAAATTTGTGTTTCATTACAAATATCCAATAAAGAATTATAATATATTATAATCAGGGTAATCATTTATGAACATCCTGTATATTAAAGAAAACGAAAAAAGAAAAAAGACGAACGTACTGAAATTAAAAGCAACATTACGTGTAGCAACGAAAAAATTATTTCCAATTTCTTTCGATAATTTTTAACCACGATTTTTCAATTTTTCTTTCCACAGAAAAAATGTTCAGAATGCGGCTTCTCCGAATTATCGCTTTCTTCCTGTTTTTGACACTATTCCGATTTATCACACGATCGCCTGAGGAATGTAACACTAAATAATATCAATAATATGACACAACGACATCAAAGAACAACTATCTTTCAAAAAAATAAACGGATCCAGATATCAGCTTTTGTTACGATAGACGATAGACGTTGACTTTTACTTTCTGATATATCGTTTTATATTACAAAATAAACTTTAAACAGAATGTCATTCGTCGACATGCTCGTCAATCGTATAAAAACTGAAAAATTATTATGGCGGATCCCAAGGCGGCGACCGACTCCACAAAAGTTAAGTTAACCATTAAATTCAGTCAATAGTTAACTCAACTAATGAAATAATATATAAATGATTTTATAGAGATTGATCATAAATTCATAAAATACGATTAGAAATTGATTTCGAATTTGTAAATTACAATTAGAAATTAATTTTAAATTCGTAAAATACGATTAGAAACATCTACCCTAAAAATAAAACGAAAATATTAGCCGAAAACAATGAATATATTCGTACGTATATTTCAAGTTAGATTTTTCATATCGTTTCCACAGAAATAATAGTAGTTTCATATGAAATAAAATTAAATATTTCATATGAAATAGAATTATATATAAGTGAACACTTTATACATTGCTATTAGCTTATAAATTTATACGGAGTCGGGAATGGGCCGCGAAAAATTAATCATAAAATAGTAATAATTCGTATATGATTAACACCCGACAATAAAATATGTCGAACAACGAATATGATATTTCATTAATTTTTGATATTATAACATTTTCATGACAATAGCCTAAATTCATGTACAACAATTGCAGTCATTGTTTTCAATACAAAACCGTCTTTTAACATTTTTTACTTGTTTCGAAATTAATAATTCTTCGGAAAATATAGATTTATTAGCCGGGTGTTCGAATATTTATATAAAATATTCCTATCTTATCTAAAAGAATTTATTAATTAAGATGATTTTAATATATATGTATATATATATTTGTCGAATTCTACAATATTGCCTTTGACATAATTTACTATGGAGATTCTGCATTCTTGCAGCTGCTTTGTAAATTATTAGAAGTAAAATACTTTAAGTAATCAAATTCTACAAGATAGATCAAAGATTTTTGTATGGATCAAATGTTCCCAAGTGATTTTAAACATCAATTATTTTTTTCCAAGATTTAAGCAGAGTTCGTTTACTTTTTAGTTTTACTAGTCTTTTGACTTTATTTGTAACTTTTACAAACAAAGAGAAATTAGACTAAAGTTTTGGAAAAAGAGTAATTGATATCATCTAAGAACTTTGAAACGAATCATAAAATTTTGATCGATCTTGTAGTATCAATACGCTTATTGTTATAATCTACTGATCTAGTCATACCAATTCAAAGGATCTAGTCAAAAGGTCTAGTCAATTGTACGAGTAAACTTTAATTAATTATAAAATAATAATTATAGAGTAATTAAAGAGAGAATCGAGACTGAATTTGTTTATTAGATTATTAGATTATAACGTAGATTTATAAGGTTAATAAAAATTGAATCCCATGAAAGTTATAAAAACAGTGGGATAAGTTTAACTAAATATTCTAGTCTTGATATTAGAATAATTAAAGTTTAGAACTAGATATATAGTATTTACAGCAACGATCAAAGATAAACGCAAATTTATGCGTCAGCTGTTTGTCACCAGCTATGGTATAAAAATTAAGAAAATCTAGTTCTAGCTTTTAAAAAAATTTATAGTTTAAAACTAGACCAAGAAAAAGTATAATCAAGACCAAACTATATGTAGATTTATAACGTTGAAAACTATTCGTTAGGAGCAACATAAATACCAAACATCTTTCTAGCCTTGAACTATGATTAGTTATATATTATACTATTAAGAGAATGAATAAGAGAGAGTGAATGAAAGAGAGTGAATGAAAGAGAGTGAATGAAAGAGAATGAATGAAAAAGAGTGAATGGAAAAGAGTGAATGAGAAAGAGAGAGAGAGAGAGAGAGAAAGAGAGAGAATGAAAAACTAGCTAAGAAATAAAATAGGATTAATCGCGTTTAGGAATAAGATGTTTTGTAAGTTTTACAGAATGGACCAAAAATTCGTAGTTATTGAAAGTTCTTAAGTAATGTCAAGAATCAATTACTTTTTTTGAAGACTTCGTTAGCTAATTTTTTCCAATTGTAAAATTCCTTTAAAATTGCTTATCATCATTAGCCTAAAATGTCTTGAAAAAGAGTAATTGATTTTAAAAATTACTTAGGAACTTGTAAGCCATCAAAGAACTTTTGATTCATCTTGTAAAATAAATAATGTTGTACCAAAATAAATATATTGTATATAATGGTAGGGTTAATAGTAGGGTAAATTAAAATGGCAATAGGCATATTGATGAATTCGATACTCTGTAAGAAAAAAAAATCCGCATTTAAACGTAGACTTGCAACGTGGACTTACAACGTAGGACTTAAGTAGTAAAGATCAAAAGAAATTAAATAGAAGATCTAAATAATTCTAATATATTAAATCATTCTGATATATATTAATTATCAAAGAGGTAACATAAGTGTCGATACACTTATTAGTAAATGTGATACTACGTAATGCTATATGGTGATGCGTCTTATAGGAAATTCAAGTAAAAAGTTCATTAAAAAACGATTTCTTTCCGCTAAAAATCTAATCGAACGTGTATATTGATTCATTTATAAGTTCTTTTTTTATAATTTCAATTCTTTCCTTCAATTTGTCTTTTCTTCTCTCTAATCACGCGGTATAAACTTTCTACTTTGCTATTCTTTTTTATTATTGTATTATTACAATAATTTTAATATTTTCAATTCTGATATTCATATGATATACAGACTGTTGTTTATGCGGAATTCGATCAGACAGAAATGATTTCTATTTTTTTTTTTGTTTTTTTTTCTTTGGCTACGATACGATAATAATTTTTATGAAGTTGATCGCGGATAGAAAGTCAATATGAAATGAAACTGAAACTAGATTTAATTCTGATTAGAAAGACCCACTTTTCTTTATGCTAAATTTATACCGACGTGAAGAATGTCACGAACATTAAACACGAGACATTTTACAAGCACATCCGTATATGTATTGTATTTTCTATAATACGTAGTATATATTAATGACAATGCGCATCACAAATTAATTTGACTATTGTTCATGACATTACAATAAATAATAATAATAATACCAAATGTAAGATTTATTTTTGAAGATACCAAACTTTTATGAAAATCTATTAAACATTAAACTTCGATTTATACGATCGTAAAAAAATTAGAAAAAGAAAACAACAATTATCTCTAAACACGAAATCGTAGAAGTTTCAAAACTTTCATAGAATTTAAAAAGATTGACGAGAAAAAATAGTCAGGAAGAAAGGAGATCATCGTAAGAAAAAAAAAAAAAAGAAAAGGAAAAAAAGAAAAAGAATCATTAAAAAAAAATAACACAGGAAAATCACAACTTCATAAATCTCTCGCTCTAAGTCCTCTCAAGTCTATTTTTTTGTCTATATATTTATATCAGAAACGTGAATACCAAGATTCTATCAAGTCTATTCTCTTCTCTTTTTCCTATATTTTTATATCAAAAACATAACACGTCGTATCAAATACCATAAAGTCGAGTCAAAAACCGATTCATAAAGGTATAGCGAACATCGAAGATGTATTTCTTAAGAAAAATCACGAATTTTTGGTGGATCGCGTTTAGGCGAGTCTTTTTGATATGAAAAGTCTTTTATTAGAAAGAGAGAGAAAGAGAGAATAAGAGAATGAGAGAAAAACAGAGAGACAGAGAGAGAGAGAGAGAGAGAGAGAGAGAGAGAGAGATGATCGTGCGCTCGCGCACGACACAGCGTGCGTTTGAAAACGCGTGAACGTGAGCGCGTAGGTGCGTGCACAGCGCGCGAGAGATGTGCACGACGACTATTCAGATATTGTTGTTATTGTTGAGAGAACAATCGCCCGTCAATAGGCAGCCCCGGCACAATGTATCTATTCAGGTGCGGTCAGGGGTGCTCAATCGATCGAGCTCCTGCTTTTGCCGATCGACGAATGAAGGATCCGCGAAAGAAACGAAGGAAACTCAACGGCGACGAACATGTTCCTTCTCTTATTCTGTTTCTCTCTCCGTCTCTTTCTCTCTCTATCTATCTATCTATCTATCTATCTATCTATCTATCTATCTATCTATCTATCTATCTATCTCTATCTCTATCTGTTTCTGTTTCTCTTTCTCTTTCTCTGGCAAACTTGTCGGCGACCTCGAGGAAGACGACGTCGTTTCGAAATCACTGATCGGAAGTGAATGCAACGTGGACTTTGTGAAAGATCGAAGGTCTCATTCTCCTGTAACTTTCTTCGATATTTTCCAAATATATCAAAGACAAGCGACGACAAAACCCCACTATCTTTAACGATGACACACGAAATGTCGAAAGAAGTTAACTCTTGTTAATGGAGAATATATATACATATATGTATGTATGTATGTATGTATGTAATTATCTCGTATAATATAAATAAGATAATTATAAGATTATAATTTCTTGATTAAGAGAATTTTCCTTTCTAACGATTAAGAAAATGTAATATAGGGTCAAATGAAACAAAATGTCGAAAGAAGTTGACTCTCGTTATCAGAGAATATGTATATATGTATGTAATTATCTCGTATTATATAAATAGGATAATTACAACATTATAATTTCTTGATTAAGAGAATTTTCTTTCTGGCAATTGAGAAAATGCAATACCATGTTGTCAAATGGGAACAAATGTCCGAAGGAGTTAACTCTCGTTATCAGAGAATATATATATGTATATAATTATCTCGTATCAGAGATAGGATAATTATAACATTATAATTTCTTGATTAAGAGAATTTATCTCTTGGTGATCGAGATAATGCAAATAGATAGAAATGTTGAAAGGAATTAATTTTCGTATTCAGGAAATATATGTACACGTGTATATAATTTTGTAATTATGAGAATTTTTCTTCTGGCGATCGTGATAACGCAATAGTGTGTCAAATGAGTCGAAATGTTGAAAGAAGTTAAGTCTTGTTATCAAAGAATAAATATATGTATGTATGTATGTATGTATGTATGTATGTATGCATGCATGCATGCATGTATGTATATGTATGTATATGTACGTATATGTATATATCGTATTGGAAATAATTATAACATTATAATTTTATGATTAAGAGAATTTTCCTGCCGGCGATCGAGAGAATGCAATACCTTGTCAAATGGGACGACAATTGAGCGCGTATATCAGTGATAGCTTACAATTATTATCGGCCGCCACGGTGGTATTTAAATGAATGAACGGCTCGAAATTACCATCCGGTCTCATCGTCGACTGCGCACGTTATGATGTATTTGCGGGTCACCTATTCGCTGATTGTGCTTTCTATTTGCGTATCCTTGAATCAAAAAGATGTTATTAAACGTATTAAAAATACCTTCGTCGATATCCGTTTAGTTGATGCAAAAGGTAATAAATTGGTATCTCCTTCGTTCTTAAATTCTCGAACTCGATGACACTTTGATGATTCGAAAAAGAAGAAGAGGAAGCTGCAGAAAGGAAGTAGAAGGGGATTCTGCATGAGAATGTAGAAATGAGAACCACTGTTTTGCGAGTGCACCAGGGTAGCGTGCCCATAGCGATGATTACGTATGCGGGAATCATTGTCGAGTAACGCGCGATGCACATGCAAAGGCCAAAAATCGTCGAAATCAGTCGAGTTCAACATCAGCATTGTACGTAGCCTTTGTCTCTGGCTCATTGTTGTCGGTAGCCGATGTACAAGCTACACAGGCACATATACGTACCTACGTACGTACGTACGTACATACATGTATAGATGGCGCAGCCACATCGTCGTGATGCGGTGCAGTGCGGTGCGGAGAGATGGACGGCAACGGGTCCACGGGAAACGAGCGGTATCCTTCGAAATTTTCTCTTCATCGTACACAGGACGCGTACATACATACATATATATATATATATATATATATATATATATATATATATGTACATACGTATAGAATCGAACTATCTATTCGTTTCCGATTGTTCATGGAAATGCTTGAGATTTAAGATACAGACGCGTTCAGGCGTTTATTTCTTTTTTTCTTCTTCTCCTTCTTCAGAGGGAGACGTGCGTAACGCGAACGTAGGACAGATAGGACAAGATTTCCGCGATGATAGCACACGGAAAAGGAGTGGGAGGAAAAGAAGGGAGAAAGGAGGAAGGGAGGAGGAGGTGGTGATGGAGGGGTGGGCCACAGGAGTCAGAGGGAACGGGGATAGGAGGAGAAGAGGGCATAGAGCAGCTGAATAGGAAGCGACACAATGGACCTGGGTGGCTGTGGAGGCGTGTTATCAAATGGGTTCCTCATTCACATACTGCGGCCCGAGCTACCTGTGTCTGTCTGTACCGGTGTCTGTCTGTTATACTTATTCATACCGCCCATTGTGTCCTCCACTGTTGAGTCGAGTTCAGTTCAGTTGAGAACGCGATGGAACGTGCCACAATGCACGAATATGGGCTGCACTACTCTCCCTCCATCTTTGCCGCCATCCCCTCGCTCGCTCGCTCGCTTGCTCGTTCTCTCACTCTATCACTTTGCCATTTGCCACCCACATCCAGCCGCCCAACGCGGCCGGTGGATTCGACTGAAAAGAAAATTGTGTTGGGAAATTGTATCCGCAAGAAAGCTGCCCGATAATGTGAACTCCTTCCTCTTCTTCTACTTCTACTTTTAGGTATATTTCCACTTCCTCTAGCTCTTCTGCTTCTAGTTGTATTTCTACTTCTATTTCTATTTCTTCCTTTATCATTATTAGTATTTTTTCGTTTTCTTCCTCCATCTCCACCTCCTCCAGTACTACTTCTTCTCTCTCTTCTTTCATCAGTACTTCTTCTACTTCTTCTTTCATCAGTACTTCTTCTACTTCTTCTTTCATCAGTACTTCTTCTACTTCTTCTTTCATCTGTATTTCTTCTACTTCTTCTTTCATCTGTACTTCTTCTTCTCCTTGTTCTTTCATCTGTACTTCTTCTACCTCTTCTTTCATCTGTATTTCTTCTACTTCTTCTTTCATCTGTATTTCTTCTACCTCTTCTTTCATCTGTATTTCTTCTACTTCTTCTTTCATCTGTATTTCTTCTACTTCTTCTTTCATCTCTACTTCTTCTATTTCTTCTTTCATCTCTACTTCTTCTTCTTCTTCTTCTATTATCTGTACTTCTTCCTCTTTAATTTTTAATACTTCTTTTATTATTATTATTCTACTCATTTTTCTGACAGGACTGTTAGTACACCTTTCTACGAGAAATTCCACACACTACACTAATAAAAACAACTTTTTTTGTCTCCTTATAGAATCTTTCCTTGCACTCTTCTCCTCTCCTACTTAATCTCTTTCTATTATCTATCGAATTTTCCAAAAAACACGTATCTGAATTCTTTCTCCAAATTACTCTTCTTGATCTCGAATATTTGATCGAACACTTCGTTAATAAACCGTTTCTAAACTCGATGAACGAAAAATGAAGATTAGATAGATATGCTGCGCGCGTACTGCGAGAGTACTGACAGTCAACAGACAGTCAACAGAGACTCGAAGAAGTAAAGTATTTCTAAGATGAAACAAAAATGAAAATTAGATAAGTATAGGTCCGTACTGAAGGACTGACGATGGTCAAATGAGTTTGACGAAACGAAGGGAAATATTTCTAAATAGGAAAATTCAGAAAAGAGAGGGGATGTAATATTTAAACCTGTGGCGTATTGAAAATAATGAATAAGAAAAAGACCTTAAAGTTCAACCTTTCGGTTGACCGTTCTTTTGTTAAAAGGTACTGGTCAAATGGCAATAACAATAATACGAAAGTCATAAAGGATTGAAAAACAGCAACTAAGAGTTTCTTCTTTTCTTTCTCTTTCCTTTCTTTTTTTTTTGGAAGAAAATTATCTCTATTTCTCTTGTTTTTGAAGAAACTCCATTGAATAACCTAGTCTCTCCAAATAGATATAGTTTCTAACATGAGGAAGGAACACCTTTGCTGAATTATCGTTTAAGAATGGAGAAGAACGAGTGCCTCGAAAAAAAGAGAAAGGGAAAATAGGAAAAGATGAAAGGAAAGTAAAGAAGTAAGAAGATATAGAGAAATAAATGGAGAGCGAGAGACTGAGAGAAAGAGAAAGAGAAAGAGGAGGAGAGAGAAAGAGAGAGAGAGAGAGGGAGAGGGAGAGGGAGAGAAAGGGCAGTGGCACCTCTTCCTACGCGGTGAAGCATCGACTAACGGAGAAAATAGAGAACGTATTACGTATCGTATAAGCGCGAGTATGGGCCGTGGATGAGCCATACGCGGACGCAACGGCATACAAAACTCGCTCAATACGTCATTCAGCCGAAGAATACGGCTCGTTCTCGCCATTTTGCTGCCAGAATGAGAGTTTCAAAGGGAATTAAGGATTCAAAGGCATCTTTTGCGCGGCGCGCACAAAACGGCTTGCCGCGCCTCTCTCTCTCTCT